>NW_008360316.1:4942720-4963404 GCF_000622305.1 Nannospalax galili | reverse complement strand
CCCTGGCAGCAGCCTACCAAGATGCTGTTAACACCCCTATTGCCCCCCATCCCTTCCAACCAGGTGACACCGTCTGGGTCCGGAGGCATCAGGCTCGAAGCTTAGAGCCTCGCTGGAAAGGACCGTGCACAGTCCTCCTCACCACCCCTACAGCCCTCAAAGTGGATGGGATCGCAGCCTGGATCCACGCCTCACACGTCAAAGCGGCAGAACCTGCGCACCGGGAGTCCCAAACAGGAGAGCAGCAAGAGAGATGGTGACTGACACGAACATCAAACCCTTTAAAGATAAGACTGGTCAAAAATTAATAACCAGAGTTCTGACCCTTATACTTTTAGTCAAAAACATAAGAGGTGGCCTTCAACCATTTAATGCTACTAGGTTTATGCTAACCCGGTATGGTCCCCCTTGTGAATGTAGAGGTGGCCATTGGGAAGCCCCACCGGGTACATATTTCCGGTCTGTAAATTGTGGAGACAGGACTGCATATCTTGGTACTCAAGGTACACCTACTCAGCAGCACCAACAGAGCTGGAAATGTGTGTCTAAGCCTAAACCTATCTTACCACCAGCTAATGGTGAGTGCCCCTCTGATTGTAATTTCGTCGAAGCTATGCACTCATCCTGTTATGCTTCTTTTACTGAATGTCGGTTCAATAACATCCTGTATTTTTATTCTACGGCCATTTCTTATAAAAAGGCCTCTGGGGGCTCAGATTGGAGTCTTAACACTCAGGTAATAGGACCAGAAAGTTATAATTCAAAAACCCTTAGTGCAGGCTGCTATGTAGAACCTGGACAAAAGGCATGTTGGCCCAACAAGCTCCGATTCACATATCAGATGGAGGGGGCCCTACAGACCAGGTTAAAGAAAATTATGTCCAAACTGTGTTGCAAAAACAAAGGGAGTCTCTCTTGCCCCGCCTTCATTACCATCCACTATTGCTACCCAAACCTAGAGGCCTTAATTTAGACCCTCAGACCATGGAGATCCTTACTGCCACCCATGATGTCCTAAACCGTTCCAACCCTTCCCTGGCAGAGGATTGTTGGCTGTGTCTCGCATTAGGAATTTCATGGCCTCTAGTTTTACCTTTAAGTAACGAGTCTAATATACTCCCCTCTCCGGATATTTGTAGCTATACCACGCCTTTTAAGGTCCAGCCTCGCTACTTCAACACATCTATTTGCCTTTTTAGTCCCTTTCAAAATAATTCCTTTGATGTAGACCTCGGATTAGCTATGTTTACTACCTGCTCTAGGTTTATAAACACCTCTCAGACAGGCTGTTTAGGGGGGGGAAAATTTATGTATGTGGAAATAACATGGCCTATCCTTATTTACCCACTAACTGGACTGGTTCATGTGCCCCTGCATTGCTCTTGCCAGACATAGACATAATTCCAGGAGATGAGCCTGTGCCTTTGCCTAGCTTTGACACATTCGTTCCTAGGCACAAACGAGCGGTCCAGTTTATTCCATTGCTTATTGGACTGGGTATCTCAGGAGCCCTCGCTACGGGCTCAGCTGGTGTAGGAGTGGCAATAGACACTTACAACAAATTATCTCAACAGTTAATTAATGATGTAAATATGGTCTATCGGTCTGTACAAGATCTTCAGGACCAGGTAGACTCACTAGCCGAGGTTGTCTTACAGAATAGACGGGGACTTGATCTACTAACAGCAGACAAGGGAGGTATCTGTTTAGCATTACAGGAAAAATGCTGTTTTTATACCAACAAGTCCGGGATCGTCAGAGATCGGATTAAAAAACACCAAGAGGAACTAGAAAAAAGGCGACAGGAGCTTTTTGCTAACCCCATGTGGGGCATGTGGAACGGAATTCTGCCTTACCTTCTACCCCTTGTTGGGCCCCTGGTTTGTCTTTATCTTTTTTAGTGGTGAGTTGAAGCTGTTTACATTTAAGGTTATTATAGAAAAGGGCTTGCTAGTTCTTACGCATTTGCTTGATGTTTTGCTGAATTATTTTGAAAAAATAAAAGTCAGGAGCCATGAAGTCTCTCAGGCAGGTCGCGTACCGGTCAAGAATTCCAACTTACTGATAAGTAAGTTTTATGGCCGAGACATCTGGCTTGCCAATAAGTAAGTTTTATGGCCGGGACATCTGGCTTACTGATAAGTAAGTTTCATGGCCGAGACATCTCCAACTCACTGATAAATAAGTTTTATGGTTGAGACATCTGGCTTAGTGATAAGTAAGCTCCCCGCTCTCCCTGTAGCATTTTGTAATAGTTTAAACTAACCAATAACCGCGTTTCTGCTTCTGTATCCCACTTCTGCTCTATAAAAGTTCCACAAACCCGACCTGAGGGGCGCAAGTCCCCCGAGGAGACTTTGTGCCCACAGGTACCTGTGTACTAAATAAACCTCTTGCTGTTGCAACCCGAAGGCTGGCGTGTCCTCTGTGGTTTCACTCTTACAGTTTGAACACTGGGTGGCACTGTTTGAGGAGGATTAGGAATCTTCAGGAGGAAGTGAGTCATTGGACAGACCTGGAAGCTCTGTCACCCAGCCTGGCTTGTGCTCTCTGCTTCCCCAGTGCGAGTCCCAGAGCCAAAAGCTCTGTCTGTGCCCACAGACCGTTATCTTCCCCACATGCTACTGTGTCTTCTCCACTGTGATGGAGTGAACCTCTAAACTAAAAGAAATGCTTCCTTCCTTCCATAAATTGCTTATGCCACCAGCCACTAAGAAGGGGAATTGAGGGCAACAGGCAACCTAGGAGGATGGGCTGCTTCCCTCCAATATGTAGTGGGCAAAGATTGTGGTTACCTCACAAGAGGTTAGGAAAGAGCGGTTCTCAGGGTGGAGGATGATGCTGGTTAGTGGGATAGGGGTTATGTTTAACAGGATGTGGGTAGGTTATGTTGGTTACTAAGGGCAAAATAGGGGATTGGTTATCTTACTGTAGAACCCTGACACCCTCTTCATTCACCTGCTACCCCCCAATCCCTCTAGACCCCCACTAATTGCTTTTTTAGCTTCTGTAAAATGCTTGGCTGCTGCTTTAGACATGCCTAGACATACCCTGGCATGCCCTGACCCCCGCCTGCTATTCCTCACCCCACTTCCAGGAAACTATAGATTAAGCAAGCCCGAGCATAAAAACTGCCCTATAAGGTAAAAATGGAGACTCCTGGCCCCACAGGTAACAGTCAGCACATTCCACAGCCCTGAGAATAGCACCTACCAATAAGAAACTTCAAGGGCTGCATCTTATACATACAATCAGTTTAAAATTATGTTGGCGCGCACGGGCTCCTTGAACCAACCAAAATGTATCTTCGGTATCCCCCCCCCCTTTGTCTAAAACCTATAAAAGGCTCCACTCTCCCTTACTCTGGGCTCTCAGCACGGATCCATTGAGTTGGTGAGGTCTGAGAGCCCGAGCTTAAGCCCAAATAAACCATAAACCTTTGCTTTTGCATTTTGGTGTGTTGGGCCCTCGGTGGTCTTTTTGGGGTCCAGTGGATGAGGGACAACATTACCAGTAACTCTGGCCAGGCCTAGACTCAAGCATAGCATAGGTCCATGTGCTTGGGAGACCAGGGAGCATTCCTGGAGCAAGAACTCAGAAAACTAGTAGAAATCAGTGCCTCACTATGGTTAAGTGCCTTTTTAAAAGATCGTCTGCCTCATTTATTTAACTGGTAAATAAAAGACTGAAGAAAGAATGAGCTTATCCATTGTAAAGACGCTGAACACGGGGAGCAAACTAGCATAACCAGACCTGTCCAGCTTTTTTTTTTTTCTTCAGGTGAGGAGGAGAAGTTTAATTTTATGCTAGCAGGACTGACCCCAGGAACTAAACGAGTCAGACCCTTTGTTCAAGTTTTAGAGAGTTTTTATACTCTTGTGAGGAATGCAATCAAAAGGTACATAGCATATACACGGTAGTTAAGTAAGATAATATAGGGTGGCAAAGATAAAAGAAATGCAAAGGTTATAGGAATGCAAAAGCCTTAGGCAACAAATATTTCTATACAGGAATGTGATAGCTTTGGAAAACAAAGACTTCTATCCTGGATAACCACCAGGGGCAGGGGAATATTCCTGTTCACTTCCCCATTTCTATCTCTAGGCTTTCCCTGCTCCAAAGTTCTTAATTACCATCACATTGCAAAAGCTTTTAGCATCTAATATGCACTTTTATTTCTATAATATCCCCTCCTTTTCATTGACATAATTCCTTATGTAAGAGGAACTTTAAGATATTTTTGACAAATTACCTGGCATTGAATGGCCTCTACTTGTTTTTGATAAATTTAGTGAGTTTATTTTCCAAGATTTTAACAGGAAAGCTAATAGAACCATGACTACTGGTTCTGCTAGTGAGGCTAGCCAGGGACCTTCCAGGTACTTTAGAAAGACTCATTTTTCCTTTTTCGGGACTTTATTCTCTTCAGTAGTGATTGCTTGCATTTTTCTTACTATGTCAGATTGATTTGCATAAAAACAGCACAAATACTTTCCTTTCTGATGGTTCTGGCACCTCTATTCTCAGGGATAAGTTTATTGGCAGATTTAAGGAAATTTCCAGCTCCTAGTTCAGAAAGAAACTGGTGGTTTTCTTTTGGGGTCTTTACTTTAAAACTGTCTAATTTTTATCTTTTACTTTTATTACTTTTGAAGAGGTAACCCAATTTGCCCATGGGGAATTGGTACACAGACTGCTCTGGCTTCTTCCATGCTGAACAAAGGATGCAGGGTGTGGCAATTGGGGTACCCCACTTCAGTAGGTCTATCTAAAAGACTCCCAAATTGCATAAGTTTTAACTGTAGGGAGAAAATAAAGTCCTTGACCAATGCCTGGGAGATGTGAAGGAAAAGTAAAGGCAAGAATAGTTAGCATTACAAGTGCTAGACAGGGAACCAAAAAAAAAAAATCAGAACAGGGCAAAATTTAAATGTCCAAATCAAAGCCCATTAGAATTTCCTGATGAGGGATTCCAAGAGAGTGCATCTATTGGGTTCCT
This sequence comes from Nannospalax galili, assembly GCF_000622305.1. Classification (NCBI taxonomy): domain Eukaryota; kingdom Metazoa; phylum Chordata; class Mammalia; order Rodentia; family Spalacidae; genus Nannospalax; species Nannospalax galili. The sequence goes on along the minus strand of NW_008360316.1, from coordinate 4,958,405 downwards.
CCTCATTTTTCTTTTGGCCACCAAGGCTGAACTCAAGAGTGATGAACTCAGGAATTGTTTTCAGATATTCTAATAGCTTTCGGAGTGGCTAGACTCAGTCTTCTAAACAGGGAGAGAAAATAAATTTAGCCATCACTTTAGAACAATATTAGCTGCAAGTGGGCACTACAGACTGATTAGAATTTCGTCAAGGTAATCGGTCTTGGTTTTGAAACGGGTTTGTTGTGACATTTTATCTAACCACAGTATTTATTGTATGAGACTGTATAGACTTATGTTTAATATTAAGGGAACAATTATTAAATAATAATTTACTAGATATCAAATTGACTTGTCAGTAAGTTCTCATGTAAGCTAAAATTGTTAAATTACAACATGGCTCCTATTACTTAAGAATATAAATTAATTTTTAGAAATTAATTGCTTCTGCTCCAGGGTGTAATTTATCTCTATGTTTAGATTATGTTTTATATAGAATAAACATTTTCCAATTCTATGTAAAACATCCTAAGGGGCTACAGGGAGACCCTGTCTCAAAAAGACCGAAAAAAAAAAACAAACCTGTTTCAAGACTTACAAAAACATCTCAGTTTATACATTATAATAATATATTTAAGATAATTGTTCATCTCTCTATATATAAGGTAAAATATTAACGGCTTGGTAAATTTGTTTATAAATATTATTAAAAGGGTTTGCTAAAGTCTGAGAAGGGTTACAGCACAGTTTTCCTTAGTTGATTATGCTGGAGGTTGGATGTCAGTTACGTCTCTTTACCTTGTATTTATACACCTTCTTTGATAGCTCATTCTCTGAACTACACAAAGTGAAAGACTTTAGTGGTTTTGTGTTTTCTATAAGGTCTACCTGGGAGCTTAAAGCCCAGTGTATACATGAGTAATATTAACTCATTGTATTATCTTAATATATATAATTTAGATTCCATGTTCTTTTACTAAGATGATGCTGCACTGCACTCTTCTAAGTCAAAGAACTACCATCTTCATGACTTCACTGTGCCTGCTTACAAAAGGTCATCACAATTGGGCTTGCTGAGGGTTATATTCCTTCATTAAAGGGTCATTGAAACCTCAGTATCAGCCATGGATATCAGCCAATGGCTGAGTATCCAGCCATTCTTCCCAGCCAAGTGTATACAATTCTGCCCTAATTGCAAATGGTCTTCTTAATTTAAAAGGGACTATAATAGTAAAGATTTATATATAAAGATTAAAAGGGTATTTCCAGAATAGAAGGGATAATGAAATTCATCTTAAGCAAACTTATTAAAGGTCTGAACAGGTTTATCAAGACATAGAGTTGTTAATTTTCAGTCCTTTACTGGCTTGTATTGCACAACAGATTACAGATTTGGATTAAATAGATGAAGACAAGTATTGGGTTACCTATGTCTACTGAAAGAAGTCTTTTATGATTCTCTGTATTATGTAAATGTATTTTATGTTTCTCTGTATTATGCAAATGTTACTTTTGACACTTTCTTTTGCCCATAACAGGAATAATTTGGCTCAAGAAAAACTAGATTTTACCTCCTTGAACCAGATGTATACAAGCTAGAAGAAAATAGTTTTGGTGAAGCTTGGTCTGAATTCTGATAGAAAGGCCTGTCTATAGGTATGTGATATGATGCCTCCCTTCCTTCTGAAAACTGTAAATCAGGGTATGGGAAACTGGAAAGGAAAAGAGACTGCTTCTGTTTGTAATAAAACAGCCTTCATTTGAGGCACACCTCTTGTTTTAAAGTCCTTTTCCTGAGCTGTGCCTAGTTAACTGGAAAAGATGAGAAATCTTTTTCAGTCAATGTTTATTGAGAATGTTTGGGTTTTTTTCAAGACTTATCTATATATTACACAGTAATTAAAGGTACAAGGCTGGTGCAACTCACCTTCTTGGATAGTTAATAACCATACTTAAAAGTCCATACTAATCTGGACAAAGGGGCTTAAGGGACAGTTTTGTTCCTTGCCCTGCAAGGTCGACAGTGTCCAAAGGGGACTATAGGAATCTCTTGATATGTCCTGTAGTTGTGTTGAGTCACTTGTCCTCTTGTTCAGGGAGGTCATGGAGACCCCATCAGAGGGACCCAAACCAGTGTCCAGTCTGCAAAGAGGAGGGTAAATACAGAGGAAACATTTCCTCCATGCTTCCAAGTGAAGCCCCAGTAGAGTAGGACCTCTTGACTTATCTTCATATAGATGGAACTGGTAAAAGAAAGGCCTAAGATGCCAGGGGCTCCTCCCAAGCCTATGTGACCTCTGAAGACCAGATCTTCAACCAACCTTACAGTAAAAGTAAATTGGTTTATTTGCATCAAATGCATGGCCTCAAACATCCAAAAGGAAAGTATAACTAAAAATTAAAGTGATCAGTATATTTCTTTAAGAGTCCAAAAGATAACACTTCCCAGACATTAGACTTAAGTCCAGGTAAAATGTTATTTAGACAATTATTTCTCAGTAGAGATTTTGTTCTTAACAAGAAAATGCTGCTCAGGTCTAAGACTTCAAATCTTGGCCTGTCCAGATTTTTAATTTATCTTTATTACTATAGATTAAATTTATCTTATTTATTTTTTTAGATCCATAGCACACAGTTCCTAATTTTTTTTAGTTTTTATTTGAGAGTTTCATACTTGAGTGTAAGTGTATTTTCATTTTCCCCCCTTTTTCTCTACTATTCCTCCCATGCCCCCCACCATGACCATGACATCTCAAATTCATGACTTCTTGCTCTTTATATTACACACACACACACACACACACACACACACACACACACACATGTACACACTGTTTCACCAAAATTTTCCTTTTTCCTCTCTTCTCGGGAAACTTGTACCCATGCTCTCTGAGGCCCCAGAGCTAACAAACTGACATAAGACATCCTATTTGAATTTTGCATAGTTTATAGACATTTGAGAAGGAGTGACTTACAAAAACATAGATTCTTACGGGCTTTTCCTTTTCCATATTTGAAATGCACATACCATCTGTCTTCTGACCCCAATCTCTCTCTCAGTGTTCATCCACGCTCCAATATTGCAGCAGCTCCACCCCATAATGGCTTGACTCCTTCCACAGAGTGTGGGAAGGAGGTGCGACCATAGTTTATCAGACGAACGTCCAGGTCGCGCTCCACCCCTTCCTCTGGCTCTTAACAAATGTTCTGGCACCTCTTCAGCAAATTTCCCTGAACCTTGGAGGGGGTGGCAGATGCAGGGTGATCTCCCTTGTATCATGGCAAGATATGCCTTCCTATCATTCATCTGCAAGATGTGGTGGCTGTCTATCTCAGTGGTGTTTTCCCTACTATAAAGACAAATGGAAGGAAGTAGACACATCTAAACAAACATGAATGTAAATACAAATGCCTAGAAGATATCCCATATTCATTAAACAGTTTACTTGGAACAGCTTCCTCGCTGAGGCCTGTAGCCTTCCCTGACACAGGAGGCTGGCCTTGTCTACAGCACCAGATGTGTGTTCCACCCCTAGGAGTGAGTCTTATCCAAATAGAGATTTGTCAGTTTTACATATGTTAGTTGAGCCATTATTGCACTAGCAGACATTGCTTGGCATGTCCATAGTGTGCAGCATGTGGGTTCCATTGTTGAGCAGAATCATAGGGGAGCCTTTTTCCCCAACCATCTGCATAGCACCTTTTGGCACTATGAAAGCCATCCATATTGTGGCATGGAGTTTTTAGGTCTGTCTCTTATTCTTCCATGCTCACATCATGCAGTGTATTCAGCAACATGGACTTACCAACCTTTTTTTGTGTAGAACTGACATTAGTGGCAATAGCCCTGGTTAATTTGAGGACCTCTAGGATCTCTTTCTGACCAACACCTCATAGGGGGGCAACGCACCCCTGGTACTGTAGTTCTTAATAGTTATATAATTTGGGGAGCCTCTGTTTTTATCTTACCCAACCATAAAACTCCCAAGAATCTTACACCTATAGCTGCCCTTTGTTTATTCAGGTATCTTTCAAGTGGGTTTCACATCTGTAAAATACTCAGAAGTTAACATCATATATTAAATCAATCATAGACAAGGTCTGACATGGCATGGAAAGGTTTTATCCATTTGTATTAATTGCTTTCTCCATAGATTTTTGTTAGGTACCATAGCATGGAAAAGAGGCATTAATTTGATTCATTCTTTACTATCTTTAATTATTCCTTTGGAATCATTCCACATTCTGGAGATCTTACATGAAGCTTTTATCTTTGATACACTTACAGGTGCTGGTTCCAGTTGCCTGACCCTGCACTGGGCTAAGGAGGCAGAAGGTCTCTCTTGTCCCCACTGCACCTGTTGGTTCCCTGAATCAGACAGGCCCTGGGTCTGCCTCCTAGCTGTAGCTATATATGCTGCCTCTCCATTGACCACATGTGGCTGCTGGGGGAGGCCTTGGTGGGAACAACAGCCTCCACTCTTAACATCGCCTTTCTCAGGAGAGAAATGCACCTTATTTAATCTTTGTGGATCCTTAACCACTCCAGGACACGTTTTATCCTCTGAATGCCTTTTGCAAACTGTTCTTCAGGTTTAAAAGCCTTCCAGAAACTCCTTAGTACCGACTTTCGTTTTCTATAATTTTTTTCCTTTGGGAATTTGGGCTCTACATAAATCTTGCCACATTTGTCTTTGAGTAACCAAAACAGACCATTTCTTCTGTCTTGTCTTTTTATATCTCTTGTAGGTTGTTTTGCTATTCTACAGATACATTTTACAGGCTGGTTTGAGTCACTAAACCTGCTAAAGCCTCTCTCACTTTACAAAGATCCTGTCCCATTAGAGGACTTAGCAAAATCATTAAAGCTCTATACCATTCTCAAGGTCCCAGTTGAATTAAGCTTTACTTTATATCTCTGGTGAACACAGCCCTATTTGTCCCAGCAAACTGGGCATCATATATTCCTTTTCTCATACCTAGTTCTCTCAGTAATGCCTGTCCCTCCTTTATAGTCTTCCAGCCGCTGTTAATTATGGGAGTCTCCATTGGTGATGATCATGTAATCTTTAATCCCTTGTACAAGCCATCCTATTAGGGATTGCTTCCTCCTGTATTGACCTAGGTTAAGTAGCCTATGTCTCAAGGATGGATGCATGGTGGTATAACTCAGCTGTGAAGCTTCTAAAGGACTTTGACATTATTTGCTCCCATGTCTCATACCCCCATGAGCCATGTGGTGAGGGGCTCTTTGATTGCTTGTTTGAAAGTCTTTCCTAGTTTCAACAGCTCCAGTGTGGAATATTTTCTCCTAGTTATAGTGCTGTTAACTTTTTTCTCTTTTTGTATCAAAGGTTAAATCTGAGTGGCACCTTTAGCTGCTTTTATTTCTAGGTTGTTTCTTTTCTCATTACTATCTGTCTTTTTCCATGGGCCCTTTGACTCCTGGTCCCCTAACCTTAGCAAGTTAAAATCTCATGGGGTTTTTTCTCTCTCTCAAGCCCTGAGGCTGAGAGTGAATTTTGCAGTAACTCCTTAACCTTTTCAGCCTCCCCTGAGGCTGTTGCTTCTGCCTTGAACAAATCTTTTATTATGCAAAGAAGTGGCCAAGCCCCCTCTCTTGGTCCCCATCTGTTTCCAAGGCTTATAAAATTTTTCCTAGGCTCTCTATAGTCCCTAATGAGTTTTCAGACACACATTGTGGCAAACCCCATTTTTCAAGCACCTGAGAGCTCTCCTCCCACATTTACAGGATGGCTGTGGCCCATGGATTTTCCCCTTTGAGTCTGTCCACATCTTCGTGGCCCACATCTTTTTAGTTACATATTTTATGAACTATTGTATAGCCCATGTGACCACAGCTAACTCCATTAAGCATATGGGGTTTGGCCACCCTCTCCCCTGGGTTCACACCAGCTTCTCCCAGACAGGTCATGTTACCTCACAGGACACCTTGTGGTGCCCATCTCCGCCCTTCTGGATTTAGGAATCTGAACCCAGCTCCCTTTTGGTCAGCTTACCAGACACTGCTGGAAATGGCATGCTTTCCAAGGCCCACATCCCCATGTTTTTCCTGGACTCCTGCAGTTCGTCTAACCAGCCACACTACACCAATTTGTTTTGCCATTTTTTTTTTCTTTTTCCTCCCGTCTTGGGAGACTCGCACCCATGCCCTCTGAGGCCCCAGAGCTAAAAAACCAACATATGACATACTATTTGAATTTTGCATAGTTTATATGACATTTGGGAGGGGATAACTTACAAAAACGTGGATTCTTATAGACTTTTCCTTTTCCATATTTGAAATGCATATGCCATCCATCTCTTGCCCCTGGTCTCTCGCTTGGTGTTCACCCTTGGGCTCGAATATCATGGTGGCTCCACCCCCAATGTCTTGACTCCTTCAACAGAGCATGGAAAGAAGGTGGGACCATGGCTTATCAGAGGAACATCTGATACACACACACACACACACACACACACACACACACACACACAAAGCATATTGAGTCCAATCAGTGTTGTCTTTATTTGGATGCATTTAGGGCACACCCCTTAGGACTGGGGGGCAAACAAACAGTTCTCCCTCTGTCATCACCTATCTAGGGGTGGGGCCTTGTTGAGTTTTTCCCATGTGTGCATATCTATTGATGTGGTCTTTGCAGGTCTTGTGGAGGCAACCACATTGCTGAAGCTTCATGGGTGCTACCTCCTATTCTGTCCAGAATTATCATGCAGCAGTCTTCCTTGTCCTCAGACTCTTATGATCTTTTCATTCCCACTTCTGAGATTTCTTAGGTGTAGAGGTTGTGCTATAGGTGTCCCATTTGGGCCTGGCCATGCCATGATCACCTATGCTTTGCATTTTTACTGGTTGTGCATCTCTTTGTCTCTATCTGCAGCAGACACGTATGTACACATATTTATCAGTATGAGGGTAAGCAGGCTTTAGGCCCAAATAGACAACTGTTTGTTACCCTCAAGTATAAATGTCACTGTTGCACTATTGGGGACGTCTTGCTGGATCTATTCTTGTTGTGGTTGTTGGGCTTTACAGATGGGTAGGACTATAAGACCACTTAGCAAATAAAAATAGCAGATTCTATCTTAGAGCCTATGGCCTCTCCATCTGTGGTCTTTTAACCAGGGTTACAATATCCAGCAAGAAAGTCCTTTCTGTGGAGCAGTCTTCAAATCCAGTCAGAGTAGTTAATTATCCCATACCAGTAATGCCACTATTGCACTAGTGGGAAGATCTTTCCTGGCATGCTGGGTCCAGTGCTGGATCAAACATTTGGTGTCTTTCCTCCTCCACAGCCTGCATAGCAACTTCTGGCACTATGAGGAAGGAGGACGTCTCCCAGTCAATTTAAGATTGAGAGTCTTGCATCCAATATGTGTGGTATCCGAGCAATTAGATCTTACCGTGTGTTTATAATGGGTGAGTAAGGACAAGGGCAATAGTGTGTGTTATTTTGGAGAATTCAAGCTTCTCTGACCAATATCTCATAGGAGTAGGGTGAGACCCCATGCCTTGTACTGCAATTTTAGTTTAATACACAATATCTTCTAGAAACAGTATTGTCCAACTATGCAGAGCAATTCCCTTCAAACTTCTTGTCTTAGAGATATATTATGAAACTAGCTTACTGTCCAGTAGATTTTCCTAAGATATATATATCTTAAGTTTGGAGTCTACATCTCCCCACCCCTCCCTGCTTAACCCTTTAATCAAACCCCAGGATTCTTCCTCTTCCTCCATATCACATTATTCAACTGTACCTCCAATGACATTTATTAGTTGGTTGTGAGGTTGGAAGCTTTTTGCACACCTTTCCTTGGGTTGGTATCCTTCCAACCTGCTGATTTCCTCTGTACTCCCCATTCCTCCTCATTCTGCCTGTCAGCCCCCACTTTATACCTACAAGCTTCTAGCCCCCACTCCCTTAGTGTGGTGTTCTTCCTCAAAGGCTTATTTCTTGTTTCCTTTCTTCTACTTGTACTCCAACTTAAAACTCAAAAGAGAGACAAAAGCACAGAATGAATACACTGAAACTTACAGGTGCAAGAAAGGACTTTCTCCATGGGATCCTGAGAGCACAGGCTAACAGACCAATAACTGACAAATGGGAGCTCATAAAACTAAAAACTTCTGTATAGCAAAAGACCCCATCCTTCAAGTGAAGAGACAACCTGTAGAATGGGAAAAAATCTTTACCAACTGTACATCTGACAACAGGTTAGTGTCTAGAATATACAAAGAACTTAAAAATGAATTATCAAAAAAAAACAGTTAAAAATTGGGGCAAGGAATGAAACAGAGTTCTCAAAAGTTGAAATGCAAATGGATGAGAATTTTTTTAATGTGCCACATTCTTAGCCATCAGGGAAATGCAATTAATTAAAACAATTTAGATATTTTTATCTTTAGTTAGAATAACTGAGATCAACACAGCAAAGAATAACTGACGAGGGTGTGGGGAAAGGAGACACATATCCACTGCTGCTGGGAGGTCAAGCTGGTGCAGGTATTATGGAGATCAGTGTGGAGGTTTCTCTAAAAGCTATAAATAGATCTGCCACATGATCCAGCTATTTACCTTCAGCATATACCAAAACAACTCTATATCCCATTACAGAGACACCTACTTACTGCTGCTCTATTCCCAATACCCAGGAAATGCCAAGAACCTACAGGTTCATCAACTGATGAACGGATAATGAAAATATGGTGCATTTATAGAGTGTTATTAAATTTCTAAGAAAAAAAAATCGTGAAATTCACAGGTAAATGGATGGAACTGGAGACAGTCATCCTTAGGGAAGAAATCCAGACCCAAAAGATGAATGTGCTTAGGACTCACTTGGGCATATGGGTGCTGAGGCAGACACAGCTACGTGGTGTCTCTCTCTATTACTCTCCACTTTATTCTTGAGATAGGGTCTTTCACTGAACCTGCACCTCACCATTTTGGCACATCTGGCTGGCAGATGAGCCTGGGAGCTGCCTGTTGTTCCCGGTGCTGGGGTTACAAATGCACACTGATGATTTGCATTTTTCCAGAAGTACTGAGATGCATTAATAGTCTCTCTACCCCCCCCATTCTACTGTGTTCCCTGTGGGATAGCTTATTTTTAATATAAAATATCTTAGCATAGAGTTAGGCAGATATTTCTTTCTTACTTTAGTATCCCTTTCTCCTTTTTCTTTAGATTAACTATAAGTCTATTGATATTATCAATCTTTTCATAAAACTGGTTTGGTTTTCAGCATGTTATTCTATTTTTCTGTTTAAGAATTCATTCATTTTACTATTTTCCTCCTGCTTGCTTCCAGTTGAATTCATTTTGTGATGCCTAGTTTTTAAACATAACGCTTAATGGCTTGTTTTCCTTAGCATCTTGCATATTTTCTTGTGTGTACTGACAAATTTAAACAAATTTTACCTTAAATACAATGTATTTTAAAACATTTCTTGAGAATTCTTTCTTTACCCTTAGCTTATATAAAAGTGTATCATTTCATCTCTGAGACATCTAGGGCATTTCCATTCATCTCTTGATGCTGATTTCTAGTTTAATTTTCTTATAGTTTGGGAACTGAAACTTTAATTTCCATTATTAAGCTGTGTTTAATGCCTTGAATGTGGTCTTCATGTGACCTTGAGAAGACTGTATAATATCCTGTTGTTAGTGAAGTAAATGACCAGGATGAGCTGTGCCCTTACTGTCCCGTCCTTCCCACTTCTGATAAAAAGCAGTTGAAATTCCAGGGAAAACGGTAGACTCAACTATTTCCACTTTCATTTTTATGGTTGTTTTCACTCAGGTAATTCACAGTATCATTTTCATACAGTTGTACATGAAAGATTCTTGTTTTTGTCCTTCTGAATACTGATCCCTTTGTCAGTATAAAATACCTTTCTTCCCCTTAGCTTTCCTTGTTTAGAAATCTGTAGTTAATCACTGGTTAATTACAAAGGAGACATTTATTTCTGTGGCCTGTGCCCACTTTGTCTATTCAACACAAATAATGTCCCAAGGCATGCAGCAGCTTCTGATGGTCACCTTGTCCTAGACGTCATATATTAACTTTGTAGACAGCGATGTCATTTTGGGTCCTGGAAATGACTAGGGAGCCTTGTGGTCCTGGCATTTTGTGTTCTTCTGGAGAGAACAAAAACAATCAGACAGAAGCCTATGGGGAGCTGGGAGGTCTGGGTTTGAATTATTTGGGCCTGGGTTAGAATGATACCCAACATTTCTTTTTCTTGCTAAATATTGTTTCCGAAAAGGAAAAATATCACACAACATCAGAAGTGTTATGGCATAGAATCTGCTGTGCAAATCTGACATCTTACCTTCCAGAACTACTCCAGTAGAGAGTTACCTCCAAGAGAGAGCACTGTCTGCGAACTTATAGGGATAAGTAATTTGTGGAGGTGGCACGTGTCTGTTGGAGTTCTGGTGTTATTGCAGATGAGTGCCTGGGATGGCTGTTTCCAGACTCTTATTCAAAGAGCTGAAATACAATCTCTCATAGATTTCAAACTTGCAGGGAAGTTTTATTGAAAGTGAAACTATAGAATAGGTCAGAAAACACTACAAGAGAGCCAAGGCCATAAGAGTGAAGCTACTCAAGGGCCTGGATTACTGCTTGGAACTCCCTTTTAATCAAGCGATGGAGGTGAAAGGTTAACTGAAGGCTGTATGAGCATCATTCTTGGTTTTGATAGATTAGGTCATACAAGCATTTTCTATTGTGCATGTCCCTTCCCATAATTCATCAGATTTTAATTATATCAATATGCATTTATGCATAGGCATATATGGGAGAGAGGACTGTATTGATTAGTTTAAGTTGTCAACTTGACACAATCTAGAATCACCTGGGAAGAAAGTGCCAATGAAGGATTGTGTAGAACAGGTTGTCCCAGTGGCACTTCTGTAGGGGATTGTCTTGATTTCACTAATTGATGTGGGAAGACTCAGCCTGAAAATAGGTGGTACCATTCCTTGACTTTAGATTCTGACATCTCTAAGAATGGCAAAAGCAAATAAGTAGGCACCTATGGATTTATTCTCTATTTCACTTTTATATAATATTTTAATTCATTCTTTTAAAATCTCCTACAGTTGGGGCTGGAGAGATGGCTCAGTGGTTAAGAGCACTGGATGTTCTTGCAGGAGACCCAGGTTCAAATCCCAGCACCCACATGGCAGCTAACAACTGTCTGTAACTCCAGTTCTAGGGGCTCCTATAGCCTCTTTTGTCCTCCGTAGGCATTGCACGACATGGGTGCACTTACCTACATGCAGGCAATACACACATACACATAAAATAAAAATAATAAATAAAATATTTTTTAAAAATCCTCCTACAGTTATACAATGTACTTTGATCATATCCATCCACCCATATCTCCAGATCCATCTCCTAGTGCCCCCACCCAAGCTACCTTCCAACTTCATGTCTTCTTTTTTATTGTTATTTAAAATGCTGTCATATCATTGCTGCTCATATGTACATGAGTGTGCAGTCATCCACGGGAGCATGAGCAACCTTCTAGATGGCAGAACACATGAGAAATAAAAGCGGGAATACTCAAGGCCAAAGGATTATGTGAGGATAGGGGCATCATAGAGAAAAGGATTCTATAAGGGGGTGGTTTAGTAAAAGCTAAAGATATCTCTGAATAAGTCTTATGAAAATACACTAGTTCATGAACAATTAAAAATATATTTTAAAACAAGCCTGAACAGAAATACCCTTCATGAGTAGAATACATGGGTCATTAGATGAAAATCTCAGTACCAGCCATGGATAATTCCCTATGACTTATTGGTCAAAGAGGCCCCAGAAGCACTCAAAAAAGTACTATTTACCATTTCTCTAGATTGTCCACCAATGTTATATAAGGGCCTAATGCTGAAGTCACCACTTTCTTTGGATGCAGAACATAAAGAAATCAACCTTGAACTGACCAAGAACTTCTCTCCCTGCTGCCTATCTTATATAATGCCAAAAGTACCATGTAATCTGCTGGGGAAGTAAAGATATCAATGGTCTTACCCAGTGCTAGACCCTTCATGCTCAACCTGTCTGGTAAGTTGTGCCCACTGGTGCAATAGTGGCATGATGGCTATGGGGGTAACTAATGCTTTCTGATTGGATATAAGGCCTCCACAGTACAGATTTTATGTCTGATTTTGTTACCTGGACAAAAACCTTTGACTAGGGAGAACCTATAGGTCTTAGGGAGAACCTGTTTTTGCTGTTTTTCTAAATGACCATGCTGGCAAACTGTCATCTAAATATTCATGTTTGTGTTCATAGATTTGTGCTGTTCACAACTTTGGACAGAGCAGCTTTTTTCTGTAGTGGGCAGTGGTGAATACAGAAATGCATAACTGGTCACAGTGCCAAGTGTAAGTAACTGTGAGTGCTCAGCTGTGGATGGGTTGTCTGTATCAACCTCCCTCCACCCAGGACCTTGCACAAGAGTGAGGAAAAGTATGTGTGAACTATCATGTGTGATGGAGAGTTATGAAATCTTGACTTCTGGGCATTGCCACAGCTGTTGCACACATGAACTCACAGCAGCTATGGTTACCTGCACAAGATAGAGCCAGTCAAAATCCCAGCATGGATGTGGTAGGGGTCTGCAAGGCTCCAGCCCTATCAGAGGAGCTGTTGGTTGTTGATGGCTGATGAGAGAGGTAGAGTTACTCTCCTTTGGAGACATGGCTGATGATGGTTGAGCATGCGTGACCAATGTGTGGTCTCTCTATGCATGACTGTGGATGTGCTATAACTACCTAGATGTCACTAGCTGCTTCAGACTCCTGCCTTGACTTCCACACCACAATGGATTTTAACCCAGCTAATAAGCCAAAGAAACTCTTTCTGCACTCAGCTCTTTTTGTCAAGGTTATTTTATCATGGCAACAGAAATGAAACCAGGACAGAAATTGTTACTGAAGAGTGAGGCCACTGTTGTGATAAACCCAACCATGTTGTTTTTTTCCCTAGGAATGTGGAGCATCAGACCACAGAAGTCATTGAACGCTATGCACAGAGCTTAATGGGTACATCCAGGGAGAGCTTGCAATACGAATGCTGAGAGCAACGTGGAAAGTGGAGACCTGGTTCATGACATTTCAGAGGGAACAAGGACTCTGCAAGAAACTGGAATGGGAGTCATGATATTGTGGCCAAGATTATGGCTTATTTTCCTTTTCCTAAGAACCTTAGTGAATTTGAAATGAGATATGATGGACTTAATTTCTTGGCAAAATTTCATAACAGAAAGTGTTTAGGCTGGTGCTGAGAAAGTGGCTGTGTTTGTTGAAGAGATCAGCACCACTGAGGTGGGACCTGCTGTGTTGCATAGTGGCAATAGGAAAGTGTTTCCTTGAGCTGGCAGCCTAACTAGACAGTGCTGTAACTATTTTCAGTGTAGTAAGTGGTTCTGAAGGCAAAGATGCACAATTGAGGGAGTCATGGATGTTAGCTGTGGCTAGACCCCACGTTAGTTAGATAGGTTGGAGTCTCTGCAGAGAGGAGCTGGGAGGCCATTTTGTTAAGCTATGAAGGTGAAGCCTCAGTTGAAATGGAGACTTTAGGATGTTGAAGATATCAGGATGGTGGGATGTACACCAGTAAAAGCTGCAAATGTTGAATGGAGCTAACCTAAGCTTATAAGAGATGCTTTATGTGTCATAGGTGGCAGAGCTAGAGAGATGGGGATACCCAAGCCAGAAGATTACATTACAAGCCCCACATGGCTTCCCAGCCTACCCAATGTCACACTACTGGCAAACTGAATCCAGAATCAAAACCAGGCAAGTCTGTGTTTGCACCCTGTCCCATTAGGCATCACTATATTGCTATTGTGCTTCCCAGTGCTTACTGAGTAAAGATGTCGTGCCGAATGGGGGCTGGAATTTCTTCCAGTTTGTGATCTCCAATGGCTATCTCTGGGTGCTTCTTTCTTGGTACCTGAGGAAACAGTGAATGAGATTCAAGACCAGATGCAGGTCTCCCCCACTCACTATGTGAAGGCAAGGGTGCTCTTGTGACAGGTAGAAATAAAATCTTTAGGGCACTGGCTTTGCTCATAGCTCCAGAATGTTTTTCACTTATGGCCAGGATCCAGAGAAGAGGCCAGTGAGGAAATCAACACAGAGATGGTCCAGGCAGATGTTGGCTTCCTCATCTGTCTTCCTCTGCACACCAGCTCAAGCTGCTTGGAAAGCACAGTACTAGTACTACTGAACTGCAACTGTAGCAGGTAAACCTGCTCCCCAGGAGGAAGATTTGACTCAATCAGTCTGGTGGAAGGTGGCCTAGTTTGTGTCAGGGACAAGAGGATAGGAAATTATTCAACAGTGCTGTTAGGAGGAGTTGGGTCCAATAATAAAGGAGACTGATATGAACAGGGCACTCAGAGGAAAGTTTGGGAAGAGGAAAAGCTGGGCCTGGAGACTGTTGAGGTACAGGAGTTGACATGTGAATCAGAGGAGGGATAGAGGCAGAGCAGAAGATAGAAAGGATAGGTTGGGCTGGGCAGCAGGTGAGGGCTACAAAGTTGACAGGGACAAAGGCAGGTAGAGCAACTAGAGAGAGAAAGTGTGTGAGGGAAGTTGGGTTTGCTATGGAGCATGCTAGGAAGCCTTGTCATCTTCCAGAAAGTTCTCCAAACTTTCCTCTTCAGTAAAAGCAGAGAGTGATGCTGCATGTGCCAGATCTGCTGATGGCAGTTACCTCCCAGGTCACCCCTCGCCTCCCCTCATTTGACAGAAAGCCCACTGTGACGCACGAGCTCCCTCCATCTTGGTCCTGTGCATCAACCTGACCAACCAGGCAAATGGTTCCCATGTCTATGTCTATGTGATGAGGGCAAATGGCAAAAGAAGAAACTGATCTGTAACATTGGTGTGTGCTCGCAAGATTGTGTGCACATTGCTGCTTGGGTGGCAGAGTCTGGTGGAAGGCACAGGATAGAGACAATTGCTTGGATCTGGGTGAGATTTCCTGAAGCAAGAACTAGGAAAATAGTGCCCCATAAGTGAGTTTTTCAGAGGATTATCACATCATTTGTAACACTGTTTATATGCCATTGAGTATAATAAAAGAGATGTTCATTCCTTTCATCAAGGAGGAAGAATCTGCAAATAAGCAAGGGAAGTCCTCATAGGTAGGCAAAACCAGCCTTCCATTTAACACAGGTGTTTATTCAAACTGATTTTCTCCTTAGCAATCAATAGGTAGGTCTTGGTTTTTGCTCTTCCACACCATTTCAGTGTTTACATTGATGGATTTAAATATACTTGATAATTTTTGGACCATTATCATTTTTCCTACTGTTTAATGTTCCTTGTTCTGTTATTTTTCCATTATGTCGTTTTGCCAGATTTAGGGCAAATGAGTAGTTTCTGTGAATCATTTTGTCCTTTCTTCTGTATAAAGAATGCTTCTTCTGTAAATTTTCACTAGGTAAAATTTTAAATATTTGAAATATTTGCTTGATCAACTCATATTGCCAGAGCAACGAAACTCTCTGTAATAGTTTTACGTGTAGGTGTGTGTGTGTGTGTGTGTGTAATGCTAATTGAATAGCTCCTCCTCCATTGCCTATCTTTCCCTTCTCTGTCTTATAAAATATTCTGGGCACTTCCTTGTGTGCCTGGCACAGCCGCTGAC
>NW_008360316.1:4929766-4941651 GCF_000622305.1 Nannospalax galili | reverse complement strand
GAGGAGGAGGATTGCGTAGAGTTCCCAGAATTCTTGGACGCCTTCTTCCCATCTTCCCAGAACTCTGTAAAGTCGTCGCTGTACCAATGTCAGTTAGTGACTGAGCTTGTACCAGACCTGCTGTGGCAGTTATGTCATAGGTCAGCACTCATCTCATTCCGTGATAGAATGCCCATTGTGAAGCGTACACACCTCCCCCTGCTCCAGCACATCAGCCTGGTTCCCGGGAAAATGGGCCCAGGGTGTCTGTGTGAGAGTCACTGTGGCAAATAGCACCGAGAAATGGGGCTGAAACAGTAAGTGTCCGCCATTGGGAAAGCTGTGTTCTCCTCTAGCTAGCAGAAACTGGCCAGAAACAGGATGTTCCATGTGCTTGGGTGCTGGGCCGAACCAGAAACAGGAAGTGGGAAGATGTAGAAGTCAGTGTAAGGGCATTTTTAAAGGTTTTTCTCATTATGTAGCAGAGTAAGAGGCGATTAGAGAAGTCAGGCAGGTGAGGCTATGTGCATTTGTAAGCTTAGTGCTAAGGATAGGGGTAGGTTCCAGATGGATGGATCCCTGGATCACAGTGGCCAGCCAGTGTAGTCTAATTAATGAGAACCACCAGACAAACATAGTGATGAAGTTCCAGGTTCAGCGAGAGATCTTGTCTTAAAACACAAGGTGGAGAGCAATCAAGGAAGACACCTGAAATCAACATCCATCCTCCATATACAAATGCGCACATGTCCACACCCACCAGACACATCCATTCACCACAGGCACATGCAAAGGGGAAGATAGAATGCAGTTATGTAAAGGGGGAAGGGGAATAATGGGGTATGAAATGATAAATGGAATGGGAGGGTAGGGTAAATCAGGGTTTAGGGGAAAGATAATTAACACTAAAGGCCTTAGAGTCATATGGAAACCTCCTACTGTAGAAGCTTCTTAAAACATCCACATATATAAAAAGTGTTTAAATTAAGTTACACTGTAATGAGTGGGCAGTGCCCCTCCCATACACCACAGGTTAGAAAAGAAAAACCCCAGGAGCAGGAATGAGCTCCCTGTTTTGCAGTTGTTGACCATGGAGGTTACATAGACCCTCAGTACTGGGTATTGCATTGATCTTGGTTACCCTCCAGAATTTGATGATAAGACCCTTTGCTGAAGACACTACATATGTGAGTCATAGAACAAACATGGAGAAATCAACCTGATACTGACCTAGAAGCCTGATCTCTACTGTCTGACTTTCATAGTACTGGCAAGTGCTATGCATACAAGTGGGAGAGAAAAGTTATCAACCTTACCCAGCTACGAACTTTGTGACCTATAGTAACAACCAGCCTAGCAAGATATGCCCACTAGTACAACAGTGACATGAATGTTATGGGAGGACAAACCATTTAGTGATTGGACTCAAGGCCCACTTCACAAGAAGTCACCCATACCTGGCACTATTATCAAGAACAAGTGGATAGACAGATCACAGGCCATAGGAGAGATCCTACAATTATTACCCTTCTGGTATGGACATAACAGTAAACTGACTCCTCATGACTTGTCATTACACCTATAGATTAACACATTTCTCAACTCTCACCAGAGAAGCTTCTTCTTGCAGCAGATAGCAACACAGAGACTCACAATGGTCAACATGCAGAAAAATAAGAGACTTTGGAATGTTTGGTCCTAAATGGAAAACCTCTATCACACCATCTGTTCCCAAGACTCATGACTGATCTCAGTAGAGGAATTTGAAAGATTGTAAGAGTCAGAGCTGGTAGATGAATGCAAGGAAACTGTGTTTTTCATAAACACATGGTAATTACACATATTAATTCACAGCACTTATGAGAGCATGCACAAGACTATGCACAAACCCAGTAGGAAGTGGGGGAGTTGGCCAAGGAGCTTCAGCCAGAGCTGAGGAACTATTGGTAATTGATAGCTGTTGAGAAAAGAAGATTCAGTTTTCTTTTTAAGGGTGTGATTGCTAATTAGGTTGACAAGACTCCAGGAGATGGACCCACATCCAGGAGTGTTTGGGGAACACAAATTAGATTCAACAGTACTTACAAAATACATAGAGAGAAGATAGGAATTGAGGGGTAAGACAGCAGGAGTTGATCTGTGAGGAGATGTTGGAAGGGGTCTGAATATTGCCAAAATACATTACATGAAATTCACAATGAATGAATAAAATACTTAAAAAACAATTAAGGCTGGGCTTGGTTACACATGCCTTTAATTCCAGCTCTTATGAGGCAGAGGCAAGCATATCTCTGTGAGTTGGAGCACAGCCTGATCTACATAGTGAGGTCTAGGCCAGCCAGGGTAGTGAGAACCTACCTCAAAAAAATTAAAATACAGTAATTTAAAAACAGCAAAAAGGGTGTCAGATAACTACTATATGGCTTCTAGAGACATAAAAGAATTTAGATCTAAATTGTGCTTATTCAAATTATAGGAAATGGCAATTGCAGTTTGGAAATGAAGTCATTTTTTTTCAGTATTTGATATAACAAATGCCTTTATTTCTACCCCATGACTGTAAGGGAGGACTGGTGCTAAAATTGAGACTTACAGAGAGTCTTTCTAGACTTCAGGAAAATGATGGCTTCACTTTTCACAACAACACAGGGTTATGAAACTACAAAGTATACCATCTTTATAACTATCAAGATGATTGTCATCCTTCCAACACATTAAAACTGTTATCAGTGTGTTGAAAACAAAAATCTTACTGCCAGTTACTAACACCCTAAGTAACCTGATAGATTTTTATTACACCAGCAACTTGACCTTTAAACATATGAATGGTTAAAGGGCTTCATTCATTTCTTTTAGGGAAATTGAATCCTGCTTTCTTCCCTTTGCTGTATCAGTGTTTGAACACCTGGCACTATTTGAAGAGGTTTGGGAAACTTTAGGAGGTGGAGCTTCATTGGAGGAAGTGAGTCATTGAGGTGGGCCCTGAAACTTTCTAACCCTACCCCACATCCTGTTTATTCTGCCTCCCAAGTGGGAAGGCCAGTGGGTATGCAGCGCCTCTTGGAGGCATGCCTTCCCTTCAGGCTCCAAGTCATCTGCACTATGATGGCATAGTCTCTTAAAAAGGTAAGCCAGAATAAATGATTCCTTCTTTAAACTGTTTAAGGTACAGGGACTAAGAGGAAAAAATCATGGATACAGGTGACTAGGTACAGGGATGGACTAGTTATCAAGATCATACTGACCAGAGATTTTGGTTAGCTCACACTAGGTTAGGGAAGATGTTAGATTCTAGAAACTAGGTGAAGGAAGATGTTAGTTACCAGGGAAGAGGTTTCAGGGACATGATTTCTGTCAGCAATTGGATGAGGGAAGATGTTGGATTCTATAGACTGTGTGTAGGAAGATGTTGGTTACCAGGGATTGGTTGGGGGTGATTTTAATTGCCAGAGACGGGGTGTGTGTACATGTGGATACCAGGGACTTGGTGAGGGGTGATATTGGTTGCCAGATTCTAGGGGGCCTTGATTTTGATATAAATCTTTAATTTGTGTTAATATAGTATGTATTTCTTGTTTGTTTACTACATATAAAATGTTTCTTTCTCTGGACCATATATACTTTGCTTTTTTGATATAAGGCTGTCTCTAACCACTTGAATGCTGCTCACGGCAGTCATCTCCCCCTCTCTGTAATTTAGCTTCATAGACAGGGTTTCATGCCATTGTGGGTTTAACTAGAGAGGAGTGGTGAATAGAGAACAAGAAAGAAACCTGTGGTGCTGGCAGGATGACCCAACAGGTTAAGGTTCTTGCTGCCAAGACTGATAGCCTGAGTTTGATCTCAGGAATGCACCTGATGGAAAGAGATAATGGAGACTCCTGAGTTACCCTGTGATATCACACAGGAGGTTGTTGCCTGTATGATCAGACACATATACCATACATACAATTAATTAATGAAATAAGTTTTATAAAAACATTTTATGAGAGAATGAAGCTGGTGGCTTGTAGAGAGATTCAAAAATCTAGGTTTGAATATTTGGGAGCTGATCTACATTCAGAAACCAGCAGGTGATTTTCCTTGCTAGATCTTGCCAGAGATGTAGAGATGGCAGGATAAGATGACATCTAAAGTGTGATGAAGCTGAAGGAGAAGAACCAATGCAAACCTGAGACTCCCCTTCCAGTGCTCCACTGATACGTCAACAAGATGAGAGCTTGGTGGAGACTCCGTGTAGGAGAGTGCAGCATCTACCTGACTGGAGCCCAGAACGTAGGACAGCATCCAGCTCATGCTAGGCAACCACACTTCTAAGTTTCCTATTTAGTTATTTGGATAATTCCCATCTTCTATAACACTCCTTCCCTTTCAATCCTCCATTGGCAAAAATGTGAATAGGCTGTTTGAAGTATTTTTTGAACTAAGACTGGCTTTAGGAACTTCACATTCATCTCTGTAAGGCTCAATTTTAGCACCAGTCCTCTTAAGTCAGGTAAACCACTCCTACCCCAACTAAGCCCACAGTTACTGAGCACTTTCTCTGTGACAAGAACTCATTGTTAGCACCTCATTTAATCCTCCCAACCAACTCATAAGCCTGGGTGTGGTCTCCTTTTATGAGAAGGAATCTGAGTAATAAATGGTTTGTTAAACTAAGGCCATCCAACCAGTAATTTGTATCCATGTTTAAACCAAGGCAAGTCTAGATCCCTGTGTTGTCCTCCTGAACCATACCAACATAACTATTGTGACCAACACAATTTACTAAATGAATCAGCCACACTCACCAGGGGCTCTGTATTCCACCCTTTTCATCAAATCTGGTTATTTTTTTCCAGTGAGGTGCACACAGAATGAAATTACAAAACCATATACAAAGGAATGCTAAGATGGTTCAAGAGGGGAAAGTGCTTTTTGCATAAGCCTGAGGACCTTAGTTCTCTTTCTGGAATCCACATGAAGGTAGAAAGGTATAATTGACTCCACAAATTTGTGTACTGACCTCCACACATTTGCTGTAGTGTGCAAACAACCTGACGAGTATCTCATATACGGAGACACGCTCCACAATAGTAATACTTTTAAAAACATACAGCAGTCAATCAAGGACTGGTCTATACAAGGCAGGAAATGAAGGTTGGTTGGGTGACAAGGAGGATTGTGAGGAGGATGGGACTGATGTGCAAAAACTCTCAATGGATTTCTTGCCATCTTTTTAGAAAACTTTTCAAAGTTGGCACCTCACCAGTCAGCGAGTGGGTGAGCTTGTAGAGACCTGCTGTGACAGGTGTCTCAGGATCACTCTTCACTTCATCCCATGTCTGAATGTCCTCCGTGAGGTGCTCACACACCTTCCCTCTGACCCAGTGTACCAGCTTTGACACACCCAGGGAGATGGGAAGAAGGTTTTGGTGACCTTGGTAAAAATAGCACTGAGAAGAAATAGATTCTAACATTACTCTGCTCCTGGGATAACATGGAGGCTATCATTCTGTTGGCTAAGACTATTTAGAATCAAAGGGGAAGGCCTTGTGCTTAGAGCTTAGAGCAAATATTCCTTGTACAAGAACTGTTAAAACTCATAGAAGTCAGTGCCCCACTATGTCAAGTGCAGACCTCAAAGACCTTCTGCCTCATTTTATCTCTGGGAAAATCACAGGTGATTAAGGAAGGAATCACCTTGTCTTTGTAATATCACTGCTTACCAGGGAAGAAACTGTCATAGGCTGGGTGCTCATCCAATTTTATATATATAATATATATTATACTAATGTATTTTATACATATAATATAATATACGATAAAGGCCTATAGAATCAAATTGATTTTTTCCCCAAATGCCTTCAGTGTGAGTTCATCTGCTGGAACCCAGTCAACTTACCATAAGTTTCACCTTTAAATGAGGCTGACTCTCTTTCAACAACCATGGGTTGCCAATACTTTCTCAGGTAGGGGTAGGATTTTTTTACCCACTTCCTCATGTTTATGCTGGGATTTTTTTTTCTGATTTGAGCTTGCATGGGTCTTGTACACACTGTCACCATGGCTGTAAGTTCATATGAGTAACTGCCCAGCTGTCTGGAAAACTCCTGTTTCTTTATGGTCACCCACCACCTCTGGCTTTTACAATTTTTCCTCCATGTCCTCTGCAATGACACCTTGGTAGGGAGCCTTGGGAGGCAGAAGTTTGATATTGATGTCCTATTCAGGGATAAGCACTCTGCAGCCTCTTTTTCTCTACACATTGGCCAGTTGTGGTCTCTGTACTAACCACCATCTGCTGCATAAGGAATCTTCTTTGCCGAGAGTTGAGAGATGCATTAATCTATGAGTACAACAATAACTCATTAAGAGTCAGTTTCATATTATATCTATTTATCAAGACTCAGGCTTGCTTTGCTGAGCACGGAAACTTGCTTTGGGCACAGAGAGACTGTATTAGTGACAGAGTAACCACTCTGGGACTGATGCCTTACTTCACAACAAGCCATTTATTACAAAATTTAGAGGGTTTTTAATACATTATAAGGAATTGGCAGTCACATGGGGGTATGGCAGTTACATAGAAAAATTTAGGGCACAAAGAATAGGACATACAGCCTTTTAGTTGGTGCCAGCAGGATGCTTAAACTTTTACACAGGGTTACCAATGCCTATCTGGTAATTTATTGGCCACAATGTTTTCTTTCTTAGGGCTAAAAGCATGGTAAACTTTTAGCATTTAGCTCAGAAGCAAACCTTTAACCTGGCCTAATCTCTTAGCTAATGATAGCTGAGCTATTTGTTCAGGACAGGGAGATGCGCTAAGGGCTGTTCACCAAGATGCTTTCCCACAGAGCAAGGAGCCTAAACTTTTGATCTGGCCACTTTTCTCTTTCTAGCCCTGCAGTGTTATGATCAGAGCTGCTGATTTAACTACCCTCCCTTTAGCAGAGAACATAGCCTGGACTTAAAAAGTTTTAGGCTCATCTCACCCTAGAGCATACCATTCTGGTTTCCTATATCTATTTAGTATAATAACACTATTAGACTCTGCTATGGCCTGTGACCTGCATAAGCCTGATATGAATGCTATATATGGGTTCCATCTTATGAAGTGGACCCTAGCCAATTAGATAGTGGCTGGTTACTCCCAAACTATTTGTAATACTATTGCAATAGTGGGCATATCTTGCAGGCCAGTTGTAGTAGCTTGCAGGATTTATAGCCAGGTAAGATTGTTGATTCATTTTCCATTCAGGTAGCATGTATAACACCATCCAGCCCCATGAAGGCTAGACAGTAGGGGTGAGGCTGAAGTGCCAGTAGAGATGAGATTGACCATCTTGATTTCTCCTTGTTTGTTTTATAGCTCATATATGTAGTGTCTTCAGCAATAGGATCTTACCATCAAGTTCTGTGGGTAACGAAGAGCAGGAGCAATGGCCAGTATTATTTGAGAGTCTATGGGACCCTTGGTCAAGACTTTACTTTGCTAGCCCGTTGTGTCTAGTTGGGACAGGTCCTCATTATAAGATAATGTCTTTCAAGCTCTTTATAATGTATATGTGTCTATTTTAAGAAGCTTCTGTAGTGGTAGGTTTCCATATCAGTTTTATAAAGGCCTTTAGTGTTACTTATCCCTCCCCATACTCCTTCCTCTGCCCTGTCCTCCCATTCCCCACCTCATTTAACACCTCCTACTCTAATATTCCTCTTTCCCCCTTCATATTACTGGAGTCTATGCATTCTACCTCCCCTCCCTTGTTGGTCTGTCCCATGGACAATTATTAGTTTCCTGACCTCTCTGGATTTTCAAATTGAAACATACATATCTAAGAATTCAAATCTAGCATCCAGCTATGAAAGGAACATGGAATGTTTGTCTTTCTGGGTCTGGGTTACCTCACTCAGGATGATAGTTTCCAGGTCCATTCATTTACCTGTGACTTTCATAACTTCGTTTTTTTTAATTTTTCTAACTTTGTTTTTTAAGAGTAAAGTAATATTTCACTGTATATGTGTACCACACCTTCGTTATCCATTCATCAGTCGATAGATGGCTTGGTTGTCTCCAATTTGTGGCTATTATGAAAGGGGCAGCAGTGAATACGGATGAACAGCTGTCTCTGTAGTAGAGTATACAGTCTTTAGGTATATGCCCAAGAGTGGTATGGCTGGATCATATGGTAGATCTATTTCTAGATTTTTGAGGAATCTTCACACAGATTTCCATTGTCAGTGCAACAGTTGGCACTCCTACCAGAAGTGCACATGCTCACCAGCATTTGTCATCTGTTTTTTGGATCTTAGGCATTCTGCCTGGGGTAAGACCAATTCTCAAAATGGTTTTAATTTGCATTTCCCTGATGACTAAAGATTTTCAACATTATTTTAAGGATTTCTCAGCAATTTGTATTAGTTGAGTTTTGTAAGAGATAGGTATCTAGTTTCATCCTTCTACATTCCACTCTCTAGTTTTGACCCACACAGTTGAACATGCTGTCTTTTCTCCACTGTGAATTTGTGGTTCCTTTGTCAAAAAATCAGATGCCTATAAATGTGTGGCTTTAAATATGAGTACTCCATTCTGTTTCACTGATCAATGTGTCTGTTTTCAAGCCAGTACCATACTGCTTTGATTAATATAGCTCTGTAGCATAATTTGATATAAGGGATGATAATGCCTCTGAGCAGTTATTTTATCATTCAGAATTATTTAGGCTATCCTGAGATTTTTGTGTTTCCATATGAAATTAATCTTTTTTCACTTTCTGTAACTAATTCTGTTGTCTTTTTAGTGGGTATAGCATTAAATTTATAGATTGCTTTCTTAGGATGGCAATTTACATAATATTAATCTTATTGATCCATGAGCATGAGCAGTATTACCATCACCTGGAACCTCCTTCAATTTCTTTCTTCAGTGTCTTAAAACAATTATACAAGCTCTTCACTTCCTTGATTAGATTACAATATATCTTATTGTTTTGAGGCTATCATAAATGGGATCATTTCACAAATTTATTTCTTGGTATGTTTTTTGTTGGTACTTAATAAAGCTATTAATTTTGGGGTATTAATTTTGTATCCTACTACTTTGCTAAATGTATTTATCATTCATTTGTCTAATTGCTCTAGTTAAGGCTTCAAATACTATGAGGAACAGGAATAAAGAGAAATAAAGAGAATGAACATACTTGTTATTGATTTTAATATGAATGCTTTGAGGTTTTCTCCACCTAATATGACGTTGGCTATGAGCTTGTGGTATTTTGTCTTTTTTATGTTGAGATATGTACCCTGTATCCATAGATTCTCCATGACTTTTAATATGAATTGTGGTTATATTTTTGTCAAAGACTTTTTCTGTATCTAAAGAGATGATCTTGTAGTTTCTGGCCTTGAGTCTGTTTATATGGTGGATTACATTTATTTATTTACATATGTTGAACTATCCTTGCATCTCTGGAATGAAGCCAACTTGTTCATGGTGGATAATATTTTTGATGTGTTCTTGCATTTAGTTTGTGCTTATTTTATTGAGAATTTTTGTACCTATGTTCATCTGAGAAATTAGCCCTATTTGCAGGGTCTTTGTCTGATTTTGGTATTAGAGTAATACTGGTATCATAGAAAGAGTGTTGAAGTTTTCCTTCTTATTATAGAATTATTTAAGGATTTTTTGTTCTTTGAAGGATTGGTATAATTCTGTGCTGTATCCATCTGGTCCTGGGTTCCTTTTAATTGGGATATTTTTAATTACTGAATATATCTCATTGGTTATTATGGGTCTGTTTATGTTATTTATGTCATTTTGATTTAACATTGGTACATGTCTAGAAATTTATTCATTTATTATAGATTTTCTAGTTTAGTGGATTATAGATTTTTAAAAATATGTCCTTTCAAATTTCTGAGTTTCCTCAGCATCTGTTGTGATGGTTTCCATTTTCACCTCTGAATATATTAATTTGTGTCCTCTTTCTCTTTCTTTTGGTTAATTTGGATAAAGGTTTGTAAATCTTGTTAATCTTTTCGAAGAACCAATTCTTCAATTCATTGAATCTTTGTATGTTTTCTTCATTTCTGTTTCATTAATTTTGGCCTTGATTTTAGATATTTCTTCCTGTCTAATCTTTTTTTAACTTTTACAAAAACGTTATTGAGAATTTCATACATGTATATAAGGTGTTTTGATCAAATCCATGCCCACTCCCTCCCCTCCAACATTGCCCCCTCTGAATAGGTAACCCTAAAATCTTTTAAAGATTATATACAAGATCCCAAATACTTTGGGCCTTTGGAACAGAGTATGTTGCTAACATGACCAAGGGCATTTTGGCTTTTAGCCAAAAAACTGACTACATTTCTTTGGGGTCTTTTTACCCTAACTGCTTAGCCAGTTCCTACCTCCTATTCTTGTCACACCATCCTCTGAAGAGGTTACCAAAATTGGCAATAGGGAATAGGGATGCAGACTACTCTGGCTTCTTCCATGATGAACAGAGATGCAGGGTGAGGCAATTGGAGTACCCCTTCAGTGGGTCTATCTAAAAGACTCCCAAATTGCATAACTCTGTCCCTAATGGGAAAAGAAAGTCCTCGAATCATGAATAGGAGATGTGAAGGAGAAGTAAAGGCAAAAGTAATTAGCATTACAAGTTTTAGACAGGGGACTAGAAAAAAGTCAGAACAAGGCAATTTTGCATTGGAATATCTTGACAAGGGCCTCTAAAAGCATCCTTCTATTGGATTCTTCCTCATTTTTCTTTTGTCTTCCAAGGCTTGACTCTGGAGTGATGGATTCAGGATTTACTTTCAGGTACTTGAAGCAGGGTCTCCCTGTGGCCCCAGCTGTCCTGGAACTCACTATGTAGACAAGGCTGGCTTTGAACTCACAGAGATCTGCCTGCCTCTGCCTCCCAAGTGCTGGGACTACAGATGTGCACCACCACGCCTGGCTAATCTTTAAAAATATATTTTATTTATTATTTTATTTTTGTGTATGAGTGTATTGCCTGCATGTATGTAAATGTACCCATATCATACAACGCCAGCTGAGGTCAGAAGAGAGTCACAGATTCCCTGGAACTGGAGTTATGGAAGGTTGTTAGTCACCATGTCCGTTCTGGGAACTGAACTCAGGTCCTCTACAAGAGCAGCCAGTGCACTTAACCTCTGAGCCATCTCTCCAGGCTCCAGTCTATTATGTTTAGGTGTTGTTTGCTCTTGGTTTTCTAAGGCTTTACAGTGCATTATTAATTTGTTCATATGCAATGATTCTAATTTTCTGGTATAGGTACTTAATGCTACAAATTTTCCTCTTAGGACTGCCTTCATTGTGTCCCATAGGTTTTGGTATGTTGTGTTTTCATCTTCATTCAATTCTAGGAATGAAAGTTTCATGGACTGCTGAGAAAGTGTATTCTTGGACATTGGGTGGAATATTCTATAGATATTAGGTTCATTTAATTTGTGGTGTCATTTAACTCCTTTATTTTATTTTATTTTATTCATTTTATTTGTCTGATTGACCTTTCTATTGGTGACTGCATTGGAGATGTGTGGTTTTCGATCTAATTGGTGTATTTTTCCTTTAGTGAATAAGAAGTACTCTTTTTATTTGTTCTGTCTAGTTTTAGTTTGAAGTCTATTTTGTCCAGTATTAGCTACATTTGTTTATTAGTTCCATTTGTTTGGAATATTTTTTTCCATCCTTTTACCCTAAGATGGTGTTGATCATTGTTGGTGAGGTATGTTCCTCGGAGGCAGAAAACATATGAATCCTGTTTCAAGATTGGATGATAAAGTTGAAGATCTGTACTCCTTAAGCCAAGACTATGTGAAATTCAAAAAAATAGAAGAATGGAATACTCTGTAAATGTGGGACAACATGAATAGACAAAAATCTACAAATTATA
>NW_008360316.1:4891558-4929391 GCF_000622305.1 Nannospalax galili | reverse complement strand
TATGTCTAATTGGTTGTTCTATGTACTCCTTAAGCCAAGACTATGTGAAATTCAAAAAAATAGAAGAATGGAATACTCTGTAAATGTGGGACAACATGAATAGACAAAAATCTACAAATTATAGGCATACAAGAAAGAGAAGACTCTCAGACCAATGACATTGAACATCTGCTCTTCAGCAGGATTATAGAAGAAAACTTTGCTAAATTAAGGAAAGATTTACCTACAGAGATTCAAGAAGTACATAGAACAACCAATTAGACATAACAAGAGCAGAAACTCCGCATGCCATATCATGGTAAAAAACATTAAATGTACAGAACAAAGAAGGGATACTGAAAGCTGTTAGAGAAAAGCAGCAAGTTACATATAAAGGAAAAGCCATCAGAATTACAGCTGACTTTTCAATGCAAACTATAAAAGCCAAAGAACGTGTACCAAAGTATTCCCAGTTCTAAACAACCATCGTTGTCAACCATGGGCGCCAACCCTTTTATCCAGCAAAACTATCTATCACTGTCAAAGGGGAAGAGAAAAATTTTCATGACATGAATAGGCTAAAAGAATTCATGTCCACAAAACCAGCCCTACAGAGAATATTTGAAGCAATACAAAGGAACGAAGAAAGGAATGCATATGCACAAGAGGCTACAGAAAGAAAACAAAGATGTAATAACAGAAACACAGAATAGGACCACAAACACAAAGAAGTTAAAATAACAGTATCCTGCTACCGGCCGGCCACTCCACCTTCACGGTCGTCGCTGCTGCCACCCAATTCCGGACCCCAGGGCTTGAGGAGACTGTGTCAGCAGAGCCACATTCAGACACAGGAGACCAGGTTCAGTGATGCAGATCTATTTTATTGAGGAATTTACAAGCTTATATAGGGTCCCTGGACCAATCAGACAAGGATACAACTATGCCATATATGGGCAGCCCTGGTTCTGGGACCAATCAGACAAGGATACAGCAACTATGCCATATATGGGCAGCCCTGGTTCTGGTAAATCATGTGACCATGGCTGTTTTTATGCCCATGTGCTGCAAGCTGTAGATAAACCACAACCTGGAATTTCAAGGGGTGGTGACTAGCAAGTGGTGAGCCTTAAGCATCAGTCCTATGACTTGCCAAATTGAGCGATAATCACAAGGCATTCTTCCTGGCTCCAGCGGTCAGGCCATTGCCTCAGGCCTGCTGTATGGCTGTCATTAGGGCTTCCACCATAGGTTCAAGCCTGTCTCCCACATCTCCCCCTTTCTTTTTCCAAAGAAGCCATAAGTGCTAGAAGTATAGCCAAGTGAGAGTATTGGGAATGTAGGAACTTATTGTGGATTTTATTGTAGAGAGGTCAGTAGGCCCCTCCCAATAGGTGATATTGATAGGTAGCCAAATAAGAGCAGGTAGGCGTACCAGGCGGGAATATGTATCTTTATGGTCTCAGCAATTGGAGATATGGCATTTTGTATGGTACAGCTGGAATCTGAACTATTGGATAACAACCAAAAGTAGGGAGTCCAGTACTGGTATTATTGGACCAGAAGATAGGTAAATAGTATGCATCCCAGGCCATAGGCAAAACCATAGGGGGAAAAGGAATGGCAGCCCATATGGTTGTCGCATGAACCTGAGAATTTGCTGTAATAATAGCGCACGTAATAAGAAACATAGACAAGGGAGGCCCTCTAGTTTGAGGATTTTGGTTAGCAATAGTCTCTGCCTGTGAACTGAAATGCTTAAGTTCTCCCCAGGTTATCAGATGTGCTGTCGGGACCAGTCGCTTCTGTGATCTGTGGCAGTGGACTGGTATCTTGGTGGCCTGTAGTTTTGTCCCCTGGGTCATTTCCTCTAGGGTCAGGGCTGCCATTTCTGAAGTCGGTGGCTGTGGAGAGGGGGTTTCCATTGTAGGCAATTTTAATATTTCAGGCTGGGACCCAGATGGGGGCTGGAACATTGTCTGGAAAAACACAAACATGGTCTCGCCCTTGGATTACTAGTAAATGTGGACCCTTCCGTTCTCCTGTGAGCGGGTCTTTCCAATGAACCATAAAGACAGGAGTGGGGTTGGTGAATGCTCCCCAGTGCTTTATAGCAGGTGGGAGACCATTGGTGTTAAATTTTAGAAAGTTTAAGACAAATAAAGCTTGTTGTATAACAAAATTAGTATCCTTATAGCGAGGACCTCCGTTTTTGTCTCCCCCTATTTTTTTGTATTTTTTTAATAAGTGTTTGATGGGAGCGCTCAACATTATCCTGACCCTGAGGATTGTAAGGGATACCAGTTATGTGTTTAATATTCCAGTCAGTGCAGAATTGGTGGAAGACTGTAGAAACATAACAAGGGTCATTGTCTGTTTTTCTTTGCCAGGGGACCCCTATGAGGACCAGAGCATGTTTAACAGTTTTTATAGCATGGGCAGCAGTCTCTCCAGAGCAGGCCAAGGCAAAATGGATATTGGAATAAGTATCAATAGTATGATGGGCATATTTAAGCTTGCCACAGGATGGAAAATGTGTTATGTCCATTTGCCAGATTTTATTAGGGCTAAGGCCTCTAGGGAGGGTTCCTGTAGGTTGTAATGAACCTAAATGTATAAGGGGGGGCACAAGAGGAGCAAGCTCAAACCAAATGTTTGCAGCTCTGTATTAGTAGAGTAGGCAAGTCTATGTATAGCCTGGGGGGAAAGATGGAATCTAGCATGTAGATCCCTAGCTTGTTGTAGGATAGCAGGATCCAAGGTAGCAGTCATTACTAGTTTACCAATGGTAGCACTGGCTTCTGCTAAAAGTCCTGGAAGATTAGTGTGGGAGTGTAGATGTTGAATATACTGGGGGTAAGGCGTTGTTCGAGTAGCAGTTGCAAGGAGGAGAGTAGTAAATCAAGGGGGCTACCGTGAGGTCTAAAGGCTGCAAAAGCTAAGCTTTGTATGTTCTGGACCACATAAGCACTATCTGAAAATATATTGCATGGGGTTGTGGGAAAGTCTTGAAAGACTTGTAACATAGTGGACAACTCTCCAAATTGTACTGATTCCTGAAATGAAAGGATCTTTTGTGAAGAGAGCTGTCCCTCATGGAAGACCACATAACCAAATTTATGTTTGCTGGAATCTGTGAAGATTAGAGGAGCCTCAGGAATGGGGTTGCATTTAGGAAGCATGTGGGGAAATAAAGACAAAGGAAGCTGCCTTATTCCCTAGAGGAGCCTATGTTTGGGCTAATGATTATCATATTTTCCCTGATAAGATAGTAAGAGAGTTTGAAAACCAGGATTATCAAGAAACAATGTTTGGAGCATGGGCAGTAGAAGAGGGAGGACCAGTGACTCTGGTTCATGGCCATATAAAAGGTGGAATGTTTGAACAAGCATAAGGGCTATAATTGCCCAGGCCTCAATTACAGGAGTAACTTTATGTAATTGACTCCAAGAAGAGTGAACCCATATCAATGGTCCCTGGGCCTGCCAAAGTGCTCCCATAGGGGTGTTCTTTGTTGGAATGACTAAAGCCTGGATAGTTTGTCCAGGTTGTACCCTATTAACAAATTCTTGAGACAAGTGTGCATTTATTATTGCTGTAACATGTTGAACCTCAGGTGAGACTCTTCAGGGAATGGAGGCTGTATCAACACCCCGCAAGAGGTCAAAGAGTGGTGTAAGTTCTTCTGTGGACATAAGTAGAAAGCCCTGTATCCAATTTATGTTGCTACAGAGGTTCTGTGCCTCAGAGAGGGTGATCTTATTGGGTAAGGTAAGAGCAGGAACTATTGGGCAGATGACATCCTGGATAGAATGGCCCAGAAAGGTATATGGGGCATGCGACTGAATTTTATCTGCAGCAATAGTGAGGCCCAGCACTCAGAGATTCGTTTTAAGTGTTTGAAAAGCTCCTTGTAGGATCTTAGGGCCCTTATGAGCAATAAGAATGTCATCCATATAGTGTAAGATATACACCTTGGTCAACAAAGGCCTGCATGCATGGGCCACATAATATTAGCAAATGGTAGGGCTATTTTTCATGACTTGTGGAAGGACCTTCCATTGATAACATTGGATTGCGAGATTATGGTTAGTGGCAGACACAGAAAAAGCAAAATAAGGCTTGTCATCATCATGGAGAGGAAAAGAAGCAGCCTTTTATATCTATTATAATGATTGCACATTTTTTAGGAATAGCGGAAGTCTCCAATTTCCTGATTTCTTTTGAATGACAAAAATAGGGAAATTGTGGGGGCTAATAGAGGGCTCTATATGACCCAAGGACAGTTGTTCCTGGATTAGTGTAATTAAGTGGGTTAACTTATGCAAAGGAAGAGGCCACTGCTCCAACCATATTGGAGCCTTTGTTTTCCAAGTTAGTTTAATGGGGGGTGGTTTGGGCAACAGGGCAGTGGCCACTAGAATTGGGGGTAGAGGTTAGATGCATTTTCTGTCCGTTGGTTAGTTATGCAGTCATCATAAAAGACTTTGTCATCAGTAGTTAGAACAACATCCATGCTAGTAAAAATATCCCTTCCCCACATATTATGAGGAAGTTCTGTGGCTAAAAGTGGCTTGAACGCTCTGGTGTTGCCATCTGGATCAGTCCAGACCACAGGGTGTTGGACCTGCTGAGCTTTTTGTAAACCTCCAACCCCCTGTACAGGAGGTCCAGACCTGCAATTCCAGTGGGGCAATACCTCCTCCTGTCTGATTATTGTAACATCAGCTCCCATATCAATTAAGCCTTTAAATCTATGTCCATCCAGGGTAAGCTGCATTCTAGGCTTATGTAAGTCAACAGGCACCATCCATTGAACATAGGGGATGGAAACCCTTATTTCCTCCCTTTTGGGTGGGTCTGAGAGGTGTCCCACTGTCCATTTAAAGGCCCCTTTTTTATGGGGTTGCCGCCCACGTCCATATTAAATCTGCATCCTCTTTCCCAATGAAAGCCTTTACGGCACTTTGGACATTTGGATGGAGGAATTTGGTTTTTCTTGGCCTCCTTGATAAGTTTCTTGGGACAGTTGTGAGACCAATGACCCTGTCCCCCACAAATACAGCATTTGTTTTTATCTGTACTCATCAAAGACTGTTGAGTGGCCAGAGCCTCTGCAAGAGCCATGGCATGGGCCCGAGCTGTCCCAACATCCCGACAGTCTAGAATCTATTCAGACACATCCTTGTGTCTTACAGGTCCTATGGCCAGGCGACACTAAGTAGAGCAGCCTTCATATAAAAGACCCTTAAGCCGAGCATCAGCAGCTCCCTGATGACTTATTTTCCTGTTTATTCTCTGTTGGCACATTTCAACAAAGTCAGAGAAAGGCTCGCCTGGCTTTTGCACTAGTTTGGTTAATTTAGTATCACTATGCACTGGCATACTCCAAAAGGCACACAGTGCCCAGAGTCGAGCCTGCTCAAAATAGCAAGGAGGTCCCTGTGCCTGAGGCTGAGGAGTCTCATAATTGCCTCATCCTACCAGGGCATCAAAACCTATGTTTTGAAGATAAGTGCATCTGTTGCGATCTGCCTGTTGTTTATCCTGATAAGTGGCCTTCCATAAGAGGAAGTCACCCCCTTGCAACCATGCATGGGCAATATGCTGCCAATCATAGGGGGTATTGACCGCATGACTGATTGTATCTGGAAGTTGACCGAACCAGGGAAAATGGATACCATCCTCAAGTGCCACTTTGTGCTGCTTTTTTAAGGTGTCATGAGACTAAGGATTACAAACATTTGGATTTTGTTGGCCCTGAACAATGGTACCAGGAAAAAACTGGGATGCCCCCTCTCATTCCAGAAAAAATGGAGGTTGGTGGAAGTTTTCCAGACTTCCTCCCCAAGGGGGGGGGGTAAAGGGGAGGGGCTCCCTCAAAGGCACCATATGATGGCAGCATGTGGCCATCACCCTGTAATGGTGGGGCTGAGGCCAGGGCAATTTCCAGTTTTTTGCTAAGAGTGTCTTCAAGACATTGTTTTTGCTCTTTTGAGTCTTCAGCACTAAATAATGCCTTTTTGTCAGAGCGAGGCTCTGGTAGTTTCACTTTTGCTGTCCTGTTGTTGAATTTGTTTATCTATCTCCTTTAAAATAAGATTGTCTTGCTCAGAGGAGTCAGGATGGGCTCCCCAAAGAGAGGCCAGAATGGCAGTTACAATAGGATAGAATGATCCAGACTGTGAGTGTCCCTCTCTGACCTCCCTTTTTCTTGCTAAAAATAATAAACAAGCCCATTGTTCAGGATCCTAGCAGCAGGATTCTGTAGGCCAAAGGGCAAGAGCTAATACTTCATCTAGCACCTTAGCTACATTCACCTGCTCCTGAGGAGAGAAACCAATGCTGTGGCACGGGGGCCGGCAGCAGCTAGATTATTATTCCCCATTCTGGAGGTCACTCACCCTGCAAGATGTACCCAGAGGGACTCAGGAGCCACTTAAGGAGATGATCAGCAGAGACAGAAGTGACAGGCCAAACCAAAGACTGTGAACCAAAAGAGCAGGAACACAAGGATGAGGGGAGTGATCACCCATGGTGAAAAGGAGATGAGAAAGAGGGCATTCCATGCTTGAACTTGAGCCCCATGTTGGGTGCCAGCTGCTGCCATCCATCCAGTCCACCTTAACAGTTGTTGCCACTGTCGCCCGATCCCAGACCCCAGGCCTGGTGAGAAGACTGTGTCAGCAGAGCCGCATTCAGACACAGGAGACCAGGTTCAGTGATGCAGATCTATTTTATTGAGGAATTTACAAGCTTATATAGGGTCCCAGGAACAATCAGGCAAGGATGCAACGACTATGCCATATATGGGCAGCCCTGGTTTTCGGACCAATCAGACAAGGATACAATGACTATGCCATATATGGGCAGCCCTGGTTCTGGTAAATCATGTGACCATGGCTGTTTTTATGCCCATGTGCTGTAAGCTGTAGATAAACTGCAACCTGGAATTTCAAGGGGTGGTGACTAGGGAGTTGCAAGCCTTAGGCATCAGCCCTACAACTTGCCAAATGGAGTGATAATCACAAGGCGTTCCTCGTGGCTCCAGTGGTCAGGCCATTGCCTC
This sequence comes from Nannospalax galili, assembly GCF_000622305.1. Classification (NCBI taxonomy): domain Eukaryota; kingdom Metazoa; phylum Chordata; class Mammalia; order Rodentia; family Spalacidae; genus Nannospalax; species Nannospalax galili. The sequence goes on along the minus strand of NW_008360316.1, from coordinate 4,922,343 downwards.
AGGCCTGCTGTATGGCTATCATTAGGACTTCCACTCTAGGCTCAAGCCTGTCTCTCACAGTATCCCATACACATCTTTCAATAATAACACTAAATATCAATGACCTCAACTCCCCTATCAAAAGACTCAAGCTAGTGGAATGGATCAAGAAAGAAAACTCATCTTTTTTTGTCTTCAAGAAACTCATCTCAGCTTCATGGATAGACACTACCTAGTGAGAAAGGATGGAAAAAAAATATTCTAAGCAAATGGCTCTAAGAACCAAGCAGGTATTGCAATTCTAATATCTGACAGAATAGACATCAAATTAAAAACTAATCAGAAGAGATAATGAGGGTTATTTCATTTTAATCAATTCACCAAGAAGATATTACCATCATGAACATATGTACACCAAATTCTGGAGTACTTTATTTCATAGAAACAATATTCCAGGACTATAAAATAGAGATTAATTCCAACTCAATAATAGTAGGTGACTTTAATACCCCCTTATCTTCAATGCACAGGTCAACTGGACAAAGAATAAACAGAGAGACATACTAATTAAATGACATCTTACATGAAATGGACCTAACAGACTTCTACAGAATACTCCACCCAAGTACCAAAGAATATACTTTCTGCTCAGCAGCACATGCAACTTTTTCTAAAATTGACCACTTTATGGGACACAAAACCTCAACAAATACAAAAAATTTAAATAATTCCATGCATTCTATTAGACCACAATGCAATAAAGCTTATAATCAAAATAAAAAGAAGCTCTAGTAACATGAACTAAGCAACACACTCTTGAATGATGAATGGGTCAAAGAATAAAGTAAGAATGAAAGAAAGGTATTCCTGGAACTGAATGAAAATGAGAATACAACACAACAAATCCTCTGGAACACCTTAAAAATAGTCCTAAGTGGGAAATTTATAGTTCTTTGTTTTATAGTTCTTTTTGATTAAAAAATCAGAAAAAGCACATGTAAATTACTTAACAGTACAGCTCAAGACTCTGGAAAAGCAAGAAAAAAACAACCCCAAACATACTAAATGAGAAGAAATAGCAAAAATTAGAGCAGAAATTAATTAAATGGAAACAAAGAAAACAATACTAAAGGCAATGAACCTAAGACCTGGTTCTTTGAAAATTTAAACAAGATAGACACTTAGCCCAGTTAACCAAAAGCAAGAAATAGCAAATCCAAATCAACAAAATCGGAGATGAAAGGGGAAATGTCACAATAGACACCAAAAAAATTCAGAACATTGCAAGAAAATACTTTAAAGATCTATACTCCATTAAATTCAAAAGTATAAAAATATGGATGAATTTCTAAAATCATTGACACCACTAAAGTTAAACCAAGAAGAGACCAACAGCTTAAACAGACCTATAACAAATAAAGAAATTGAAACAGTAATACAAAACCTCCCAATCAAAAAAAAAGGGCCAAGCCCAGATGGATTCACAGCAGAATTCTACCAGACATTCAAAGATCTACAACCAGTACTGCTTAAATTATTAAAAAGGACAGAAACAGATGGCAAAGTCCAACTCCTTCTACACTCTAATACCAAAACCAAATAAAGACACAACAACAACAAAAACTATAGACCCATATACTTAAACATAGATGCAAAGATACTCAACAAAATACTTGCCAACCACATACAGACACACATCAAAAAGATCAACCACTATGAACAAGTCAGCTTTTTTCCAGAGATACAAGGATGGTTCAATATATGTAAGTAAATAAATGTAATAAGATATATGTTCTGGATAGCTTTAGTGTCAACTTGACACACCTGGGTTGAGGGAGCCTGAAATTGCCTGAATCCAGCCCCTACCTAGCAAGCTTCCCAAATTGTGCTGTACCTGCTGACTAAGGGGGCCCAGACCTTAGAACCACCAGGCAGGGTTAAAAGGGTAGTACAGAGATCTGTGGTGCTGATCTGATTCTCACCTGATTTGGACCTCTGTGGGAACTCCTGAGTAGCTGAACTAGAGTCACCTGGTCCCTCCAACATAAAATCAAAAGAGAGAACCTGAAGCCTAGACCAACCAGCTTTTCATACCCAATAAGAAAACAACAAAGGCACATCACGTATATAAACAGAAATAGACTTAAACTCAACAAAGGGAGGCTTGAGTATCACACCAGAATCAGAAACAACAAAAGAAATCCATGTGCCAAAATCACAAAAAATAATAATATGGAAAACCCAAATAATATGTCCCCATCAAACAACAGTCTTATATAGGACTACAATGAGAACCCCCTAGAGATAACTCAAGACACAGAATTTAAAAGAACATCATAAACATGATCAAAGAATTCAACAAATTTAAAGAACACACAAACAAGCAAATCAAAGAACTAAAAGAAGATAGGGAAAATTTTCTAACTGAATTCACAAAAGAGAAACATTGAAGAAATCTCAGGCTGAAAGGAAAAAGGAAGTGAAAGATTCACTAAGCCAATTAGCAACAACAGAAGAAAGCCTCATCAATAGAATGAATGAAACGGAAAACAAAACAGCAAGATGGTTGATAAAATTAGTGAATTGGACTGCTCAAGCAAAGATTATGAAAAATTTAAGAAAGTACAGGAATGGAATAATCAGTAACTGTGGTACACCATGAAAAGACCAAATTTACACATCATAGGCTTAGATGAAGGAGAAAGGAATCTCAGGATAATGGTATGGATCAGATCTTCAACGGGATTGTAGAACAAAATTTCCCAAAATTAAAGACATGCCCATACAAATACAAGAAGCACATAGGACACCAAATAGACAGGACCAGAAAAGAAACTCCCCATGCATATCATAGTAAAAAAACTAAATGTACAGAACAAATAAAATACTGAAAGCTGCAAAAGAAAATTCACATATAAAGGAAAACCCATTAGAGTTACAGCTGACCCTTCAGAGCAAACTATGAAATCCAGAAGAGCCTGAACCAAAATATTCCCAGTTCTAAATGACCACAGATGCCAACCCAGAATACTCTACCCAGCAATAATATCTATTATAGTTGAAGGGGAAGAAAAAAAAGCTTCCACAACATAAATAGGCTTAAATAATTCATGTCCACAAAACTAGACCTTCAAACAATTCTTGAAGCAATACAAAGAGCTGAAGAAAGGAACGACTACATCCAAGGGGCAACAGGAAAAAACTAAATGAAAGTATAAGAGGGGAAACACACAGTTAGACCAAGAATGCAAACAGGAATTAAAATGACTGGAATCAGTACATATCTTTCAATAATAACTTTAAATATCAATGGACCAAACTCCCCAGTCAAAAGACACAGGCTAATTAATAGATTGAGAAACAAATTCCATCTTTTTGTTGCCTACAAGAAACTCATCTCACCTTCAAGGACAGGCACTACCTTAAAGTGAAAGGATGGAAAAAATATTCCAAGCAACGGCATTAAGAAACAAGCAGGAGTTGCCATTCTAATATCTGACAAAATAGCCTTCAAGTGAAAACTAATCACAAGAGATAAAGAGGGCCACTTCATTCTGATTAAAGGAACAATTAACCAAAAAGATATTACAATCATGAACATATATGCACCAAACCCTGGTCACCCAACTTCATGTAAACAGTATTACAGGACTTTAAGACCCAGATTAATCCCAACTCATTAATAGTAGGGGAATTCAATACCCCATTGTCTCCATTAGATTGGTCAACAGGACAGAGAATTAACATAGAGACATCTGACTTAAACAATACCAAACATCAAATGGGCCTAACAGACATCTACCAAATACTCCACCCAAGAAACAAAGAATATACTTTCTGTTCAGCGCTCCATGGAACTGTTGCCAAAATTGACCACATACGGGGGCACAAAACAAGCCTCAACAAATGCAAAAAATTGAAATAATTCCATAAATTCTATCAGACCACAATGCAATAAAACTTAAAATCAACACTGCAAGAACCCTTAGTAACTACATGAACTCATGGAGATTAAACAACACATTCCTAAATGATGAATGGGGCAAAAGAGAAACTAAGATTGAAATAAAAGTATTCTTGGAACTAAATGATAAGAACAGTACAACACAGCGAAACCCCTGGGACACTTTAAAAGCAGTCCTAAGAGCAAAGTTTATAGCTCTAAGTGCCTACAGTAAAAAAAAAAAAAAAAAAAAAAAAATCAGAAATAACACAGATAAATGACTTAACACATCAACTCAAGACTCTTGAAATGCAACAACAAATGAATCCCAAACCCAGCAGAGAAGAAATAACAGAAATCAGAGCAGAAATTAGTGAAATAGAAACAAAGAAAACAACACAAAGAATCAACAAATCCAAGAGCTGGTTTGTTGAAAAGATAAACAATACAGATAGAACTTTAGACCAGTTAACCAAAAGAAAGAGCAATTCCAAATCAACAAAATCAGAGATAAAAGGGGAAACATCACAACAGACAACAAAAGATCTAGAACATCATAAGGGAATATTTTTAAAAACCTATATGGTATTAAATTTGAAAATCTAAAAGAAATGGATGTGTATCTAAAATCATGAGAATCACCAGAGCTAAACCAAGAAGAGATCAACAGACTAAACAGGCCCATAACATATAAGGAAATTGAAACAGTAATACAAAACCTCCTGACATAAAAAAATTCCAGGCCCGTGCTTTCCGGAGCCAGCAGCTTGCCTAGGTAAGTTTGGCTGCTGTGTCCACTGTGCCTTGACTCATCCAGCCTCTTTCACCCTCCCAGCTCCCCCACCTCATCTCTCCTCCTAGCAAGGAACTGGCACATTTCCTGTCTTGGCACCCCAGACCTCTGGACTGATCTCTTGGCCCAAACTCTCCACTGCTTCATGATACTTTTTATCCAGACCAAACCAAGTCCTCCCTCCAATCCTTACCACCCTTTGCATCTCTGGGCAGCCCAGACCCACAGCTTCCTGGAGCCATCAGCTTGCCTGGATAAGTTTGGCTGCTGCGCCCACTGTGCCTTGACTTGCCCAGCCTCATTCACCCTCCCAGCTCCCCCACCCCATCTCTCCTCCTAGCAGAGGGATCGGCACATTTCCTGTCTTGGCACCCCAGAACTCTGGACTGGCCTCTTGGCCCAAACTCTCCACTCCTTCCTGATCCTTTGCATCCAGATCAACCCAATTCTTCCCTGTAGTCCCCAGGAGCCCTTGGGCCTCTTCTCAGCTCCATCTCTCTTTGCATTCCTGGGAGCCAGAAACTGTCCTAGGCCCTGCTCCCAGGCCAGCCCAGCTCTCAAATTCTTGAGGCCACCATCTTTCCTGGAGGGATCCAGACCTTAAGAGAGAGCCTGAGAGAATCTGATACTCATGCAACTTGGGCCTCTGTGGGAACTCCCAAACAGCAAGATGAAAACAATTTGGCCACGCCAATATAAAATTAAAACAGAGAACCTGAACCTTAGACCAACCAGCTTTTCATGCCCAACAAGTAAACCACAAAGGCACATAGAGTTTACAAAAAGAAGCAGACTTAAACTCAACAAAGGAAGTCTTGAGTTTCACAGAAGAACCAGAATCTACAAAAGAAATCCACATGTCATAGTCACAAAGAAAACATTATAACATGAAAAATCAAAATAATATATCCCCACCAAGTACCATCAGCCCTCCAGAGGAGTACAATGAGAACCCCCTAGAGGTAACACAGGACATGGACCTCAAAAGAACAATTATAAACATAATAAAAGAATTCAGTGAATTTAAAGAACACACAAAGAAAGAAATCAAACAACTGAAAGAAGATAGGGATAAAATTCTTAATGAATTCAGAAAAGAGTTAGAAATATTGAAGAATGCTTTACTCCAGAGATGGAGGGATGGTTCAATATATGTAAGTCAATAAACATCATAAGTCATATAAATGGACTCAAAGACTAGAACGACATGGTCATCTCAATAGATGCAGAAAAGGCCTTTGACAAAATTCAACATGCATTTATGTTCAAAGTCCTAGAGGGAATTTGATTGGAGTGAACATAGCGCAACATAATGAAAGCCATATACAACAAACCCACAGCCAACATCATTCTAAATGGAGAAAATCTTAAAGCATTCCCATTAAAATCAGGAAACCAGGCAAGGTTGTCCACTATCTCAACTCATTTTTAATATAGTGCTTGAAACTCTTGCAAGAGCAATAAGACAAAAGAAGGAAATTAAAGGAGTAATAATTGGAAAAGAAGAGATCAAATTATCCTTTTCGCAGATGATATGATATTATGCCTAAAAGATACCAAAAATTTCACCAGAAAACTCCTAGAAATTATTAACACATTCATTAAAGTGGCAGGTTACAAAATTAACCTACAAAAGTCTGTAGCCTTTCTATATACCAATAACAAGCAATCAGAGAAAGAGTATATGGAAACACTCCCTTTCACAATAGCTGCAAAAAAAGTCTTGGAATAAACCTGACCAAAAACATTAAAGACCTCTACAATTAAAATTTTAAATTTTTGAAGAAAGAAATTGAGGAAGACACCAGGAGATGGAAAGATCTCCTGTGCTCATGGATTGGTAGAATTAATCTTGTGAAATTGACCATCCTACCAAAAGCAAATTATAAGCTCAGTGCAGCCACAACTAAAATCCTCATGAAATTCTTCATAGAATTAGAAAAAAAAATCATCCTAAAATGTGTATGGAAATACAAAAGACTCTGGCTATCCAAAGCAGTATTCAACAAAAAAAGAAATACTGAGGAGATTACCATATGAGAGCTCAAATTATATTATAGAGCTATAGTCATGAAAAAAACATGGTACTGGGCACAAAACAATACATGTAGATCAATGGAACAAAACGGAAGACAAACTGGAGTAGAGACAGCATCTTTAAAAAATGATGCTGGCAAAACAGGAACACTACCTGTAGAAGAATGTAAGGGGTTATCCGTGGGTCGATAATGGAGAGTGCTGCTCTCCAGTGAGATCAGGTCACTGGTAGTAAGACACAGGACTCAAGGCACGGCTTAGTCTGTGTTTACTGCTTTATTGTATCTCTGCTCCTTGCTGTCCAGCTCTCTGCTGATCCAGCTTTCTGGGACCCAATCTCCGGGACCCCGTCTCTGACCTGATCTCCTGGTCCCAGTCTCTGACCTGATCTCCGACTATTAAGAGAAGACTAGCATATTTATATACCATGGGGGTAGTGGTAAAAGCTTTTAGATACTTTGTGAGATATTCTATTTACATGTGGAAGTGGGTTTCTGCTAGACTATTGTCTACCTGTAAAAATCACACACAGGAAGGCATGGTATGCATAGAGCCAAAGGCCATGTTTATGTCAAGGCATCTGTGGCGGCCACTTCAAAGGGAGAGACAGGAAAGATGCCAGAAAGCACCTTGCTATGAAAAGGAGCCCGCGGCACATTCCCCGAGCTGCATGAGCTGTCCGGTGTGAAGGGGCTTCGACTTTTGCATAACAGAGGTCTCCCAACACAACCAAAACCCATTTATAGATTCAATGCAATGCCAACCAAAATCCCCATGACATTCTTCACAGAGCTGGAAAAAAACATCCTAAGATTCAGATGGACGCACAAAAGACCTTGGATAGTCAAAGAAACCCTGAGCAGTAAGAGCAATCCTGGGGGGATTACTATTCCAGACTTTAAATTGTATTACAGAGCTATAATCATAAAAACAACATGGTATTGGCACAAAAATAGACCCATAGATCAATGGAACAAATTTGAGGACTGAAATATGAGTACATGCAATTTCAGTAACCCGATATTTGACAAAGGGGCCAAGAACATACACTGGAAGAAAGACAGCATGTTCAGCAAATGGTTTTGGCAAAACTGGATCTCCACCTGTAGAAGAATCAAAGTAAGACCCTATCTTTCACCTTGCACAAAAGTAAACTCCAAGTGGATCAAAGACCTCAATGTGAAGCCTGAAACTCTGAAACTGTTAGAAGAAAACATTGGCAATAAGCTACAAGATATAGATGTAGGAAAGTATTTTCTAAACCAGACATCAGTTTCTCAGGAAACAAGGTCAAGAATCAACAAATGGGACCTGATTAAACTAAAAAGCTTCCATACATCAAAAGAAGCAACCAAGAAGTGAAGAGAAAACTCACAGAATTGGAGAAAATCTTCACCAGCAACATTTCTGACAGAGGTTTAACATTCAGAATATACAACAAACTCAAAAAGCAAAGAATGAAGAAAGGAAGTAACCCAATTAAAAGATGAGCTAAGGAGCTGACCAGAGTTCTCAAAAGAAGAAATAAAGATGACTAAGAAGTATCTTAAAAGGTGTTCAACATCATTAGTAATTAGGGAAATGCAAATTAAAACCACTTTAAGATTTCATCTTACCCCAGTCAGACTGGCTAGGATCAAGTGAACAAATGATACCAAATGTTGGAGAGGATGTGGGGAAAGGGGAACACTCTTCCACTGCTAGTGGGATTGCATACTTGTTCAACCCCTGTGGAAAGCAGAGTGGAGAACTCTTTAAAAACTACACATCAACCTACCATTTGACCCAGTTATACCACTCTTGGCATAAACCCACATAACTCATCCTATTGCAGAGACACTTGTACATCCATGTTTGTTGCTGCTCTTTTCACAATAGCTAAGAGATGGAAGCAACCTAAGTGTCCCTCAACTGAGGAGTGGATAATGAAAATGTGGTTCATTTATACAATGGAGTTTTACTCAGCAGTAAAAAAAGATGAAATCATGAAATTTGCAGGTAAATGGATGGAACTAGAAACTGTTATACTAAGTGAAGTCACACAGGCTCAGAAAACAAACAAACAAAAAACGATGTATGTTCTCCCTCGTATGTGGATCCTAGTACCAAATCCTTATAAGTGAGTATGTACCCAGACATAACTACAGGAATCAGGATAATGAAAAGGAACCAGGGAGGTAAAGGAAAAGAAAGAATCTGAAAGAGAAGTACAGTAGGAAACAGGGATTAATAGGGAGAGGTGGATTAAAATGGGGTTATTTTAAGGGGAGAGTTATACAAGGACCCTTGGGGATAAGGGAAAGAAGGGGCTCAAGAGAAGTGGGACCATAGGATAATGGTATTACTAAGAGAGAAATGGGGAAAATGGAGGCACTTTAAATGGGGAAACTGTGTTGGAAGTGTTAGACAATGTGAGTGATAAATAATGCCTAGCTAGTTTAAAAAAAAACAGAGGGAGCTGTGGGTGGTGGCACACACCTTTAATCCCAGCACTTGGGAGGCAGAAGAGGCAGGTGGATCTTTGTGAGTTCGAGGCCAGCCTGGTCTACATAGCAAGTTCCAGGGCAGCTGGGGCTACAGGGAGACCCTGTCTCAAAAAAGACAAAAATAAATAAATAACCAGCAGGAACCATATTAATCGAACAACCTACTGACAAATTATACATACAACTAGCTCAGGAATATAATACATGTCTAGGCAAGGTTTATCCGAGAATGTTTGGTCTTTGCCCAAGCTTTATCTACATAGTATATGGTAAATTAAAAGTACCAGACTGGTGGAACTAACCTTCTTGGATGTCTAATAGCCACACTTTGAGGCCTATACTAATTTGGTCAGATGAACGTAAAGGACAGTTTTTGGTCCTTGTCCTCCTAGGTCGACTAAGCTTAAGGGGACTATGAGCATCTCTCAAAATGTCCTGTAATTATGGTGAGTCATCTGTCCTCTTGATCAAGGATGCCATGGAGACCCCACCAAATGAACTTGAATCAGTATCCAGTATCCAGTCTACAAAGAGGAGGGTCAACACAGACAAACCTTTCTTCCATGCTTCCAAGTGTAGCGAGCCATGGTCCAGCAGGACCTTTGACTTATCTTCACATAGATGAAACTGGTAAAAGAAAGGAGCCAGGGACTCCTCCCAAGCCTATGTGACCCCTGAGGAACAGATCCTCAAAAGACCTTAAGAGTAAAAATAAATTGGTTTATCTGGGCCAACTGTATAGCCTTGCACACACAAAAGGAAAGTATAACCAAAGATTAAAGGAATCGATATAATTATTTAAGAGTCCATGTGTATAGCTAAAAGCTATATAACAAGAAACAATGCCAGACAGGAAATACCTTCCTTTCAGTTGTTGGCCAGGGTGACCCAAGAGACTCCCAGACAGTAACCCAGCATAGAACTGGGAAAATGAACAGCAGACCTCAATCTTATCTAAAGGAATATTGGCAACCGATTTCTGCTAGATGAGGAAGAAATGGTCTTCCTAAAGTGAGGGACTCTAGATAAACTCACTCTGGGGACACTAACTTGACACAAAAGGCCTTAACACAAATGACAAAATGCATGAATTCCAGTGGGGAGGTATAAAGATTATTAAGACAGATGTTCTGTATGAAACACACAAAAATTCAATAAAAACAAATTAAAAAATATATAATATAAAGTTTAGAAAACATATAAGTGGACTTAAAGATAAAAAAACACATGGTCATCTCAATAGATGCAGAAAAGGCCTTTGACAAAATCCAACATGGATTCATGTTAAAAGTCCTAGAAGGAATTGGTCTGGAGGAAACATACCTCAACATAATTAAAGCTATATACAACAAACCTACAGCCAACATCATTCTAAATGGAGAAAATCTGGAAGCATTCCCATTAAAATCAGGAACCAGGCAAGGCTGTCCACTATCTCCACTCCTTTTTAACATAGTGCTTGAAACTCTTGCAAGAGCAAGATATTTAATATCAAATGTGATAGTACAGTTAAAATATTTTTTATTAAATTTGTTCTTGGACAATGTCACACATGTATATAATGCATCCTGTTACTCTCTCATCTCCCACCCACCATGTCATTCCAGGTCCTTCCTTTAGGTTTTCTTCCATTTATTCATTTTGTTTTGTTTCACGACCCACTGATTTTGATAAATAGGACCATCTCTGTAAACACGGGTTTGAAACCCTTCCTGGAGCTTGGTGGCCTCAGAGTTCGGTATAGAACTGAAGACAATAGTTGCCAACAGTTTGAGGAGCCAGAGAGCCTCCTTGATCCATGATTGGCTGATGATACAGGCCCTGTGCAGGTAGGAGTGGTAAAATGCCCTGTTAGGGGCTCACTCAACAGTCATGTATTCACACAGCAATCATTTATTCGAAGCATCTTCAACAGCCATTTATTCTAAGCATCTTGAGCTCACTGATCACTACAAAGAAGAGCTTCTCCTAAGGTCGAGAGTAGCATTCTTCTATAGGAATAAAGGCTTGGACTGACGTTTGGTGTTAATGACTGCTGAGGGAGGGATCTCCTTTGGGGATATGGCTGCTTGTAGGTTGTTCACATGTGCATGTGGGCAACACCAATTCATCTCAGTTGCTCATTGTAATTGGACTCAGTTGCTCATTGGTTCAAAATAGGTTTATGCACAATGAGGGCAGGTAGTGAGGGGTCCAGAGGTGTCAGATTACCTGAAGCTGAAGTTAGAGGTGGTTGTGAATTACCTGATCTGAGTGCTGAGAACCAATTGCTTTGGGTGCTGTGAACCAGAGTCCTTTGACAGCTCTCTGACAGCTGAACCATCTCTCTAGCTGCCAGAATTTTTATTTAAAGACTATATTTAAAGATTATAGACAAAGAAACTATGCTAGTGGGACAGAACCACTACAGATGGGGGGCTAGAGAGACGACTCAGCAGTAAAGATCACTGACTGTTCTTGCAGAAGACCCGGGTTCGAATCCCATCACCAACATGGCAGCTAACAACTGTCCATAACTCCAGTTCCAGGAGATCTGACAGCCTCTTCTGTCCCCTGCAGGCATTGCATGACATGGGTGCACTTACCTACATGCAAGCAATACACACATACACATAAAAATAAACAGATAAAAAATAAAACAAAATATTTTAAAATAAATTATTACTATTTCTATAGTATATCAAACAGTAAATCAAAATAAATTAAATCTTTAAAATGTAAGCACAAAGTAAAACAAAACAATTGAAAAATAAACTTGAAAAAATTATTAAACTTTCATTGAAGCTTTTAGGTTCCTTGGTTTCCAGTGAAAAATCACAGTGACGTCTCATTAAACTAACCAATTCAGACTGCACTGATATAAACCAACCAGTTCAGACTGCACTGATACAGACTTCCATCTGAAGTAGCCCAAAGGGTCAGAGCTGTGTTTGTGACTATTGTCACATGTGGTGACTTGCTTGCAACATGCTGGAAGGTCCAATTACAGCTCTTCCCCATGCATCATTTCCACCTCCACAGGACGTAAGGGGAGCTAAACTGGAACAGCTTCCCAGTTCCAGTCCTTTTGATATGACGAAGATTATGTCACTGACAGGCTGTCTTCAACTGTTTCTCAACTGTGACAGACTTTAGGAATTTCATGTTCATCTCTGCATTGTCCAGTTTTAGCACCAGTCCTTAAATCAGATACCAACGCCCTCCCTCCCTAAGCCTACGGTTACTGCGAACTTTGATGTGACAGGACTCAGTTTTGGTGCAGTAGTAATCACCTCATTTACTCCTTCCAACCAACTCATAAGATGCTTTATCATGTCTCATTTTATGACAAGGAAACTGAGTATCAATAAAGATTCAACAACTTAACCTGAGTTGAAATTAGTAAATCAAATCCAGATTTTAAAACTAGGCAAGTAGATCCCTACCCTGTTTCCTAAGCCTATGAACCAGGTAATTTCCATGTAACCATTACTTACTAAGTAGTGGTTACCCTTTTATTCTTGGTCACTCAAATTCACTGAATGCGATCAGAAACCTTCTAAGTCCCTCCTTCAAGTGCAAAGAGTCAGACTTTCTGTGGACTATACAGACTTGCAACTTTACAGGGTTGATGCCGCTCAAAAATCTGCCTTGGAACTTGTTTTCCGTTATGGCCAGATGTAGAGTCCAGTTCCACAGATAAATCAATGGTAAGATGTGCTAGGCTGACTGCAGGCTTCATCTGCCTGAGTTCCACAGTCTGAAGAAATCCTGCAAATACACAGTAGTAAGAAAGTCAGTACTTCAGGATGAGTTTTAACTCAGTGTGGCATGCATTGTATGACTGGTGATTAGTGGGGATGAGAGAACAGGGCAAGTGCTTGAATCCTCAGTGAGGATCTATGAAGGGTAATTGGTTGAGTCTAAAAGACTTTGTCATCGGTAATGTCATTGAGTGAATGCCCAGTGAATGTCTGTTCACTGGGGATGTATGGGGGTGCGCAGGGATCTCAGGGTGCCAGCTGCTAGCGTGGCACCGGTCCCCTGTGCACACCTGGAAGGCAGCGGGTCCCGCACCGTGTCTGCTCCACGTTGCTGGCTCTCCGCTGCTTCTCCACTGTGGATCCCTCTGCTACCGGGGCTGGCCCGGTCGAGTTCCGCCCTAATTTCACCCGTGCACTCTCTCTCTAAATTCGGGGCCCATCAGCTGCCGGGTCATGAGGAGAGGTGTGGGACGGCTAAAGCTGGATTTCCGTGAGTCGATGATGGAAGGATAGCGCCCCCTGGGGAGACTGGATCACAGGATTTAGTGTTACAGCTCAAGACAAGTGACTCAGCTCAGATCTCAGTGATTCAGCAGCTCCGATTTATTGAGGGGAAACCAGAATATTTTATACCGTGGGGGTAGTGGTAAAAAGCTTTAGCTGATAGGTACTTTTAGGATGCCTTATTTACATATGTAAGTGGGCTCCTGCCAGGCACACAGGAAAACCTGGCGGTTCCAGAGCCGGAGGCCATGTTTCTGTGACAGCTACTTCAAAAGATGAGTCAGGAAGATGCCAGGAAGGCACCCTGTTGGAAAAGGAGTCCCTGCATTTGAAGCCGAGCCCATGGGTATCCGGACATGAAGGGACTGCTACTTTACACAACAAGGGTCCCCAACAGGGATGGACTTGTCATAGGCAGACAGGTCCATCCTTTCATTTTAATGTATATGTGTCTGTGTTTAAAGTGGGTTGCTCATAGACTGGGTCCTTTTTTTTTTTTTTTTCAGTCTTTTTGAGACAAGGTTTCCCTGTACCTGTAGCTGGCCTGGATTTGCAAATGGAAACCAGGCTGGCCTCAAACTCATAGAGAGCCACCTGCCTCTGCCTCCCAAGTGCTGGGATTAAAGGCGTGTGCCACCACGCCCAGCCAACTGGGTCCTTTTTTATCTGCTCTGAATGTCTAAGTCATAAACTTGGTTAATTGCAAGTATTAACACTCAACATAATGATTTATATTTGAAGTGTTTCCCATTTTATCAGCCATAACTTATCTGCTATTTTTGGTATCATTTGAGTATTTAAATAAACCATTTTATTACCCTCCTTCTTTATAATGATACTTCCTCTTGTAAAGTCTTTAGTTCTTGCCTTAAAGTTCTAAGTACAACTTCATTTGTCATTTTGTTTCATGCATCTAGAATACATTATAACAGCAAAAGATTCTTAGTATATTGAACTCATTGAAAGTCTGCAAAACAATGCATTCTCTGCAGCATTTTACATTTGGCTATACATGTTCACCATACAATACATCAGGGCAGTACTTTGTCCTTTTTTGTCTCTCTTGCCTTGCAACCTTTGAGAAAAAGTGCTACCTTTTACAACCCTGGGCACATTGCAAGTACTACCCCTCCACTGCTCTGCACTACTAATAAATTAATTCAGTAATATCTCTATTTAATTATGAGGAAAATGACCAATGAATATGTTTAATATGTTACCCAGTTTAATATGTTACCCACAGTCACACAAACATTAAGAAATCTGGGCTACAGGGAGACCCTGTCTCAAGACAAAGAATCCTACCAGGTGACTCTGCCCCACCGTCTGCTTCTTACCACCTGCATTGCTGTTGTGCTTCCCAGAGCTCTGCAGTTGAAGGCCCCATACTTACTGAGGTCTCTCATTCTACCCACTTCCTTGACTTACAGTCTGTTTGTCCTGGGCCATTTCCTTCTTGATCCTGAAGAACATGCTGAGCAAGACTTACTAATCATTTAAAATGCCTTCCACATTGTCTTGAGAATACACAGCCTTTCTGGTGACTGTGAAGTAGCCTGCTTCTCTCAGACGGTCTCACTGAGGGCCTGATAAAGGGAAAAAGCTAGTGGAGAAGTCAAGGCCTAGAGGCTCCTGACTCAATACTGGCTTCATTAACCTTCCTTCCCTGTGTTCATCAGATCAGGATACTAGGGAACCACAATCCTAAAAATCTGGTGTACACCCTTACTAGCTAAATCCACACAGGATTCAAACTGTAACTTACACAGTCTGGGAGTCAATAGTTGCCTTCATAGCAGGTATGATAGACATGCCTGGGTTTCACAGGGCTGTTAGGGGGAGGTGGGGGAACTGTAGAGGAGCTATAGGGAGAGGGAGAAACAAGAGTAGACACTTTTCCATAGAGGAAGAGGAGGGCATATGGACCATTAAGGTGGGATAGAAGGAATTGTGCTTCATACAAGGGAAATAGGTAGGGCACAAAAAAGTAAGGGAATGACTGGTCTGTACAGAAAGTCTAAAGGTGGAAGTCTGCGTAGGCAGGAAATGAAAAGAGGTTAAATGAGCAGCAGGAGGAGGAGATGGAGGAGGATGGTTGCGCCAAGTTCCCAAAGGTCTAGGAGGCCTTCTAGACATCTTTTTGGAAGACTATCCAAAGATGTTCCCATCACCAAAAATCTGTGAGTAACTGAGCTTGTTGCACACTTGATGAGGCATTTATCTCACGGGTGACCAATGGCTTCATGCCATGACATAGTGCTCATTGTGATGCATACACCCCTCCCTCTGCTAGTGCCACCAGCCTAGCAACCAGGGAAATGAACCTGAGTCTAGGTATAAGGGCAAGCACTGAGCAGGAATGATTCTAATATATTAGTCCCTATAGTCATATCTACATTGATGAGCCAATAATAACTTTTGAAATTATATTCACATTCTTTGATTTGATCAGAAAATAGAAATATTTAATCATTGCCCACACATCAGAGCTTGCTTTGTCTTAGAGCACAGTTTGATATGTGAGTTTTTGTTCATGGTACTACAGCAAGAGTTGAGGGCAGATCATTGAGTGAGAAAAGGACACTGAAAAGCCATTTCAAACAGTCATCTGGAAATTCAAAATTCCCTAACTTTAATTCCAAATTATTCTTTCAGACTTCTGTGAACTTGCAACGAAGGTGTCAGCATGCACAAATACCCAGCATAGAAAGGGGGAAATAGACATCAGGCCCCAACTCTAGCCAATGAACTACTGGTAAATGATTACTGTGTGGTGAGGGAGGGTAGATCTTTAAGGCAGTGATTCTAGATAGGCTAACCTAACTCCAGTGAATGAACTGTCCCTTGGATACAAATGCTGGACTATATAGGCCTCAACATCAATGACAAAATACCTGAAATCTGGTGGGGGGACTGGGGAATGGGGAGCAGGGAGGGGGAGGGGATCTAAATTTGATTAAAATTATCATATGAAATAAAAAAATCAGAAAAAAATTTTATTGAATTTTTGTAATTTTCAATAATTTGATGGTATTTAGATCCCTTCACCTATCCCCACCTCCCCTTATTGCCCACTACCCTATTTATTTTAGGGTTTATAACAGTCTAATTTGTGTCTCCAAATTTCCTTTAGTAGGGGATTCATTAACTGAATCCTGATTTACCTAACAACAGTCTGACCCTTGAAGGACCCTGTCTCTGGCCCCCCCAACAGCCATTGGTTGCCACAGTTTCCTTAGGTTGGATTGGGGTTTCTTGTCTACTTCCTCATGCTTATACTCTGATTTTGTACAGTTTGAGCTTGCATGGGACTTGTGCTACCACCATTGCTGTGAGTTCATATGATAAACTAATCACCTGTCTGGTGTCTTATTCATGGCACCAGTTGGTGCCATTGGGATACCTGAAATTTACCTCTCTATTGGCAGAGTTGTCAGACATAAATATATCCATATGCTTGGATCCTGGGGTACCCATATTAATGGGTGATGTCAGGGGCTGCTATGAGCATTTGTAATCCCTGTCCTGTGGGTGGGATGGAATAGCATAGATTGGCAGCTACCTGGAGGTTAGTAGTAGGCCAGAGTAGCCAATTGGATGAACTTCAGGTTCAGTGACAGACCCTCCAAAATTGCAGTGGAGAGCAATGGTGGAAGACCCCTGACATTACCCTCTATCCTCCTTACACACGGTCAACACATATGTATGAGAACCCACATGCACATATGTGCACACCCACACCAACACTCATACACACCTTATGTATGCACATACACAAAAAAGTAAAAGTAACTGAATTATAAAAATTCTTGTGTGTCTTCAAGAGAAAGGAAAGTATTTGCTTCTTATTGTTGACAAAATTATAGGCATTGGCAATAGCAATTTAGAAATGAAGCTGTGATTTTGTGTTTAACTGTCCATACAGCACATCCCTTGATGTTCAGCCCTGGCTATGAATGACTGATTAGGCTTGCAGGAAGATGGTGGAAATTTGTCAACACTCCGTAAAGCAGTACAAGGTTGTAAAATGACAGCGTGCTCTGGAAGTGCGCACTCCAAACTTAGTAACTAATGAGATGTCTCTAATAGTTTTCAGGAACTTTAAAACACATGCCCTTTCACTGAAAAACTTGTATGGTTCCTAACACATTAGATAAATGAATACATTTCTACTATATTGTAACTTACCTGTCAAAAATATGCATGATTCGTTTTACAGAGTTTAGATCGTGCCTCCTCGTCATATCAGAGATGGCACTGTCTGTGGAGGTTGGGCT
Organism: Nannospalax galili; assembly: GCF_000622305.1. Lineage (NCBI taxonomy): Eukaryota > Metazoa > Chordata > Mammalia > Rodentia > Spalacidae > Nannospalax > Nannospalax galili. The sequence goes on along the minus strand of NW_008360316.1, from coordinate 4,904,581 downwards.
TCTTGAGAATGCAGAGCCTCTCTGAAGGAAGTGAGTCATTGGAAATGGCCTTGAGACTCTCTATAGACTACCTACACTTGCTGTTCTCTCTGCTTCCCAAGTGGGAGTGCCAGCAGAGCTGCAAAGCATCTGGCTCCTGCCAGGATGCCATCAAGATGTCTTCCACCAGGATGTGTTCCCCATGTGCTACTGTATCTTCTCAGCTATGATAGAATGATACCCTAAAAGGTAAGGAGAAGAAATCCTTCCTTCCTTAGTGAGCTTATGGTACCATAGGCTAAGAGGGGGAGAAATGATGGCTACTGATGACTAGGTGGAAAAGGGATAGGTTGCTTACCTTAGATTCGTAGTGGGCAGAGATTTTGGTTAACTCACAGTAGGTTGAAAAATACTGGTTCTTAGGGACTGAGTGGAGGAAAGCTGCTGGCTCTCAGGGAAAGGAAAGAGGGAAAATGTTGCTTAACTGCTCATTGGTGGGCAAAAATGTTGGTCCCTTTCCTGGCACTAGTTGGGGGTTGATTTCAGGTTCCAGGGATTTGGTGGAAGTCGATATTGTTTACTGGTAACAGATCAGGGGAGATTTTCTTTCCTAGATATTTGTCAGCAGGCTATGATGGTTACTAGTGACTGGGTACAGAGAGACCTTAGTTACCAAGACCTGAATTGGGATAACTCCTGGTTACCAGGGTCTGAGTGAAGGGCAATCTTGCTTACCATGAACTGATGGGGGAGGGCAGTAGTCAAAGGATTCAGATTGAGTTGAAATAAATAGGGTGAAGATATTTTTGGTGATTAGTTAATAATATTGCATTATATGATATACATGTTCCATTTTTGGCTAAATCTTCTACTGACACTTAATCTCTGCACTTTGACCAGTTTTGATATTCTGAATTAACCCTCATCCACTATAAGACTACACATTCTATAACATGTAGTCTTATATGTGTATAGAGGGTAGTTTGATACTATGTCTATTTAGGATAGTGCTAGTATTAGGTTCAGCCTTGAGCTTGTGAGCTTCCCAGCCATCTGTTCTTAGTCAAATTTATACTGCCAAACATGTATTTCCTCCTGTGTAGTGGCCTTAAATCTAATCAGAAAGAAGTTGGTTACCCCCATAACTTTTTGCCACTATTGCACCCATGGGCATATCTTGCCAGGCAGTTATTATTGTAGTTTATAAGGTTTACAACTGTGTAACACTGTTGATGACTTTTCCCCTCAGCCCACATAGTACCTTTCCATACTAGGAAAGCCATCCAGGAGGAAGGAAATTTCCTAGTCAATATCAAATTGATTTCTCCATGTCCTGCAATGAAAGTGAGTGATGTCTTCAGAAATAGGGTCTTACCATCAGGTTCTGGTTGGAAACCAAGAGCAATGACAGTGGTCTACACTGCTTTAGTGGTCTCTGGGATACCTCTCATCAGCAACTTGAGGGAAGGTAGCCCGCACCTGACACTGGGCTTCTTATTTGGCTCCCTATGGATCTGGATGGAACATTATCCCCTGTGTAGCATAACTCCAATTAAACTCTTTATTAGATTGTACCTTGTATTTATAAAGAAGCTTATGAAATAGGAGGTTTCCATATGGCCTTTTCAAAAATTCTTGATGTTAGTTACCCTCCCCCACTTTCTCCTCTGCCCTACCCTCCAATCCTTCTCCCCACTTAGACAGCTTTCCCATTATTGCCATTTCCCCTCATATCATCTGTGTTCTCCTGGCCCTCCTTTAAGATTCTCTTCCCCTTATCCACCAGTGGTTCTTTTCCAGCTTCCTGCATTCTACAGGTATTCCAATTAAATCCATAGATCCAAACATTTGACACTAAGAACCACATATGAGTAAGAACATGTGACATTTGTCTTTCTTGGTCTGGGTTTCCTCAACTGCTATGTTTTCTAGCTCCAGTCATTTACTGCAAAGTTCATAATTTCTTTTCTCTTTATAGCTGAGTAAAAGTCCATTGTATGTAGGTATCAGATTTTTGTTAACCATTCATTCATCTGTTGATGGACATCCAAGCAGTTTCCATTTCCTAGAAATTGTGAATAGGGCAACTCTGAACATGGATGAGTGCATGTCTCTGTAGTACATTTTTTGGATATACACCCAGTAGTGCTAGAGCTGGGTTATAAGGTAGATTTCTGTGGTTTCTTTAGGCTCCACCACTCTAACATCCATAGTGGTTGTACCAATGTGAATTCCCATCAAAAGTACATGAAGGTTCCTTGTTCCCCACATCCTTGCCATAGTTTGTTGTGTTTTCTTTCTTAATCTTAACCTATGTGACTCAGGTACGATGAAATCTCAAAGTAATTTTAGCTTGATGGCTAAGGGTATTGAACACATTTTAAGATGTTTCTTAGCCATTTTATTTCTTCTTCTGAGAACACTGTTCATTTCCATAGCCAACTTAAATTTTTTACTCATTGAATTTTCATGCATTTTATACTGTACATCTTGATCCTATTTAGACCCCTCACTTATCTGCATCCTCCCATAGCCACCCCCACCAGATTTCATGCACTCTGACATATATTTTAAGGCCTATAAGTCAAGTTTGTGTCCCCAAATGTCCCTCATTTTGAGTCCATCCACTAGAGCTTGATCAACTTATGTAGCATCACTTCCTTAAAGACCAACTCTCCCTCATCCCACAGTGATCAGCTGATAAGCAGTGATCAGTTCTTCAGCCAAGGTTGGGGCTTCTGACTCATTTCATCACTTCTATGCTGAAATATACTTTTCAGGTCGAACACTGGGATCTTTGATCTATTTAGAATTATTTGTGTGCAGGGTGAAAGAGAAATATCATGTTTTACTCTTCTACTAGTAGATACCCAGTTTTTCCAACACCATTTGTTGAAGATGCTTCTTTTCTCCAGTATAGGCCTTTTGCCATCTTCCTTAAAAAATCAAGTGTCTATAGGTTTGTTGATTTATTACTGGTCCTCAGTTTCATTCCATTGTTCAGTGTCTTTTTGTGCCAGTACAATGCTGCTGTTACTAATGTGGCCTGTAATATAACTTTCAATCAGAAATGATAATGCCTCCAGCAGTGTTTTTATTGTTCAGAATTGTTTTGGCTATCTCAGGTTTTTGTACTTCTCTTTGAATTTTAATATTATTTTTTTCTTCAATCTGAATAATTACATTAGAATCTTCATGGGTGTGCTGGATAGCTTTAGTGTCAACTTGACCCACCTGGGTAGAGGGGCCTCAGTGGGGAACTGCCTCCATTGGACTGGCCTGTGGCCATGTCTGTGAGGGATTTTCTTGATTGTTGAGTGATGGGGGAGAGTCCAGCCCACTGCAGGTAGTGCCAAGTTTTTCTGTATTATATAAAAATGTAGGCTGAACGTGGGTCAGGGAACCAAGCCAGTAAGCAGTGTCCCTCTGTGGCCTATGGTCTAGTTCCTGCCACAGGCTCCTGCCCTTAATTCCTACCTTGGGCTCCCTCAGTGATGAACTGTGACCCAGGAGATGTAAGCCAAATAAACTCTTTCCTCCCCAGGTTAGTATTGGTCAGAGTGTTTTGTCACAGCAATTGAAGGCAGACTAGAATAATGAGAATTTCATAGACGCTGTAGATTTCTTTTGGTAGAATGACCATTTTCAAAGTATTCATGCTACCAATCCATACACGTGGGAGGTCTCTCGATCTTCTGGTGTCTCCTTCCTTTTTTTTCTTCAGCCTTCAAAAGTTGCCCCTAAATCATTCACTTCCTTGGTTAGGTGTATTCCAAGTAGCTTATTTTTGTGAAGCAATTGTGTACGGGATTGTTTCCTTCCTTGATTTTTTTTTTTTTTTTGGTCTTTTTGAGACAGGGTCTCCCTGTAGCCCCAGCTGGCCTAGAACTCACTATGTAGACCAGGCTGGCCTTGAACTCACGGAGATCTGCCTGCCTCTGCCTCCTGAGTGCTGGGACTAAAGCCATGAACCACCACACCCAGCTCTTCCTTGGTTTTTTACTCAGTCTCTCTTTGGTTTATAGGAAGGTGACAGATTTTGGTATGTTTATTTGGTAACCAGCTTCTTCACAAAAAAAAATGTAAGGATCAATTCACTCCCTCTTTTCTTATTTGTATTCCCTTTATCTCCTTCTTTTGTCTTATTGCTGTAGCTAGGAGTTCAAGCATGATATTGAATATATGGGTGAAAGTGGACACTATTGTCTCATTCATGAACTTAGTGAGACTGCTTTGAGTTTTCCTCCATTTAATGTGAGATTGGCTATCAGTTTATCATGGATAACATTTATCATTTTGAGATATGTTCCCTCTGTTCCGAATCTGTTCAGGATTTTTATTCTGTAGAGATGTTGGATTATGTCAAAGGCCTTATCTGCATCAAATGATATGGCCCTGTGATTTGTCAGAGAATACATTTACATAGTGAATTATGTTTATTGATTTATGTATGCTGGACTATCTCTGCATCCCTCAAATGAAGACAAATTACTCCTGTTGAATAAACTTTTGGATGTGTTCTAGAATACTGTTTTTTATTGAGAATATCATGTCTATGTTCATCAGGGAGATTTGCTTGTAATTCCTTCTGTTGTTGTTGTTGGATCTTTATCTGGTTTTGTTATTACAGTAATACTAGCTTTGTAAAAAGTTTACAAGTGTTCCTTCTCTATTTCAAGAAATAACTTTTACTGGCTTAGTGCTAGTTCTTCTTTGAAGGTATGGTAGAATTCTGTCCTGAATTCATCATGTCCTGGACTTGCTTCGTTTGGGATATTTCTAGTTAATATTTCTATCTCACTGGTTGTTGTATATCTGTTTACAATATTTAGTTCATCTTGGTTTAACTTAGGTCATTGGCATAGAAAAATTCATCCATGTCGTTTAGATTTCCTGATTTAGAGGAATATAAATTGTTAAAGCATGTCCTCGTGATCCTCTGAATTTCCTCAATGTCTATGATAATGGCTTCCTTTTCACCTCTAATCTCATTTGCATCTTCTTTCCCTTTCTTTTGGTTAATTTGACTATGAGTTTTGTCAATTTTTTTTTGTCTTTTCAAAGAACCAACTCTCTTTCATTGATTATTTTTATCTTTTGTTATTTGTTTGTGGTCTCAGTATGTAGCTCTGACTGACCTGGAACTTTTTAGGAAGGCCAGATTAGCCTCAATCTCACAGATTCGCCTTCTTCTGCCTCCTAGGTGCTGGCATCAGAGTCGTGTACCACCATACACAGCTCCTTTTATTACTGTAATTTTCAATTCTATTTCATTAATTTCTGCCCTGATTTTCATTGTTTCTCTCAAAAAAAATGTTTTTGGAATTTGTTCTTGTTTATCCATTGATTTAAGGTTCATGATCTGGTTGTTTATTTGTGATCTCTCTGATATGCTAATGTAGACACTTAGAGCTTTAAACTCCCTTCTAGGACAGCTTACTTTCTATCTGTATATTTGGGTAATTTGTATTTTCATGATCATCACATACTAGGAAATTTTTATTTCATTCTTGATTTCCTCAATGATCCTTTTATTATTCAATATTGTGTTGTTTAATCCCTATGAATTTGCATATTTTCTGTAATTTTTCTTGCCCTTAATTTCTAGCTTTATCCCACTTGGTCAGATAGAATACAGGATGTTGTTTCAATTTTCCTTTATTTGTTGGCCCTTGTTGAGACTTCCTTTGTGTCCTAATGAGTGATCTATACAACAGAAGATTTCATGGAGTGCTAAGAAGAATGTGTGTTCTTTGGCATCTCAGTATAATGTTCTACAGATGTCTATTAGGACTATTTGATCTATGAAGTTATTCAATTTTGTATAGTTGATCTGTCTAATGGTAAGGTAGAGTATTGAAGCAGTAATCTGTGATAGTGTTTGCTTTATGAAATTGGGTGAGCCTATCTTTTGTGCTACCTTATTTGGAATTACAATCATTTGATCTGTAGTATGTAGTAGCCCCCTTTATCTCTTCTGGTTCAATTTGCTTGGAATACTTTTTCCATCCTTAAGATAGTACTTATCTTTGACTTTAAGTTATGTTTCTTGGAGGCCACAAAATGAAAGACCGTTGGTTTCTAATCCATCTGCTATTCTGTGTCTTTTGATGGGTTAAATCAGATCATTGAATATGAGTTCTTATTGAAATCTGTGTATTGCTCTCTGTTATTTTGTTGCCTTTATAGTGTTTGGGAATTCATTAGTTTTCTTCTGTTTAGAGTGTCATAGCATCATTTACTTTTTCCTCCTGTATTCTGAATGTGTTTATCTTTCTCTGAAGAGTTAAATATTCTTTCTTATGTCTTCTATGGGGTTGTCTGTTTACGAATCCTTTTAGCATGCTTATATCATGGAAAGCTTTTTTTTTTTCTAGAAGAAAGAGTTAATTTTAGCTTGTAGTTCCAGAGAGTTAAGAATCCATCATGGCAGGAATGCATGGCAGAAGTGACAGGATCAGGAAGCTGAGAATTCACATCTCAAACACAGGAAATAGAGAGAGTGACTATCAAGTATGGCAAGGATATAAAGCCTCAAAGCCCACCCTGAGTGATATACTTCCTTCCGCAAGGCTGAACTTCCTAAAGGTTCAGTAACTTCCCCCAAACAACACCATCAACTGAGGACCAAGGATTCAGATGCATGAGCCTATGGAAGACATTTCTCATTCAAACCAATGCATTGGCTAAAAATTACAATACCATGTTCCTTGGTCTTCAGTGGGGCAAGGAAGGGAGGAGACTCTTGGGGATCTATATCTCAGACAGACTAGAAAATTTTTTTTATTTACTTTTGCTTTTCGAGATAGGGCCTCATATAGTACACGCTAGCCTGGAACGTGCTGTTTTCATGATGCCCCTGCCTTAAATTTTCAAAAGCTTGTTAGATAGCTATTCCAAACTTGATCCTCATAAGATCATGGCTATATCACAATACAAAATACATTTAAACTCTCCATAGTCTTTAACTGTCTCAACACTGTTCAGAGGTCCAAAGTCTCTTCTGATACTCAATCTCTTAACTTTGACCCCATGTAAAATCAAATATCAAATTACATTCTTACAGCACCCAGTGGCACAGAATGCACAGTCCTGTTCATCAAAAGAAGAATGAAGACATAGTAAATACTGGACTAAAGCAAGACCAAAACGCAGCAGAGTAAACACCAGATCCTGTAGCTCCATATCTAGTGTCTGGACTTTAGTTTCAGTAAGATTTAGAGGTCTCTGCCCCTCCAGCACAGGCATTTCTCTCTTGAGCTGGTTCCACTACTTTATATCTCTTCTTGGCAGATGTCTTATGACTCTGGAATCTCCAACCTCAGGTCCCCACTGCAACCGAGCCTTCACTTTAATAGCTTTACCCAATGGCTTATCACCATCTTCTCTCAGGGACTCCAGCCCTGCCAATTGTGCCTGGCCTCAGGAGCTCTTTGAAATCACAAAGGATGAATCCACAAAAGCCCCCTTATTTGTGCTTATTTTTAAAAAAATATTTAATTTATTATTTTTATCTTATGTGCAAGAGTGTATTACTTGCTTGTGTGTAAATGTACCTATGTCGTTCAATGCCTGCAGAGGTCAGAATAGGGAATCAGATTCCCCTGGAACTGGAGTTATAGACAGTTGTTAGCTTCCATGGTACTGGGGATCAAACCTGGGTCCTCTGTGCTCTTAACTGCTGAGCCATCTCTCCAGCTCCAACTTGTACCTATTTATACATCCAAATCCAATACCATTAAGAGCAAATTGTTAAGTTTGGCCGTATTTTGGGGTGGATCCTGACCCCTTTCTAGAAACAGAAATTTTAGTAGCCCTTCCCTTTCCACAATTTGGAAGCTTAGTAGGATGGAGCCTTGTCCTCAGAACACACTTCGCATCATTCCAGGGCAGAGGAGATGGCCTTTCCTCAAGGACACTAATCTCTTTAACAATTACGGTCTATTTTCCAGCATACATCTTGACAAGTTTCAGAGTTTTCTCTCAGATTTGTACATTTCTATTTCTTTCTGCTCCTCTTGCTCTTTTTCACTGTAGACCTATTGGAGGGCAATCAGCAATGATCGTATCATAGACTCAGTGTTATGCTATCTTGACCTTTCCTCCCCAAGACAAGTTCTTAGGACACAGACTGAAAGCAGTCAGATTCTTGGCCAAAATATCACATATGGAACTTCTTTTTTCTTCAACCTCATGAGCCAGGCCTCCACTCTCAGCACCATTGTCTTCCATGTTTCTACTAGAATAGCCTGGTAAGTTCTGCTTATAACATTCAAAACACTTCAAAATCTTCACATTTCTCCAAAACATAACAGATATTCCTTAAAGTAACAGCCCAGTTCTTGGCAAAAACTCTGCATTAGTTACTTGTCTGTTGCTGTGATAAAGTACCATGACCAAAGGCAACTTAAGGAAGAGTTTATTTGACTTATGGTTCCAGAGGGCTAAATGTATATAATGGCGGAGAAGGCATGGTGGCAGGAGTAGGAGCTGTGAGCACATCTCAAACACACAAAGGAAGCAGAGAGCAAGAACTGGAAACCAGTGCTGTAAACTCTCAAATACCACCCACAGTAACAAACTTCCTCCAACAAGGCTGCACAGGTTATAAATTTCTTAACCTTCCCCAAACAAAGCCACCAACTGGGGGCCAGGTATTCAAATATGTGACTCTACAGGGGACATTTCTCATTCAAACCACCACAGGGAGTCCAAGGCATCAAGAGCTTGAGGCAGCTGGTCACATTGTATCCACAGTCATAAAGTAGATATCAATGAGTGATTGTGCTCAGCTCTCTCCTTAAGTACACAATCCATGCCATGATCCCAGTCCATGGAAAGTTACCATAAAGAATTGGTGGGTATTCCCAGGTAATTGCTATAATCAGGATAATTCCTCACAGGTATTCCCAGAGGCTCATCCCAAAGATGATTCCAGATATTAACCATTAGACCACATATTTCAAGTTTTGTAAGCACACAGTCACTGAGCCACACCATAAATCCAATTAATTCTTTAACTTCAAATGGGCTCTCACTTTTGTGATTTGATTGTCTCCTAATGTTGGAGAATTGCTAAAAATATTTTCTGTTAATATAATTATTAGGTACAAAATTTCTTTATAGGCCTTCAGTGTAGTGACAGCTTAATTTCCTATACCAAAATGCTCTCAATCACCTTCATTTGATTTCTGGTGCTAGTAGAGTCTTCTAATTTTAATTAAAAAAAACTTTTGGTACTCTTTACACGCTTATATTTCCAAACTTGCAGAGCTTAAAATGTCATCACAGGGGTGTTTATAGTAGAATTTTGGCATCTTTCTCTTTGACTCAGCCAAGCATTCAACACTTGAGTCTCAGTAAACCTGTAGAACCAGTTCACAAACAGATACAGACTGAAAGCATATGTAGCTACATGGCTAAACTATTTGCTGTGCATGGTTTCTTTTTTGTATGAGCCCTGTAATATAGAGGGCAGCCTAACCACCATCTCAATGTCTTCCTGTGTTCGTTACTTTCATAGGATCTTGCAACTGTAGATCTGAGATGTGAAGTTACATGAAATTATGTTAGAAACTTTTGCTTTATTCTTCCATTTACAGTGTTTCTCACCTATAAGTGTATGGTGACATTAACTGAGGTGTCACAAAACATTTTTTATATTCCTTAAATTCATAACAGCTTTTTTTGGAATTAAAGACAGGCACCACCAAGCCCAACTGTAGCAGCTTTTTACATGTAAAGAACTGCATTACAAAATTTCCCAATGTTCTCTGAAGATAGGTGTCTCAAACCTGTATATGTTCACTAATGTTAAGATCTGAGTTATGGTAGGTAATTTCATACATTATTTACATAAAAGTCATAAAACTCATACCTTCTCTCATGTCAAGTAAGGAGTGCCTGCTTCACTGAACTTCCATGTCTTCCTTGAGGTCTAATGATCCAACTCTGTGTGTTCTCTAATGGTGAGTATGGTGTAAGAATGAATTTCAAAATTCTTTACATTTATTAAGAGGTGAAAAATCCTTTGAGCATACAGAATGTGGAAAAGCTTAGTCCTGCTAGCCACACTTCACTCAACCTCACAGTACTCACGTTAGAATGGAACAAGTGTGGAAAAACTTTCTGCTGCAAGTCACAACTGGCTTTACAACAGAGAACTTGAGCAAGTGGCAAAAACTGAAGAATACAGGATAGATTTCTACTTCAAGTCACAACTTGTTACTTGTGGTAGAAATATTTCCTACATCCTGAGAATTCATAAGCTTTCTTAGCCGTATCCATTGACTGATGTAAAGTGTGCCATGAGTAGCAGTAGACAGCTTTCCAACAATTTACACATTCATAAGATTTCTCACCTCTATGAGTTCTCTGACGTAGAGTGACTTTTGATTTCTGGAAGAAAGATTTCCCATATTCCATACATTCACTGGGCTTCACACCTCTTTGATGGACAGTGAGGTCTTCATTTGTAGTAGAAAACTTACCAATATTTTATATATTCAAAGGGGTTCTCACATTTATGAATTATTTGATGTCAAGTAGGGTGTGCCTTGTAATAGGAAGATTTCCCACATTCTATACATTCAAAGGGCACCTCACCTGTATGAAAATGCTGATGTGGAGTAAGTGTAATTTGCAATCAAAATCTTTCTTACCTTCTGTGCAACCACAGGGCTTCTCACTTGTATGAACTCACTTATATGAGTTCTCTCTTGCAAAGGGAAGTATGCTAAGCAGTAGAAAGCTTTCTCTCATTCTGCCCATTCATAAGGTTTCTCACCAGTTTTCTGATGCTAAGTGAGGAATGAAATATGAAAGAAAGCTTTCCCACATTCTGTACATTCATAGATTTTTCCCTTAGAGTAGAAAGCTTTCCCACATTCTGAGAATGCATAAGGTTTCTCACCCGTGTGAGTTCTTTGATGTACAGTGAGTTGTGACCTGAAGTATAAAGCTTTCCTGTGTTCACATTTGGTATATTCTTATGTTTTCTCATCTGTATAAATTCTCTGATGCAAAGTGAAGTGTGCTCCAAAGTTGAAATATTTCCCACATTCTTTTAAAAAATATTTTATTTTTATCTTATATGTATTGCCTGCATGTATGCAACACCCATGTCATGAAACACCCACAAAGGTCAGAAGAGAATGTCAGATCCCCTGTAACTGGAGTTGTGGGTGGTTGTTAACCACCATGTGGGTGCTAGAAACTAAGCACCAGTCCTCCACAAGAGCAGCCAGTACTCCTAACTGCTGAGCCATCTCTCCAGCCCTGTCCCACATTCTTTACATTTTTAGGAGCTCTCACCTATATGAGTTCTCTGATAGCTAGTGAGTTTTAAGTTGTAGTGGAAAGCCTTCCCAGTCCTGTACAGTTATAAGGTTTCTCATCTCCATGAGTTTTCTGACATACAGTGACATACAGTGATGCTGGCTTCTGGATCTAAGTTTCCCTGAATTCTTTATAATAGTAACGCATAACCTCTTTACAACGCCTCTCATCTTTAGGGAGACTTGTCTTGTAGAGCTTTCTTAGGTGTGTGAGATGTCTGATTTTTGGTGCACTGTGACTTTCAAAAACAGGTCTTCTCACATGCTTCACTTTCACAGGATTTTGACCCTTGATGGTTTTTCTGTTACTCCCTCACTTCTGCCTTAATTTTTTTTCATTTGATGTCTTATTTTTGGTGGTTCCAATTTACTACAAATGTGTCTTCGCGACTTTCTTTCCAAGTTACAATCAAATCACTCAATTTATGAAGATCTGGGAGGCTCCTTCCTGAAGGTTCTTTTGTGTTCCATGGCCCAAGTCCTCGCTCCAACTTGAAGATCAACTTGGGATTCATTAGGCAGGGCTCCAAGAAGATCAGGCTGCCATGGTTATCCAGCATCACCTCCCTGTGGAGAATTTTCTTAGCAGCATTCAATTCCTGCCACAGAGGCCAGATGAGTTCACAGCTATTTCCTCATATGATGCTGACACTATTTCCATCTTCTGGTTCACACTTCTCCATGACTCTCCCATAGCAGAGTTTTGAGGAAAACGAAGCCTACAGCAAATAATCCTGGGCCTCCTTAGCAGTGAGGGAACCCCAGTGTCTTCAACTGAGCAAGGCTCCACATTCTTCCATTCAAATCCTGAGTGACAGTTGATGGCACCAACCTATGAGCCAGTGAAACCAGCATTTAAGCCTGGCTTGATGGCCAGACCGTAATTCTAGCCCTTGGGATGTTGACGAAGGAGGATCAGGAATTCAACTCCAGTGTTACTCACCTAGGAAAATGAAGACCAGCCTGGGTTATGCAAGGTCCAGACTCAACAAACTAAAACATGCAAAGTATGTGGAGAGGTGAGAGGAAAGCTGTGCAGTCAGTTCTTTCCTGCCACATTTAAATGTGCTCCAAGAATCAAACACAGAGCATCAGGCTTTGAAGCAAGCTAGTGATGCCATCCAAGGGTACAGGAATGGGTTCGTTTTATCAACCAGCTAAAGAATTAAAAGGCAGGAAAGAAGCGTTAGAAAACATGTGAAGTCTCAACAGAGCCATCATATGATACTTGGGAAATCAGGGTCCCACTTGGGATTCCTTTCTCACTAATAAAAGTATTTAAGAGTGGACATACATGGATTCTGAAGGACAAAGAATGAACCCAAACAGTAGCTCAAAGACAACTTGCAAGAGTTTAAAAGGAAAACCCCAGAGCAGGCAAGCTCTAACTCTCACAGCTGCCTGGAAGGGAGAAGAAGAATGGAGAAGAGAAGGAACAAATGCCATGCTGCTTGGCCTGACATTAAGCAGCACAGAGGTCAGCCACCTGGCAGCAGGCAGTGGCACAGTGGGGAGGTAAGCTTCAGAAGAAGAATAAGGAATCCCAAACCATTAGTTAGAGTGTATAACCACTTATGCTTTGGCCAGCACCTGAAAGAAAAGACAGAAAAGAAGAAAAAGAAATAGTTCTGTCTTTCTAAGGAAAGAGGGCAGACCCAGCCAAACTTCAGGATGGCTTGGCTCATCAAACATTCTTCTTTTTAAAAAT
>NW_008360316.1:4880848-4888722 GCF_000622305.1 Nannospalax galili | reverse complement strand
GGTCTTACATTTTCATTATATTCAAAGACAGTATTTAAGAGGAGTTTAAGATTAGTGTGATTCTTATACTACATTTTTTATCCCATTACAGACTCTGAGGACTGATTCTCAAGCAGTCAGGATTACTTGTATGGCTTGAATGTGAAATGTCACCCATCTACTTACCTCTTTAAACATGGATTGACCTGTTTACACTTGCTTCCCAGCTGCTGGTGCTCTTTGGGAACACTGTGGAACTTTCAGGAGGTGGAACATCGCCGGAGTGAGTAAATTATTGGGGTGGGCCTTGAGACTCCATAGTCCAGCCTCATTTCCTGTTCACTCTGTTCTTCCAGAACATCACTGCTGGTACAACACCTCTTGCTCCCGCTGCCCTGTCTTCCTCACAAGCTCACTCTTCTCTTCCTGCACTGTGTCTTTTCTGACATGATGGAATGATTCCCTAGAAAGCTAAGCCAGAGTAAATGCATTTTTAAGTTGCTAAGTTCACATATTATGTTGAAGTAGCAATAATAACAACAACAAAAGAACTAGTACCTCTCAAGTAAGTCCTTCTAAACTTATTAAATATTCTTCAATAATAAAAAATTACATTGATTGAAGGTATTTGGTAATATTTCAGAAATGGAAAGTTAAGCAGGGTGTTTTCACATTATGCAATCTTATAAACGTGCTTTGAGGAAAATATCTAAGTAAAATTAGAGAGATTTGGAGGGTGTATAGTTTAGAGTAAGTGAGCACAGATAGGCAGATGCCTGGCAGCAAGCCTGGTTAATTAACTACTGTAAGATCCAAGAACTGTTGGTTATGTGAGCAGTTCATCACTCTGAAGAAATGCAGCCTGTGGTTTTATAAGTGCATTTCCAGTTCTTTTGGGGAAAACTTAATAGTATCTCTTACTCAAGGTCCCTGGGAGTAATTTCCATGGTAAAAGCACCTACCCAGTGAGTTGTGGCAAGGTAGCACAGGTATATTTTTCACTCAGATATAGTTTTCCAATACAATTGCAAACAAAAATTCTCTCTCATTATTGCTTCAGTTCTCTTGCTGCGTTACCTCTTTCTTCCCTTGGTATGCTATTAGACACTTTCAACGTCTTCTAGTTCCCTATTTTCACTATTCTGTTTTGATTTTTTTTCCTTCTTTTTTTCTTCCTCAAATATTAAATTTCAAATTTTTTCTAATGCTTACAAGCTCAGAATTGTCTCAGCACATGATATTTGCTCATGAGTCCATGAAAAGCACCTTCCATCTCTTGCCTGGTTCTTGGAAATTGCCTGTGATAGTTCGCATTGTCAAGTGGACAGGATCTAGACGCCCCCAGCATACAAAGCCTTTGGGTATGCCTTTGATGTATTATCTAGATTAGGAGAGTCTCTGGATGCCCCTGTGAAGAATTATCTAGATTAGGTTAACTGAGGTCGGGAGACCCACCTTAACCAGATGGCTCATTCCCAGGGCTGTGGTCACAGAGTGAACAAGGAGGAGAAAGGGAGCTGAGCACTAGCCTTCATCGCTCTGCTTCCTGACTGTGGACACAACCTGACCTGCCTCAAGCTCCTTTTCCAGTGACTTACCTACCATGAAGAACTGTACCTTCAAACTGCAAGTCTAAATAATCCTATTTTGTACTAGAGATTGTAAATATCTGACAAATTTTGTCCCTAAAATATTTGGTATATCCCATCACTGAGTCAACCTAGGGCTGGTAATCTGTCTTTTGCAGGGTTATGGTAACGTTCTGATGGTCCTGAGGACCCATTCCGGCAGCTGTCTCACACTTGCCAAGTGCTCTACTGCAGACACACACCCCGAGTCAGCAACTAATTAGTAATTTGAATTAATATATGCTTCTTTGCAGAGTGTCTCTTATTTTCTATACTTTTTTCCTAGTTTGATCTTTTCAGGAATAGCTTGTTTTTAATATAAAATATGGCGTTAAAGAGTTAGGCAGAATATTTCTTTCTTATACTTTTAATATCCCTTGTCCTAATATTTCTTGATATTATCAATCTTTTCATAAAACTGGTTTGATTTTCAGCGTGCCATTCTATTTTTTGTTTAAGATTTCATTCACTTTTTAAATGTAATTTGGTCCTTCTGCTTGCTTTCAATAAATATTTTGTCATCCCTAGTTTTTAATATAAACTTTAATGGTTATTTTCTTATCATCTATATAACATGGTAATAATTTTCCTCTGTGTACTGTATGCAGTACACAAATTTAAACAAACTTTGTCTTAAATACCGTTTATTTCAAAATATTTTCTGGGACTCTGTTTCCATATGGTCATGTACCTCTTCCCTAGCTTTTACAATTTTTCCATTCCCTATTCCACAATGGTCCCTGAGCCCTGGGTGGGTAAATTTTAATATAGGAGTCCTGTCCAAGGGTCAGCATTCTACAGACTCTTAGTCTGTACACTTGGGCCATTTATGACCTTTTGTGTTCCTAGCCCTCTGTTGCATAAGGGAGATCATTAATGAGAACTGAGGTATTTATTATTGTTTTCTTTATCTCTTATTCTATGTTCCATGAGCCTTAGGTATAGAGTTTGCATTATAGATGTGCCACTTAGACTTGGGCAATTCACAGACAATGTGTGTGATCAGTTTCGGTGCTCTATAATACTCTCTTTCTGGTGAAAATGAAGCTTCTTTGATGAGTAGACTGGTATATATGTCTGTAAATATAAGGATATATATTTTCCCATAGTAAGAAATTACATTAGCTTAGGGATGTGACAGTTCAGGGGTTTTCTCTAAGATCTATGACCTCTCCAGTCATGTGCATTTGGCTATGTTTATAGTACTGCATGCTGAGTTTCCTCCCATTGAGTGGGCTTTTAGTGCAATTAGACAGCTGTTAATTGTCCCCAAAATAAAAGTGCCACTACTGCACCAATGTCATATGCTATACAGGTCATTGATGTTGTTATTTGGTCTTAAAGCTGGGTTTGGACCATTGATTGATGTTCTCCCTTAGCACCTTGCATAGTGCTCTCCAAAGCTAAGAGAGCCAGCCTTCAGGGGAAATGACTTCCAGGTCAGTTCCAGCTCCATTGCTTCAAATTCTGTGTCTGAAGTGTTTTGTCTTCAGAAGTAGGGTCTTACCTTCAAGTTCTGTGAGGCAGTTAAGGGCTGTGGCAATAGCCTGTATAATTTTGGGAGTCTCTTGGACCACCCTGGTCAATAACTTAAAGGAAGGTTTCTCCTGTCTGGCACTGTTTCTTGTTATATATAGCTCTAAGTACCTACCTTAAAAAATAAAAGATAAAGTCACAAATAAATGACTTAACATTGCAACTCAAGTCTCATGAAAGGCAAGAACAAATGAAACCCAAACCCAGCAGACAAGAAGAAATAACAAAATCAGAGCAGAAATTAATGAAATAGAAACAAAGAAAACAGTACAAAGAATCTACAAATCAAAGAGTTGGTTCTTTGAAAGATAAACAAGATAGACAGACCCTTTGCCCAGTTAACCAAAAGAATGAGCAACTCCAAATCAACAAAATCAGAGATGAAAGAGGAAACATCACAACAAACAACAAAAAGATCCAGAACATTATAAGGGAATACTTTAAAACCTATATACTATTACATTTGAAAACCTGAAAGAAATGATTTCCATATATTTTAAGAGCTAAAACTTTGATTTCTATTACTTTCAGTTTGTTCGGAAGTTTTATCTGAATGTGATCTTAGTATGACCTTGAGAAGACTGTGATCTGCTGTTGCTGATGGAGTAAATGACCAGGATGAACTGTAACCTTACTGACATTCACTGTCCTGTCCTTTCCACTTCCGATAAAAGGGAATTGAAATTTCCAGGGAAAACAGTAGACTCAACTATTTCCACTTTTATTTTTATCATAGTGTTCCTCCTGTAAATTTGGAACATTCATAAAAGTCCACGATTCTTTTTTTCTTCTGAGTACTAACTTCTTTGTCAGTATAAAATATCTTTTTTATTCCCTTCAACTTAACTTCTTCGGAAATCTATAGCATCTATAGTTGATGCATTCTTAATCAATGGAAACATTTATTTCTGTGAACTGTGTCCACTTTGTCTATTCAATACAAAGAATATTCACACTGGAGGCACATAGCTTCCGATGGTCACCTTGTCCTAAATACCGTATTTTAGCCTTGTAGACAGTGATGTCATTTTGGGTTCTTGAGTGACTCAGCATTCTGGAGGTCCTGGCATTGCAGATTCTTCTGGAGAGAAGAAAAGATCAAACAGAAGCCTGTGGGGAGCTGGGAGCATCTGGGTTTGAATTATTTGAACCTGGCCTAAAATCATGCCCAGCATTTCTTTTTCTTGCTAAATGTTGTTTCTGAAATGAAAATAATGTCACATGACATCAAAGGTGTCATGAACTTGAAGAGAATCTGCTGTGTAAATTCAAGGCACCATACCGTACATTAACCACTCAGACAAGAGCTAGCTCTGAGAGAGAATGCAGTTGGAGGATTCCCAGGGATAGTAGCTTGTAGAGGTGACTGATGCATGTGTCTGCTGGAGTTCCAGTGTCACTGGGGGTGAGTGTCTTGGATGTGTGTTTCCAGCCTTTTATTTGAGGAGTTGCAGTAAAGGCTCACACAGATTGCAAACTTCACAGTGAACTTTTATTGGAAGCAAAGCTATGGAACAGGTCAGAAAACACTGCAAGAGCGCCAAGGCCACAAGAGTGAACCTGCTCAGTAAACCTCCTCCCCTGGAGAAAGATTTGACTGAGCCAGTCTGGTGGAAGGTGGCTGGCTTTGTGGTGGGGACAAGAAGACAGGAAACTATTCAACAGAGCTGTTAGGAGGAGTTGGGTCCAATAGTAAAGGAGACCGATGTGAACAGGGCACTCAGGAAAGTTTGGGAAGACGAAGAGCTCCGCATGGAGTGTTGAGGTGGGGGAGTCAACAAGGGATAATCAGAGGAGAGACAGAGGCAAAGTACAAAATAGAGAGGATGGGTCAGATGGGGGAGCAGGCGAGAGCTACAAGGTTGAGGACAATGGGACATAGGAAGGTGGAAAGAGTATAGCGAGAAATAATGTGAGTGGGAAGTTGGGTTTGCTCTGGACCATGCCTTGTCATCTCTCAAGACAGTTCTCCAAACTTTTCTCTTCAGTAAAAGCAGAGAGTGAAGTTTCAGTGTCAGACCTCCTGCAGTTACCTCTCAGGTCCCACCTCACCTTCTCTCCAGATAGAAAGACTGTGTGAAGCACAAGCTCCTGGTCAAAGGCACAGGATGGTGACAATTATTTGGATCTGGGAGATGGTGATCCTGTAGCAGGAACTAGGAAAACATGTGCCTTGTAAAAGGGTTTTCCAGCGACCTATCATAGCATGTATAACACTTGCTCCTTGCAATTAATTATAAAAGAAATGTTCATTCCTTTTTATCAAGTAGGAAAAACATGCAAACCAGGAAGGGAGGGGAAGTTTCCTAAGCAGGCAGGCCCAGGCAATCATTTTTAAAGTGAATTGCCTCATTCAAACCGATTTTCTCATAGACAACTGTTAGGTGAGTCTAGGAAGTTCTTGTACCATTCAGCCTTTAAATTGGTGAATATAAATATGCTTATGTTTGGGGCCATTGTCAAATCTCGTATAGTTTACTGTTTCTTCTTTATGTTGTTATTTTCCCGTCTCAGGTGTTTTGACATATTTATATTACTTCAACATTTTATATGAATTTTTTTCTCCTTTCTTCTCTATCAATTGTGTTTCCATTGTTAACTTTCTGCTGGTTACTCTGGGTGTACAGTATGCAAATATACACTGTAGTATAATACCATATTCCTCTTGAGATGTACAACACATTGTAATAACAAAATGTCAATTTGAAAAATGTTTGTTAAATTCATGTTAACTGTCTAGAGTAACGTAGTTCCAACAGTTATGCAGGTAGAGGTGTGTGTGTGTGTGTGTGTGTGTGTGTGTGTGTGTAATGCTAATTGAATATAGGTAAGGTGCCTGGCACAGCCACTGTACCTGGCAGTTCCTACATCAGTCACTGCTGGGAATACCACAGATCTCCGTAGAATCTCCACTTCAAGGCAAGGAAACTGAGTCAGAAGATGGCTTTAGAGTTTCCTCACAATCAAACATGCTCCTCAGCTGAATCCAGAATCTAAAGTCAGCAGCCTGGCTCCTTCCTGTCCTCTCAGCTGTCACTGCAGTGCTGCTGCACCTCCTGCTGCATCCCAGGTGACAAAGCCACACTTACCAAGGGCCTGGAGTCCCATTCACTTCCTTGAATACTAGCCTGTGTGTCTGGAGAATTCTTCAAATCCTGAAGGACATGATGGAAGACATTCAGAAAACACATTCAGATCCCTCTGAACAAGGCTTTGTGGTTACTGAGGGAAGCACTGTCCTTCAGGCACTTATTTCTCTCAGAAACTCTAGACTCTTTCTCAGTCAGAGCCAGATTCAGAGAAGAGGCCACTGCAGGGGTCAGTGGAGAAGAACCCCGGCTCTCAGCTGGCTGCGTCACCCTGCTTTCCTGGGTTCACGATGCCAGGCTGCTAGGGAAACGTGGTCAGGGTGTTTCTGAAGTGAACCCTTTGCAGGGGACCCTGGTCCTTGTTTGAGTTTAGACTTACCCAGTGTATCTGAGAATGGCCAGCGTCTTGATGGGGATGAGAGACTAGGGAACTGTCCAGCGCTGCTCCTTTAGAAGTGGCCAGGACAGGGGACAAATTGTAAAGGGGATCAAGGCGAGCAGGGGGCTTAGAGGAAAGTTTGGTGAGACAGGAGGAGCTGGGCATGGCGATCATTAAGGTGGGGAAATAGGACGTGTTCTTCAGAGAAGGGAAGGAGGTGGGGTAGAAAACATGGAGATTGGCATGGAGAGAAGACTGAAGGTTGGAAGGCTGGGAATGGAGGAGATGGACACAGCTTGAACAAGTAGAGGGTGGAGGAGTCCGAGGAGGAGGATTGCGTAGAGTTCCCAGAATTCTTGGACGCCTTCTTCCCATCTTCCCAGAACTCTGTAAAGTCGTCACTGTACCAATGTCAGTTAGTGACTGAGCTTGTACCAGACCTGCTGTGGCAGTTATGTCATAGGTCAGCACTCATCTCATTCCATGATAGAATGCCCATTGTGAAGCGTACACACCTCCCCCTGCTCCAGCACATCAGCCTGGTTCCCGGGAAAATGGGCCCAGGGTGTCTGTGTGAGAGTCACCGTGGCAAATAGCACTGAGAAATGGGGCTGAAACAGTAAGTGTCCGCCATTGGGAAAGCTGTTCTCCTCTAGTTAGCAGAAACTGGCCAGAGACAGGATGTTCCATGTGCTTGGGTGCTGGGCCGAACCAGAAACAGGAAGTGGGAAGATGTAGAAGTCAGTGTAAGTACCCTTTTAAGAGTTTTTCACTTTATGTAAAAGGTGATTAGAGAATTTGAGCAGGTGAGGCTGTGCGCTTAGTGCTGGTGTGGGTTCCAGATAGATGAATCCCTGGATCACAGTCACCAGCTAGTTTAGACAAATTGATGAGATCCATCAGTGCAGATGTAGTGATGAGTAGATGTAGAAGTCAGTGTAAGTACCCTTTTAAGAGTTTTTCACTTTATGTAAAAGGTGATTAGAGAATTTGAGCAGGTGAGGCTGTGCGCTTAGTGCTGGTGTGGGTTCCAGATAGATGAATCCCTGGATCACAGTCACCAGCTAGTTTAGACAAATTGATGAGATCCATCAGTGCAGATGTAGTGATGAGTTCCAGGTTCAGCAAGAGAGCTTTTTTTTTTTTTTTTTTTGTCTTTTTGAAGCAAAATCTCCTTGTAGCCCCAGCTGTCCTGGAACTCACTATGTAGACCAGGCTGGCCTTAAACTCACAGAGATCCGCCTGCCTCTGCCTCCCAAGTGC
>NW_008360316.1:4840279-4879698 GCF_000622305.1 Nannospalax galili | reverse complement strand
TGGGTGCTTTCGTGGTCTGCGAGATCAGTTTCGCGGGTGTTGAGAGGTGCGCTGCTTCCTCCAGGGTCAGGGCTGCCATCTCCGGGGTCGGTGGTTGTGGAGGGAGGTTTTCCATCACAGGCAATTCTGATGTTCCAGGCTGCAACCCAAATGGCGGTTGGAACACTGCCTGGAGAGACACAAGTGTAGCCTTGCCCTTGTGTTAATAATAGGTGTGGACCTTTCCATTCACTTGTGAGAGGGTCCTTCCATCTCACCATGGGGGCAGGAGTGGGCTGAGTGAATGCCCCCCAGTGCTTTATTGCTGATGGGAGGCCATTGGAGTAAAATTTTAGAAAATTTAATACAAATAGATCTTGTTGTAGAACAAAATTGGGGTCCTTATAGCAGGGTCCTTTATCATTGTCTTCCCCTATTTTCTGTATTTGTTTAATGAGTGTTTGGTGGGAATGTTCAACAGTCCCTTGACCCTGAGGATTGCAAGGGATACCAGTTATATGCCTAATATTCCAGAAAGAGCAAAAATGGCTGAAGGTAGCAGAAACATAACAAGGACCATTATCTGTTTTTATTTGCCAAGGAACTCCTGTAAGGACCATAGCATATTTGACAGTCCTTATGGCATAAGAAGCTGTCTCACCAGAGCAGGCCAATGCAAAATGGACATTGGAATAAGTGTCAATAATATGATGGATATACTTGAGCTTGCCAAAAGGAGAAAAATAAGTGACATCCATTTGCCATATCTTGTTGGGGCCAAGGCCTCTAGGGAGGGTCCCAGTGGGTTGTAATGGCCCCAAAGGTAGAAGAGGGGCACAAGAAGATCATACGTGGACCAAATGTTTACAGCTCTGTATCGGCAAGGTAGGGAGGAGCCTATGTATAGCTTGGGGAGAAAGGTGGAAGCAGGCATGTAAGTCTCTAGCTTGTTGAATTAGGGTAGAGTGTAGGGTGGCGCTCAGGACCAGTTTGTCAATGGCAGCATTTCCCTCTGCCGGAAGCCCTGGGAGATTGGTATGAGACCGTAAGTGTTGAATATACCAAGGGGCAGAGCACTGCTCGAGTGATAGTTGTAATGAGGAGAGCAACAAATCAAGGAGACTCTGGTGGGGCCGGAAATTGCAAAGGCCAGATGTTGTAGAGTCTGAACTACACAAGCACTGTCAGAAAAAATATTACAGGGAGTTGTAGGGAGATCCTGAAGGACCTGTTGTAGGGAGATCCTGAAAGCCCTGTAACATGGCTGAGAGCTCTCTGAGCTGTACAGATCCCTGGAAAGGGAAAACCTTATGTGAGGAGAGTTGTCCTTCCTGGTAAATTACATAACAAAATTTGCATTTACTAGAATCAGTAAAGATTAGGGGAGCCTTAGGAAGAGGGTTACGCTTTGGGAATGCCTGGGGAAATAGGAACAGGGGAAGCTGTCTTATTCCTTGAAGGAGTTTATGTTTAGGATAATGATTGTCATATTTCCCCTGATAGACTAGTAGGAGAGTTTGGAAGCCAGGGTTGTCAAGGAAAAATGACTGGAGCATGTGAAGTGGAAGGGGAAGAACTAACAATTTGGGTACGTGGCCATACAGAAGGCAGGAGGTGTGGACAAGTTTAAGGGCAAGTATAGCCCATGCCTCAATAGCCCGGCTGACCTTGCAATGTTGACTCCATGAAGAGTGGACCCATATCAGGGGGCCCTGGGTCTGCCAGAGAGCTCCCAATGGGGTGTTTTTAGTAGGAATAACTAGTGCTTGGATGGGCAACTTTGGCTGTATCCTATTTACAAAAGCTTGGGACAGGTGAGAATTGGTTGTTCTGACAACACGTGCCTCCAGAGAGACCTTGCAGGGAATAGAGACCATATCAGTACCCTTCAGAGGTCAAAGAGCAGTGTAAGCTCTTCTGTGGACATGACTAAGAAGTCCCATATCCAACTGATGTTGCCACAGGGGGTCCGAGCCTCTGAAAGGGTAACCTCATCTGGTAAGGTAAGAGCAGGAGCTATGGGCTGGATGACATCTTGAATAGAGTGGCCCAAAAAGGTATAAGGGGCATGTAACTGTATTTTATCTGCTGCAATAGTAAGACCTAATGCCTGGAGGTTTGTTTTGAGTTTTTGAAAACTCAAAAGATCTTAGGATCCTTATGGGCGATAAGAATGTCATCCATATAATGTAAAATATAAACCTTAGTCAGCAAAGGTCTGCAGGCATGGGCCACATAATATTGGCAGATAGTAGGACTGTTTTTCATGCCCTGAGGCAAAACCTTCCATTGATAGCGTTGAACTGGAAGGTTATGGTTAGTATCAGGTATAGAGAAGGCAAAATAGGGCTTATCATCATCATGAAGAAGAATAGAGAAGAAACAGTCCTTAATATATATTATAATAATTGCACATTCTTTGGGAATAGCAGTAGGGTGAGGCAGTCCCGGTTGAAGGGTCCCTAAAGGCTTCATATGCTTATGAATAGCCCTTAAATCATGTAAAAGTCTCCACTTTCCTTATTTCTTTTGTATAACAAAAATGGGAGAATTATGAAGACTAAGTGAGGGCTCGATATGACCCAAGGATAACTGTTCAAGGAGATTAAAGGAGCTAATTTATGTGAAGGAAGAGGCCACTGCTCCACCCATATGGGAGCTGTTGTGCCCCACGTTAGCCTGATGGGGGCAGCTTGGGCAGCAGAGCAGTGGCTGTTAGAATTGGGGGGGGCATTGCCCGACCATAGGTCTACAATGCGGTCATCATAGAAGGCTTTGTCATTGGTAGTTAGAACAACCTCCATATCGCAGAGGCTATCTCTCCCCCACAGGTTATGGGGAAGCCCTGCAGCTAGGAGTGGTTTAATAGCTCCTGTATTGCCATCCAGGTCAGTCCAGACCACAGGACATTGGACCTGTAAAGTATTTTGTAAGCCCCCAACACCTTGTATAGGGGGGTCCAGGCTTATGGTGCCAATGAGACAAGGCTTCTTCCTGTCTGATTACAGTAACATCAGCCCCCATATCAATTAGGCCTTTAAACTTATGGCCATCTAGGGAAAGTTGCATCCTAGGCTTATGCAAATCAATAGGTATCATCCATTGGATGTGGGGGGTGTGTTCCCTTAGTTCCTCTCTTTGGGGTGGGGCTGAGAGGTGCCCCATTGCCTGTTTAAAGGCACCTTTTGTATGGGTTTACCATCTGCATCCACCTTAGGCCTGCATTCTCTTGCCCAATGAAAGTCTTTGTGGTATCTTGGGCATTTTGAAGGGGGAACCTGGCTCCTTTTGGCCTCTTTCATAATCTTATTAGGACAGGTACATGACCAATGGCCCTGTCCCCCACAGGCCCAACATTTGCCTTTGTCCATCTCTGCCTGCAGCTGATGAGCAGCCGAGTGCCTCAGCAAGGGCTGCGGCATGGTCCCGAGTGGTCCCCACATCTTGGCAGGCCAGAATCCATTCAGAGACATCCTTGTGTCTAACGGGTCCTATGGCAAGGCGACACTCTGTAGAGCAGCCTTCATATACAAGATCCTTGAGCAAGGCATTGGCAGCTCCCTGATGACTGATCTTTCTATTTACACTTTGTTGGCATCTCTCAATAAAATCAGAGAAAGACTTGCCTGGTTTTTGTATCAGTTTGGTTAATTTGGTATCACCATGAGTCAGCATACTTCGAAAAGCACGAAGCGTGTAAAACCATACTTGTTCAAAGTAGCAGGGAGGTCCCTGTGCCTGAGCTTGTGGGGGGGCCTCAAAATTGCTGCATCCTACTAGGGCATCAATTTCAATGTTTTGGACATTGGCATTTCAATTGCGCTCTGCCTGTTGTTCACATTCATCTTGGTAAGCAGCTTTCCATAAAAGGAAATTGCCTCCCTGTAAGCAGGCATGGATGATATTCTGCCAATCATAGGGGGTATTGGCCGAATGACTGACTGTATCTAATAACTGACTAAACCAGGGGAAGTGAATGCCATCCTCAACTGCTGCCTTACGCAGCTTCCTAAAGGTATCATGAGGATATTGATTCCAGAAATTGGGGTTGTTGTCCCTGATTGACGGTAACCGGGAAGAACTGTGGAAAATCTCCCATTGTATCATAGAAGAGGGGCCTAGGTGGGAGGAGCCTCCAGTCCTCCTCTGGAAGGGAGGGGTAGATGGACTGGGGGGGATCTTCCTTAAAGCTAGTGCAAGATGGCAGAAAGTAGCCATTGCCCTGTAATGGCAGAGAGGAGGCTGCCTTAACTTCCTGTTTTTCATCAAAGCCAATACAACATGGCAGAGGGTAGCCACTGCCCTGTAATGGCAGGGCAGGGGCGATCTTGACTTTCTGTTTTTCATCAGGGGAGCTCTCAAACCCCAATTCCTAATTTTTTTATATCATCATTAACAGTCATAGTTTAATCAGAACAAGAATCCATTAGGTTTAATTGGAAATGCCTGGGATAGGCCATCCCCAGAGTCCTGTTGTTGTATTTGCTCATCCATCTCCTTCAATAGGAGATTGCCCTATTCAGGGGCTTCAGAGGGAACCCCCTGAAGGGAGACCAGAATGGTTGTCACAACAGGATAAAACAGCCCAGACTGTGGGCATCCCTCCCTGACTTCTCTATGCCAGGCCAAGAATAAAATGCAAGCCCATTGTTCAGGATCCCAGCAACAAGAATCTGTAAACCAGGGGACAAGAGCTAATACTTCATCTAAAACCTTAGTTACACCCTTTTCTGTTACCCTAATATGCCTACTCCTGAGGAGAGGAACCAGTGCAGCAGTGCAGGGGCTGGCAGCAGCTGTATGACTGTTCCCCATACCGGAGATCACTCACCCTGCAAGATGTACCCAAAGGGACTCAGGAACCGTTCAAGGAGACAATCGGTGAAGACAGGAGCAGCACGCCCAACTGAAGATCATGAGCCAGAAGAAAAAGCAGAACAAAACGAAAGCAGTGAGCAACCATGGGAAGAGCACCTAGAAAGGGGGTATTGGGAGCCCAAGGTGTTACAGCTCTGTGGGGAGGGGGTCCCAGCCCTATGTTTGGGTGCCAGGTGTAGTTGCTGGCTGTGGCTGCTCTCCTCCAGCTATGGCCTCTCCCCTGCTCTCTTAGTTCCACCGATCAGTCATCTGGTCCAGACGCCAGGGCTGGTGAGGAGTTTGCTCCAGCTTCACCACATTCAGACGCAGGAGACCAGGTTCAGTGACACAGATCTGCTTTATTGCAGGAAGGCACAAGCTTATATAGGGGTAGTGGTACAATCACAGCACAGCAGGTAGGATACCTTATTAGCATAACATACTTAACATCCTATCACAGAATAGAGGGTAGGATGCCTCATTAGCATACTGGGTTTCAGATTATAGAGCCTGGATTCCTAGAAACCACGTGACTCTGACTGTTGCAATATCTAAGTGTTGCAATTTTGGATTCCAAGGGTGGTGATTAGGGAGTGGCAAGCTCTAGGCATCAGTCTCATGATCTGCCAATGGGAGCAAATGTCACAAGGCATGCTGTATGGCTTTCAATAAGACTTTCATCCTAGGTTCAAGCCTGTCTCCCACAGCTGAGAGCTTGTCTTTTAAAACTATTTTATTATTTTATTTTATGTATATGCGTGCATTGCCTGCATGTAGGTAAGTGCACCCATGTTGTGCAATGCCTGTGGAGGACAGAAGAGACCTTTGGATTCCCCTGGAACTAGAGTTATGGACATTTGTTAGCTGCCACTTGGGTGCTGGGATTCAAACCCACATCTTCTGCAAGAACAGCCAGTGTTCTTAATCACTGAGCCATCTCTCCAGCCCCAAGAGCTTGTCTAAAAAAAAAAAAAAACCAAAGAGGAGAGAAATCAAAGAAGATACTGTGAATCAACATCTGTCCCCCATATACACATGCACGTGAATAACAGGTGATTAGAGAATTGATAGCCTCTCCTCTTTAAAGCATTTGGAAGGGAGTTTTTACATTTTAAATTTATTCATTTTCATTTTATATGTATGAGTGTTTTGTCTGCATGTTTGTATGTTCACTATGTGCATGCAGTACCCACAGAGGCCAGAAGGTGTCAGATCACCAAGTACTGAAGTTAGGGATGGTTGTGAGTCACAATGTGAATACTGGAAATTGAACCCAGGTTCTTATCAAGAAATTACTCTCATGGCTTAAGAGATGGCTCAGTGGTTAAGAGGACTTGCTGCTCTTGCAGAAGATGGGGATTTGAATCCCAGCACCCACATGGAAGCTAACAGTCATCTGTAACTTCAGTTGCAGAGACTATGATGCCCTCTTCTGGCCTCCATGGGCATTGCACAACATGAGTGCACTTACATGCAGGTTCATACACATAAAATAAATGAATACTTTTTTTAGAAAGCACTCTAGGCTACTTCTCTAGACCCTGATTTTCTGTCCTTTTTAAACCATACTTTATGCATAGCAATATAATTTACATACTAAATAATACTATATAGAATGATGTGATATAGTTTTAAACAGAAGAATAAAAGGAATGTTTTTCAGATTATAAAACCCCTCCCTGCAGATCAAATTTTTTAAATTACTGTTTTGTGCTAATAAAACAGAAGTTAAGAGCACTGGCTGACCTTGAGAAGGACTTGGTTTGAGTTCCCAGCACCTGCACAGTGGCTAACACTGGATAGCTAACAAACATTTGTAGCTGTAGTTGCAGGGGATCCAATACCACCTTCTGTCCTTCATGAGCATTGCATACATGGGTGCATTTACATACATGTACTCAAAGCACTCCTATACTTAATAAAAATAATTTTTAAGTATCACTTTTTCTACATGAATCAATGAATGCAACAAACAGCTTCAGTGATGAGCTGAATGTCTAATTCCTGTTGCACTTATGGTCAGTGGAATTTAAAAGCTCAGTTTGTATAATTACAGCCTCAAAGGAAAAGGGACAAATGAGTCTTAAAGGAGGATTTCTGTCATGTCAACCCACAGGTCAGAGCTATCATAGGCATGAAGATCTGCTCTTGATTTTCAATGAATGTGTGTTTATATATAGACTGAGAAACAAAGGCAACATATAGCCAGAGCTTGTTACTTTATTTCTGTATTTTCACTCTTGATATTTAAAACTACTGGAAATCTTTCTCCTCAATATTATATTTTCTGGACTAGTAAATTTACTCACTGAATCTTTCTCTGTGAATGTGCAAGATTTTTACCTAATATTTCTTAGTAAACGTTTTTACATATTTTGTTTTTGCATTTATCTATTTATTTTGTTTGCATGTGTGCATGTGTGGGTGTGCACGTGCCTTTGGGATTGCATGTGCAGATGACAACTTTCAGGCATTAATTCTCCTCTAGTGCCATGTGGGTACCAGGAATTGAACTCAGGTCCTCAAGCTTAGTGGCAAGTGCCTTTACTTTCTGAGCCATCTTGCCAGCCCTACTCACAGAATTTTTACCCTGTAGATTTAGACCTAATAGTTCTATTAAATCTTTAAAATATCTTATTTAGACATGTTTTGTAATATCTACAAATAAACCTAGCCAAGTAAACTGAGTAAGATCTTTCTTGGTGCATACTGCTGACGTCACTGATAAACCTGTTACCAAGTGTTATATCTTCCTGGTTTCCTGAAAAAGTAAATAACTCTGCACCAGGAAAGACTTCACTGTTTCCTATAACACAGGCCAGAGTTGGTCCTGGGAGTTTTAACCAAAAACAGGAAAAATCCTCAATTCACAGCTTAAAGCAATTGAAATTGTGAGAAGTAAAAATGTCTGCAGGATCAGCACCCAATTACTGTTTCAAAATTTTTGGTCAAACATGAATCATAAGACATATAATACAATAATGTAAAATTACCTTAGGAAAAGGTCTTTTGCCTCAGTAGATATGTGATTATGATGTGGACTGGCAGCCTTGGTTCTGCTGTGAAATGAATGTTCATGCCCCTCACAAGCTCATCCACTGAAGCAGTAATCACTGATGTGGTGTTTGGAGATGGGGCCCTGAGGAGACAGTGAGGTTGAGGAGAGGGTGTGAGGGCAGAGCACTGTTATTAAGAAGGGACATCTGAGTTCTGTCTCCACCCTGTGCAGACAGGGAAAATGACTACTGTGTGCAGTCAAGGTGAGAGCCCTCCCCAGGCACCCCACCTGCTGGCCTTGAGTTGGAACTCCTCAGCCTCGGAATTCTGGGAGCTAAATGTTTGTGTTTAAGACACCTGGTCTGTGGTAACTTATTACAACAGCCTGAATGGAGACAAAGACCCTTACACAGCTTCTGTCACTAAGAAACACTGTCCTGTCCTTACCTGATCTTAGTTTTCTGTCATTCTGTTTGAAACTATGATTTGCCTTTGTGAAATTCTTCTGTTACCTCTTTTACCCAAACTTCAAATGTTTTTAAACCACTCTTTTCTGTTTTGCTTCTTTTCCTTCCCTCTTCTCCTCTTCCTGTCCATCTCCTTTCCTGTCTTGCTTTCTCTCTCTTACCTCCCCCTCCTCTATCCCTTCTCCCTCCCTCCCGACTTCCTCTCTTCCTCCCTCTCTTCCTCCTTTGTTCTTTTTCCTGGCTCTTTCCCTGGCCCCGTCCCTGGTTTCCTCCATTTGGAGGAGCCATCCTCATAGAGATTCAGGAGCCTGTGAACTCTCAGGGTGAATGTGGCCATCAGGTCTACTCTCAGAGGTTGCAAGCAGCCCGGGACCTCCAATCCCGTGGAGAAAGGCTGAGAGACCTGGCAGCCATGTGTCCTCTTGTGTGGTGGAGCTTCGGTTCTGAGACCACAAGACATCGTCGAGTGTTAAGACCTACCTACCTCAGCACAACTACACCTTTGCATTTCTATTAAAATGAAATGGAAATTTCAAGAACTCAGGAAAAGGAAGTGGGACAGAATTTTCTGGTTTTCATTGTGTGTGAAATAAAGAAGAGTCTTCTCTGGTCTCCTGCTGTCTATAAAGTGTGTGGCCCCGCGCCTGCAAAGGTGGGTCTAACCATCTAAACACTCCTCAAGCCAGATTCTGTCCTCAGTAACTGGAGACAGATGACAGCTGGAGGGTGGCCTTGACCAGCAGAGGCTCTTCTCTGCCTGCCATAGAAGTGGGGGAGGAGGTGGGGTGTTGTGCGCATGTAGTTGTTTCCTGCGTAAAACTCCTGTTGAAAATCATAGTCCCCGCCCACAATAAAATCCGATTCAAACCTCTGCTGTAGCTCTTTTCATTTTAGAAACAGAGATAAGATCCTCTATAATTGATCAAGGCATACATATTTAAAAGAACTAAAACAGAGTTCTTTAGCATAGGATTAGCATTGCTAATCATTTTCTCCCTGACAGATGATCAGCTTTTGAACTTGAAATTTTAGCAAGTTTGTCTGACTGTATTAAGGCCAAGAATTATATTCCATTTTAACCTCCAGTACTCAAAGTAGGACTAATCAATAGGTATAAGGCCATTGTTCAAATTGAGCTCCACACTAGGCCTCAGCAGTTCAGAACGAATCGGCATGGACTCATATTAAATGCCACATGCATTCAGTCTTTAAGTAGGTAGATATGGATACAGAGTAATTTTCCTGAAACCTTTAGAGTCAATCTATTTAAAAAAAGTAGGCTGGGTAGGGCATAGTGGTAGAGTACTTCCTTGGCAGACACAGCACCCTGAATTCAATCTGTAGCACTCCATAAACAAAACAAAACTTAATAGCAGTGACCTGGCATTAACACTGCTCTGCTACTTCCCAGGAGGATTAAATGTGGCAGGGAAGCTGCTCAGATTCATGAGCCATGCATAAAAGCCAGTCAGGTCTATAACTACATTTATAATTTGTCTTTGACAGTGACAAATCATGACTCTGCATTATCGGGAGTATCTCGGGGATTATTTCAAAACTCTCAGAACGCTCCTAGCACTGAAATGACACTTTCTTCACTGGTCAGAGGAAAGGGATTAAGAACGTGTTAGATCCTGACCCAAGTACCTGAAAAAGTATATTAAGCACTCATCATATGATACCTATCTAATCATATTTTACACAAGATATTATTGTTTATGATTTTTGATCATTTTGTTCTTTACTAATCTTTAGCAAATAATGTAATTATGAGAAAGTAAATTTCTGTGGAGATTGCTATAAAAATTTTAAATTCATGACTGAAAAAAATATAAAATTTATGACTATAGTTCCTCCCATGTATAATTATGTAAGGAAGAGATTATTCACTTTGAAAATAATTTTCTAGTCCTTCATTCTTAAAATTCCACAAAATAATAAATCATACTTTCAAAAATAAAAAAATTTTATTTTAATTTTATGTGCATGAGTGTTTTACCTCTTGTATGTAGATGCCCCCATGTCATGTGGTGCTCACAGAAGCCAGAAAAAGGCATCAGATCCCCTGGAATTTGAGTTACAGTTACAGAGGTTGCTAGCTGCCGTAAGGTGCTGGAAAACGAACCTCAGCCCTCTACAAGAGGACAATTAAGAGTCAGGGTTTTTAAATGCTGAGCCATCTTTACTGCCCCTTTCAAAACTTTTATAAGTTAAAAATTCCTTAACTGCTACATGGTTATTTAAAATGAGTTTGCCATATAATTCTTTTATGATTAACCATTCATTCCTGAAGAAATATGAACACGTTAGCGATCAAACAGACAGCATAAATGATAAAATATAACATAAGGAAAACTCATACTCAGAATGAGCTCTATGACATAGCGAATGCTAGTCCTGCAGCCATCCCTATAAAAAAGCATTACAGCTATGAACTTCATAATTATGTAAAGCAAAGCCAACAAAAATGGAGCATAAACAGTAGAAACTTCCTTTTAGGCAAGCCTCTTAGTAAGTAGAACTTAATCTAGGATGATTTGTGTTAATTCTAGGTAATACAAATGTGCTTGGGGGATTTGGTTTCTAAGTCCTGAGTTGAGGCAGAGCTTGGTTTCCAGCTCTTATGTGGATGGCAATCTTGATTACTAGGCACTAGCTTGTAGGAATGCTGGCCAAGGATTCAGTTTAAGTTGAGATTAATAAGGTCAAGTTCTCTGGTGACTAGTCAACAATATTGGATAGAATGCTTTCTTTCATGTTGCCATGGGTAGATTATGTGTTGTTACCACACACCAAAACTGATAGATATGTGAGTTAATTTATACACTGAGAAAGTCACTTAAGGTGTTCTACAACATGCACACATTCCAAAGTATCATCTTGTATGTCATAAATATATGAAACTTTAAAAATATTTTTGACT
Organism: Nannospalax galili; assembly: GCF_000622305.1. Classification (NCBI taxonomy): domain Eukaryota; kingdom Metazoa; phylum Chordata; class Mammalia; order Rodentia; family Spalacidae; genus Nannospalax; species Nannospalax galili. The sequence goes on along the minus strand of NW_008360316.1, from coordinate 4,868,475 downwards.
ATGAGAATTTCAAGCAATATATTTTGATCATATTCAAACCCACTCACCCAATCTGCACCCCTATCTTAGCACTCTAACCCCAAATTCATGTCCTCTATTACTACTTTTCTTTTTTTAGTTTTGTTTTTATTGAATTTTTGTGTATTTCATGCAGAACATCTCAATCAATCTTAATCATCTTTATACCTCTGTCCCCACCAGCATCCTCCCATAGCCCCCCCACTAGAGCTCACATACTCTATCATCCCCATTAAGGCCCTCTGTCAAGTCAGTGTCCTCAGCCATCCCCCAGTGCAAGTTTTTCCATTGAGTTCTAGTCAGCCTATCTAGAGTTCCATGTTCTAGGAAGATCAGCTCTTCTTCACCTAGCAGCAATCAGTTGCCAATATTTCTTCAGCTAAGATTAGGGTCTGCTGTTCATTTTTCCAGTTCTATGCCTGAGTTTGCATGGGACTTGTGTATGCTGGCATCATTGCCATAGAATCCTATGAACAGGTTTCCAGGAGCTTGGAGAACTCTGTTTCCATATGGTCCTGCACTTCCTCCCTGGCTCTTATGATCTTTCCGCCCCTTTTCCATGATAGTTCTTGAGCCTTGGGTGGGTGAAGTTTAACATAGGAGTCCTGTCCAAGGACCAGAATTCAGCAGATTCTCAATCTCTACACTTTGATCATTGTGTCTTTTGTGTTCCTGGCCCTCCACTGCATGAGGGAGCTTCATTAATGAGAACTGAGATGTTCATTGGTGTCCTCTTCTTTACCCCTGTTCTCTGTTCCATGAGCCTTGAGTGTAGAGGTTTCATATACTAGTGAAGTAACACAGAGTCAGAAAAATAAACAATGTATGTTCTCCCTTATATGTGGATCCTAGCACCAAATCCTTTTAAGTGAGTATATATCCAGACTTAACTGTAGGAACCAGCATAATAAAATGGAACCAGGGAGGTAAAGAGAAAGAAAGAACCCAAGGGAGAAGAACAGTAGGAAACAGGTGCTACTAAGGGAGAAATGGATAAAATGGGATTATTTAAATGGGAGGGGGAGGGAGAGTTATACAAGGAATCTTGGGGATAAAAGGGAAAGAAGGTGCTTGAGAGAGGTGGGACCAGAAAAGACTGGTATTATCAAGGGAGAAATGGGGAAAATTGGGGCACTTTAAATAGGGAAATCATGGTGGAGTGCCGGGGCGGTGGGTCTCTGTTCTCTCTTCCTCCACGGCTGCGGGTGCAGGCGGCTACAGATCGGCGGGTCCGCAGCGGCGGGTTCTGTGCCAAGCGGCAGGCGGCTCTGCACCAAGCTGCGGGAGGCTCGAGCTAGCTGCGGGGGGGGGGGGCTCCCCCTCCGCTCGTGTGTCATTGGCCACTGAGCTACGAGCGCAGGGAGTGCAGGAGCAGCGAACGCAGAAGCGGTGCCAGTGAGTGTTGACGGAAGTCAGCTTCTTCCGGGAAGACTGATCACAGGCTGGTCCCAGGCGCAGTGAAACACAGCTCCAGACACAGTGAAAACAGCTCAGCCAGATTCAGTGATACAGCTCCGGTTTATTAGGGGGAAACTAGAGAATTTATAGTGTGGAGGCAGTAGAAAAAGCTTCAGTTGATAGGTGCTCCGTAGTATGCTTTATTTACATGTGGCGGTGGGCTTCTTTCAGGCTGTCAGACAGTGCCTGATTATCACATAGAAAACACCTGGTAGTTTCTATGCCAGAGGTCATGTTTTAGATAAGGCATCTATGGCGGGCACTTCAAGGTGAGCCAGGAAGAGAGCAGGAGGGCCCCTGCTGAAAAGGAGAGTCTCTCCATCAGGCGCCAAGCCGCTCAGGCTATCTGGACATGGAGAAACTGCAACCCTAACAGCAGGGTTCCCTAACAGTGTAGTGTTAGACAGTGAAAGAGAAAGGAGAGATAAATAATGCCCGCTAGTTGTTTTAAAACCAGAAGGAAAATTATAGTAGTCCAACAACCTAATGACAGATTACACATACATTATCTCTACATGAGTCCATGTGTATAGCTACAGGCTACATAACAACAAACAGTGCTAGACAGGAGAAACTTCCCTTTGAGTTGTTGGCCAGGGTGGTCCAAGAGACTCCCAAAATTATTCAGACTATTGCCATAGCCCTTGATGGCCTCCCATAACTTGAAGGTAAGACCCTACTGCTGAAGACAGAACAAACTTTGGGCACAGGATTTGGAGCAATAGAGCTGCAACTGACCTGCAATCACGTCCCCTGAAGGCGAGCTCTCATAGCTTTGGAGAGCACTATGAAGATGTCAAGGGAAAGCATCAATTGATGGTCAAACATCAGCTTCAATACCAAATAACCACATCAGTGGCCAGCACAGCTATGTCATTGGTACAGTAGTGGCACTTTTATCTTGGGGATAATCAACAGCTACCTAATTGGACTAAAAGTCCACTCAATGGGAGGAAACTCCAGTGTGGTATTGTAAACAACCAAATACACTTGGCTGGAGTGATCATAGATCTTAGAGAAAACCTCAAGACTGTCACATCCCTAGACTAATGTGATTTCTTACTAGGTGCAAAATATGTATCCTTATATTTACAGACAAATATCCCAGTCACCACTCATCAAAGAAGCTCATTTTGCACCAGTTAGAGATGATTACCAAGTACCACAACTGGTCACACAGAGACATTGTCTATGAATTTCCCAGGCCTAAGTGACACATTACTTTTCTTTTTAAAGGCCTATCAAGTCTAATTTGTATTTGTTAAATGCTCTTGAGTATGGGTCCATCCCCTGAAGCCTGTCAACCTATGCAATATCATCCCCTTAGAGAAAATTGACACTCTCCCAGGAGTTATCAGTTGCCAAGAGTTTCTCCACTAGGGCTGGGACTTCTTGCCCACCTCCCCCATTCATGGGGGGCTTTGTCTGGCTTAGCTTAAGCAAGTCTTGTGCATGCTGTCACAAGTGTCATGGGTTCATGTGTGAAACTACCCTTCTGTGTCCAGACAACATGGTTTCTTTGTTTTCATCTACCACTTCTGATTCTCACAATCTTTCCACCCCATCTTCTGCAAGCCTTAGAGGAGAGGGTAGTGATACAGTATCTCATTTAGGGCTGAACACTCTACAGTCTCTTATTCTCTTCACACTGACTAATTGTGGGCCATCTACTGTAAGGTGAGAGTTGAGAGATTTGGTAATCCATGGGTATAACAAGTCATTAGGAAACCAGACCCCACAAGCTAGCATATAAAAGAGCAATTCCAGAAATGGGCTCCCTTTTTTGGCATTGTTGATCGAGGAGGTTCTATAGACCCTCAAACAATACTAGTCATTGCCCCTGTTCTTGATTATCCACTAGAACTCGACAGTAAGACCATATTCCTGAAGACATTATCTATTTGAGTTTTAGAAAAAACATGAGAGGTCAAGCTGGTACCTACTTCAAATCTTCATCTCTACTGGATAGCTTTCATGGTGCCGGAAGGTGCTATGCATGCAACCAGAGGAAAAAAGTAGTCATCAACCTTACCCACCTGTGAACCCTGCAAACTACAATAATGACTGGCCTGGCAAGATATACCCACTTTTGTAATAGTGGCAGTAGTGTTATGGGAGTAGCCAAACACCTTCTGATTAGAGTTAAGATCCACTTCACAAGATGGAACCCATACCTGGCAATGTTATCAAGGCCCCAGGAGCCTGTGGCTAGATGAGTCACAGGCTGTAGGAGAGAACACACTGCTATTATTCTGCTAAATAGACACAATATTAAATATATAAAATTTTTGTCAAATAACAATAAGTAGAGCCTGGAGAAATGGCCAGGTCAATAAAGTGCCTGCCACGTAAAGATGAGGATCTTGGTTCAAATTCCCAGCATCCATGTGAAAGTTAGGCAAGGCTGTGTGCATCTGTAAGAAGAGTGCTGTGGCTGAAGGTGGGGGTCCAGACAGACTAATTCCTGGATCCCAGTGGCCAGCCAGTGCAGATGAATTGATGAGTTCCATGTTGAGTAAAAGACCTTGTCTCAAAAAACAAGGAGGAAAATCATGGGAGACATCTGGAATCAGTATCTAACTCACACACACACACATGTAGGCACATGTACATGTGTACACATCCACTAAAACATTAAATATGATGTAGACATACACACAAAAACAAATTTAATTAAGATACACCAAAAAGGGCTCATAGAACTACCATATGAGTTCTAGTGATATAAAAGAATTCTTATTGTATTTAAGAAAATTACATGAAATGGCAATTGCAATTTGGAAGTGAAGTCATTTTATTTCAGGTGTCAATACAACACATTCCTTTATTTTTATCCCAAGGTTATAAATGTCTTCATAGGCTTGCAAGAAAATGCTGGGGTTGTACAACAGTACACCCCCAGGAACTGGGAAAGCTGGTAGAAGTCTACCCCACCGTGATCAAGTACAGTTTTCAAAGGCCTTTCACCTCATTTTTATCTCTGCGTAAATCACAGGTGATTAGAAGTGAGATGACAATTTCCATTGCAATGTTAATATATACCATGTAAGGAACTATCATAGGCCAGCATGGCCATCCTTTTAAATGCATGTGTGATCATATTTAAAAAAAGTGATTTTCATAAAACAACAAATTTGATTTTGTTCTACCTTTGTACCACCTTTAATTGGTGGTTTTAAAATTATTTTAAGGTAATCAGACCTCCTAGTTTGACTGATGTCTGCATTATTGGCAGGCCAATACAGTGTAATAGTGAAATGGTTACTCGGGTTTGTTTGTTTGTTTGTTTGTTTTAACCCAGAGCAAAATGTGTCTTTCTGTGGCATTCTCACACATGCAGATTTCTTCTGTTCTCAAATCCATCTGGCCTTCTTCCGTCTGGTATAAAATTCTTAATTTACTGTATCTTAATTTGATGTGTCTTTAATCCCCTTGAGCATGCATTTGCTCATTTTTGCTCATTTATACTTACTTAATTCCGCATACATGGGCATGTGTAAACATTATCTTCTTGCTACTATTTGGAACAAGCCTTTTGGTGAGATCAATCATCCTAGTTTGCTTTCTATTACTGTGATAAAACACTCTGACCAAAACTAGCTTGGGGTAGGACTGGTCTGTTGCATCTTACACTTCCAAACTGACAGTCCATCTTTGAGGGAAGTCAGGCCAGAACTCAGGGCAGGAACCTGGAGGCAGGAACTGAAGCAGGGACTATGGAGGAGCGCTGCTTACTGACTTTCTTCCAGGCTCACGTTCAGCTACTTTTCTTACGCAGCCCAGGCCCACCTGCCCATGGGTGGCACTGCCCACAGTGGTCTGCACCCTCCCACATCACTCAACAATCAAGAAAAGGCCTCAGGGACATGACCACAGGCCAGTCCATTGGCAGAAATTCCTCGATTGAGGTTCCCTCTTTCCAGGAGTGTCAAGTTGACAACTGCAGCTGTCCAGTGCATCAATCAACAATAAAATAACTTTTTAAACTGTATTTCATTCATTCATTGTTTCATCATAATTTTATGCCATCCTGAATTTTCGAATTGTGTCAGCTTCCTGTCTTACCACTTCTTACTAAACAAAGAATGGCAGTAAATGCAGGCACATATCTGCTTAAGGTGCTGAAGATAACTGATGATTCTTAGCTTGCCCAGAAACAGGACATTTGTCCCACCCCTTCTGAGACTCAGGGAACATGGCAGAAGAGGGGAGCAGAAAGAATGTAAGAGCTAGAAGTTGGGGAGAAGGACTCTGAAATTTTGCCTCCAGGACACGTTAGAGCCATTGCAAACATGATGTCACAACAGCAGAAGTTGCCTGCACTGGGCCTGCAAAGACTGGATCTGTCAACAGCCAATCATGAAACAGCCCCTCTTCTCTCTGCTAAAGTATTAGCCACTGATGGATTCTGGAGGAAGGGCAGTCAATGTCTTCATTTGTGTACCCAACAATGAGTCCCCCAGCAACCTACTCCTACTTCCAAACTGCTAGTTTGGACTAGGATCTTCCAAACTCCTAGTTCCACAGACTGCCCTGGCTAAAACTGGAACAGGAAACAAGAATAGGGGAAGAAGCTGCTGTGGAAGAAGAGGCTGTGACAGGGAGGAAAGAGACAAGGGAGAGTGATGATGCGTATAATCCAGATGAATTATAAATAAATGTAAAATCGCCACAAAACAAAGAGGTTAATCATTTCTTTAAAGCACAGAGTCTGAACCATTAACAAATGGGGAGGGGGGGTGAAAAAGCAGTTCTAAGAGTCAGAAGATTATTGTATGGAAACCTCATTACCAGCCATGGGTTACCTCCTGTGATAGCTAATGTTGGTTTCCAACTTGACATGCCTGGGAAGGGAAATCTGAACTGTGGGATCGCCTCCACAAGATTGGTCTGTTGGTGTCTGTAGGGCATTTTCCTTTTTAAAATGTACTGGCATTGAATTTTTGTTCTTTTCCTACAAAACATTTTAATCATCTTTATACCCCCTCCTCCACCCACACACCTCCATAGTCCCCCCACCCCCACTGAATTTCATGTATCCTGTCATATATCTTAAGACCTATCAAGTCAAGTTTGTGTACTCAGATGTCTCCACAGGGCAAGTTCATCCACTGGAGTCTAGTCAGCCTATCTAGAGTCTCTCCCTTAAAGAATTATCAACTCTCCCTCATCCAGCATAAATCAGCTGCCAATAGTTCTTCAGCTAAAATTGGGACCTGCTACCCATTTCCCAAGTTCTACGCTGGGTTTTTGTCTGATTGGGTTTGTATAGGTTTTGTGCACACTGTCACCACTGTTGTAAGTTCATATGAGCAAGTTCCCAGAAGCTTGGGAGGCTGTTTCCTTATGATCATATACCAAACTTGGCTATTATAGTCTTTCTGTCCCTTCTTTCCACAATGGACCCTGAGCCATGGGTGGATGAGGTTTAATATAGGAGTCCTATCCAGGGACACATTCTTTGAAGTCTCTTATTCTCTCCCCTTGGCCAACTGTGGCCTTCTGTGTGCGTCATCCTCTGTTGCCTGAGAAGGCTTTGCTGGTGAGAGTTAAGAAATACTTTAGTATTCTCTCTAACCCCTTTCTGCTGTGTTCCATGAGCCTTAGGTATAGAGATTTCATTATGTAAGTATCACTTAGGGTTTGGTATCTCTCAGATTCTTACTTTCTGTGTATAACCAGTTGTAGAACTCTGTAATAATCTCCATCTACTGCAGAAAGAAGTTTCTTTGATGAGTGATGAATGGTACATTTGTCCATAAATATAATGATCCATGTTTAGCACACAGTAAGAAATTACATTTATCTAGGGATGTGACAGACCTAGGGTTTTCTCTAGGATCTATGACCTCCCCAGCCATGTGTGTTTGGCTGTGTTTACAGTATCATTCATGAGTTCCCTCCCATTCAGAGGGCTTTAAGTCCAATTAGGTAGCTGTTGATTACCCCCAAGATAAAAGTGCCACTACTGCACCAATATAGTTTGTTGTACCAGTCATTGCTGTGGTTATTAGGCTTTACAGCTGGATTGAACCATTGATTGATTTTCTTCCTTGGCAGTTTGTATAGTATCCTCCAGAATTATGAGAGCTAGTCTTCAGGGAGGAGGCTTCCAGGTCATCTCCAGTTGCTCCAAGCTCTGTGTCCCAAGTATGTCCTGTCTTCAGGAATAGGGTCCTCCCTTTGAGTTCTGGGAATTAATCAAGGGCTATGGCAATAGCCTATGTGATTTTGGGATTCTCTTGGACTGCCTGACCAACAACTCAAAGGGAAGTTTCTCCTGTCCAGTTCTGTGTTTCTTCTGTGTTTCTTGTTGCATAGCCTTCGGGTGTACCCAAGCACTCATGTTCAGATACTGGATGTGTATTTTTCAGTAGGTTTTTGAATTAATACATTTCCCATTTTCACACCACCTAAGCTTTATTCTCTCTCTCTCTCTCTCTCTCTCTCTCTCTCTCTCTCTCTCCAGTTAAAGTACCCCCATTTTCCACATTTTCCCTTTGATAATTCCTATCTCCTATCACCCCCCCTCTTGAGCTCCTTCTTTACCTTTAGCCCTTTAGTTCCTCATATACCCGTTCCCTTCTCCCTTCCCAGTTGAATACTCCCATTTTCCCCACTTCCTCCTTAGTGGTTGCATAAGTTTGTAGTTCCACTAGCCGTGAATGAGTGTTCCCCTTTCTCCACATCTTCTCCAGCATTTGGAGTCTTTTGTTCTCTTGATCTTAGCAAGTCTGACTGGGGTAAGATGAAATGTTAATGTGATTTTGATTTGTATTTCCCTAATTTCTGTACAGCAAAAAAAACAACCAAGGAAATGAAGAGGAAACCCACAGGAGAGGAAAAAACCTTCAACAGCTATACCTCTGACAGAGGATTAATATCCAGACTATATAAAGGACTCAAAAACAAAGAAACAAGAAAACAAATGATCCACTAAAAAGATCAAGGTCCTGAACAGAGTATTCTCAAATGAAAAAATAAAAATGGCTTAAAAACACCTTTAAAAGTATTCAACATCCGTATTAATTAGGGAAATGCAACCACTATGGAAAGCAGTGTGGAGAACTCTCAAAAAGAACAACAACAACAAAAAAACTAAAATTGAATCTACCATATGATCCAGTTATTCCACTCCTTGGCATATACACAAAGGTCTCATCCTACTGTAGAGATACCTGTACATCCATTTTGTTGCTGCTCTTTTAACAACAGCGGAGAAACGGGAACAACCTTTATAAATGTCCCTCAGTTAACAAGTATATAATAAAAATGTGATGTATTTATACAATGGAGTTCTACTCAGAGGTAAAGAAAGGCAAAATTATGAAATTTATAGGAAAATGGACAGAACCACTGAGTTTTGTTTTTGTTTTCAGACAGGGTCTCCCTGTAGCCCCAGCTAGCCTAAAATTCTGTGAGATCCTGCCTCTGCCTTCTGAGTGTTGGGATTAAAGGCGCACATCACCACACTTTGCTATGAACCCGCTGATTTTAAACAAAGCCACCTGTATACACAGGTTTGGAACTTTCACTGGAGCTTGGGGGGCTCTCGTTTGGTAATGACTCTCCCTGCCTCAGACACCATCGGTTGCCAACAGTTCAGCAGGGAAATGTAAGACTGATGAGTCTCTCCCTGATCAACGACCAGATAGTGACTCAGGCCCAGGTTGGTGTAGGTCACGTGCAGGCAACCTCAGCTTCTGGGAGATCATGCTTGCAGATTTTTCATATTCAGACACTTCAGGGCCCTTCTCCCAACTGGCTCTAACATTCTTCCTTCTCTCCTACAATATTCCCTAACCTTGGGCAGGTGGTATAAATGTCCTGTTTGGGGCTCACTCAACAGTCACTTATTCTAAGCATCTTGAGGCAACCATGAATCTCTGCATTCTATGCTGTTCACTAAGAAGCTTCTCTAGTCAAGGTTGAGTAGGGTTCTTCTGTGGGTATGAACACAAATATTTAAACTGCAGGTTGGTGCCACATCAATTTAGCTAAACAGCAGCCATGAGCTCCCCCTACCACCTATAACCTTCCCAGAATGAGCTACTGACCAAATTTACAGCTATTAGTAATTGATGAATGTTGAGAAAGAGTCACTCTCCTTTGGGGATGTGGCCCCTGGTAGGTGGCCTCAGTGACACCCACACACCTATGTGCACGTGGGAGATTATTAATAACAAAAAATAAAAAGAAGGCATAACCTGGGAGAGAAATGAAGTGAAGGGCATCAGCTGGAGTTGGAAGGAGGCACTGGTGGTAGGGTATGACCAGTATACACTGTATAAATGTGTGGAACTTTCAAAGAATAAAGAAAAACATTTTAGCCGGGCATGGTGGCGCATGCCTTTAGTCCCAGCACTTGGGTGGCAGAAGCAGGCAGATCTCTGTGAGTTCAAGGCCAGCCTGGCCTACATAGTAAATCCAGGCCAGCTATGACTCCAGGGAGACCCTGTCTCAAAAAATAAAAAAAAAATTTAAAAATAAAATGCTTAGCAACTAATTCAACTAAAATAGTGATAGATTTTTTACAACAAAAATTATAATAAATGAAGTAAATGGAATAAGAAAAAAGCAACATAGGATAATTTATTCTTTTTGTTTTACATTTTAATTGAGCTGTCCATGACAGAGGAATACTCTACCCCAGCTTAATTACATCTCAGCGCCACAGAAGTCAGGCTACAGAGTGAATCACTATTAGTCACACACCCAGCATGTGTTCTAGATGGAGTCCCTCTGGAAGGAAGAGGAGTTCCCCAAGGAAAGGAAGTTCATCTAGCCAGTGCCTGGAGCCCAACCTGGCCAGTGGTAAACATTCAGTTAACCAATGAATACCAGTTGTCAGAAGACAGAAGGATTTGCTTTACCACAGAGTGTTTACGTCCGAGGTTCCACCAACTGAAAATGACACCTTCGAAGCAGCTTTATATTTGGTCACTTCCCATGTGAGCCTGTGTGAGATCATGGGCATTACAGTAAGTTACAGTGAGAAAAAGAAGCTATGGTGCAAGGCCACTTTGACATACTCTGGACATGCAGGTTATTGGTTCAAAATGCACCAAGTCCCAAATGTTCAACGACTTTAAATAACAATCTTGCCTCCCCAGTCCCAAAGCACTTCAACTGAGACCTATAGTAAAAAAAAAAAAAAAGCGCTCACTCTGCTATGACCCACCTACTGAATGTATCCTCCAATGTATTTGAAAAGTGTCTTGATTTATGACTTTTCTTTGTTCTGTTACTATAAAAATGTAAGGCAACTGTTACCACACTGGAACATGGTATTTGGGGAAACCTAAATCTGTGTTCCTGGGCCATGGTCACTCATATTTGGCTCCAGAATAAACCATCTCTTTATTCTTTAAGGTGAGAGCTGTTTGTTTTGACGACAGCACCAGGTACCCTTAAAGGCTAAGCCATCTCTCTAGTACTAGAATTTATATTGTTTAAAAGTTATAAGCAAAAATCTAAGTAAATGGGAACTTTTTCATAGCATATTTTTATTCCAGTTTCCAAGAACACAGAAGAAACAAGAAATTAAAACAAAGATTTCCTCTCCCTGTAGTATCAATAACCATAAAATAAAACAATTGAAATCAATAGAAAATTATTGCACTAATAGGAGCTTTTAGGTTCAATGGCTTTCTGTGAAAATCACAGTGAAGTCTCATCACAGCAGTGTTCGGGATACAGAGGCCGCCTCTTCAGAGTTGATCTGCATTCCTTGCCTGTTACCAAATTTGTACATCTTTACTTTAGTTTGAGGTTCTTGATATAGCCTGCGTGAGTCATTTGCTCCGTATGTAAACTAAAATTATTTTACCACTGTCTGAAACCTGTGTCCACTTTCATAATGATGAACAGGCATGGAGTGTGTGTAAACACTTTCCAAGCTGTGCTACGCAAACTTTCCTCTAAAAGTGCCCAGAAAAGTCTGAGCCATGTTGATGGCTGTCCATCCACAGCTGTGCTTCCTGTCACATGTGGTGACTTGTTCAAGACATGCTGGAAGGTCCAACTGCACTTCTTCCTCAAGCAGCATTTCCACCTCCACATGCCAAGTCACACTTCTCTAGGAAAAGGAGGTAAGGAGAGTTAAGTAACTAGATTGCACCATGTTTGCCTGAGTTTCCCTGATAGTTTCTTGTGTGATTTCAATTTTTCCCCACGTCCTTCCCTTCCAGTCCTTTTTATATGACCAACATGGTATCATTGGCAAATATCTGCATAGGCTGTCTTCAACCATTTTTTCAACTAAGACAAATTTTAGAATTTCATGTCTGTCTCTGCGTTGTCCAGTTTTGTCACCAATCCTCCTAAATAAGGTAAGCAGCCCCTCCCCCCCAAGCCTACAGCTATTGAGCACTTTCTGTGTGCAGGATTGTTTCAGGTACAGCAGTAATCACACCACATTTGCTCCTCCCAACCAGCTCATAAGCCACTTCAGGTAATGTTTCCATTATGTGAGAAACAAACCAAGAATCAGAATGTTTCAGTAAATTAAGCAGCATCACATGACTAGTAAATTGAATCCAAATTAAAAACAGTAATATAGATCCCTATCTTGTCCCCTAAACCACAGCTACATAACAATTGAACTAACCATTGTTTTAGGGTGTTTTTCTTTTTGAGACAGGGTTTCCCTGGAGCCCCAGCTGGCCTGGAACTATGTAGAGCAGGCTTGCTTCAATCTCACAGGGGTCTGCCTGCCTCTGCCTCTCAAGTGCTGCTCCACATCCTGGGTAGGAGGTCTGTGCTTCAGCTCCTGCTTCCAGGTTCCTGCTCTGAGTCCCAGCCTTGGCCTACCTGAGTGATGAACTGCGACCTAGAAGATGTGAGATAAAATAAACCCTTTCCTTCCCAAGCTGTTTTTGGTCAGTGTTGTTGTTGTTTTTTTTTGTTTTTTTTTTTTCAAACAGTTTTCTTTATAACGTGCTACCTAGTGCAAGGCACATGTCATACCAACACTGGTTGCAAGAGCAGTCCACTGCCACTCTGAACAAGCTCATTTCCCCTGTCCCATTTTGCTAAAAGAACAGCAACTCAAGCTGCAAAGTTAAGGGCACAATCCTAGGAAAACTGAGTCTATGGATCCGCCTAGTAAAGATCTGAGGTTGTTGTCAGAACAGTACGTGCTCTCTGTTCCATCAGCAGCAAAAGTACTTGAGTTCAAATGATGCAACGTAAAGTTTTAGGCTGCAGCACTACCAGCTTCCAGAGCAGTGATACACTCTTCCTTGCATAAACACTATGAAAGGCCAACCAAGGACTGGCAGCCACCTGCCAGTCCTTGTCTTCTAACCCTGGCACACCTGAGCCATATTTTCCTCAAAAAACACTGCTGTCATGAAGAAGACTGCTCTTGATTGCAGCCCAAATCACAGGAAGGAGTCTCTTTACAGAGGTCCAAATCTCAGACTCGTAGAATGAGTGAGATGCTACAAGAAGCAGCGAGAGGCCCTACTTGTTGTTTCTCTTCCAGTAGTACCGTGTCATTGATTCTTGTATAAAATTCTGAGATGCTGGCTCTGCGTGGCTTTCCTCTGTAACTCTGTGGTCAGTGTCACCAGTATCATTGTCAGCTTCCTCATCCTCTTCATCCAAAGTCCCTCGAGTCAGGATCAAGTCAGAAGGGTCCAGCACAGGAGATACACTGTCTTTGGCCATCCCTGTGTCCAAGGCTACAGAGCCCATATCTTCCCAGAGGCATTCCAGTTGCTCTTTCTGCTGGTCACTCTGTGCACTTGCCAGTGACTTCTTCAGACTTTCATATTCAGGACAATATTCCCTCTCATACTCTTCTGCAGCACTGGTGACTTGCACACAGAGTTCATCAAAGCTAGTGCCCACCACAGCAGAGACACCCTCCACCCTGAGTGAGCTGTAAAACTCATCTAACACCAGGCTCATTGAACGAGTTAGGTTACTGACATATGTAGTCTCTTGATTCAAGGCATCTTGGAAAGCCTCAAAATCCTGCATACATTCCACTGCAAAGCTGTGATCAGTGATGTCAGTCTTGTTCATGACCACAATGAAAGGCAGCTTGGTTTTGTATAAGATGCTGCATGCACACAGCATACTGGACATGAAGGTCACTGGGTTAGTACTTTGTGATGTGTCCATTACATAGATGACCACTGTTGGAAATGAGAATGCCAAGGCCTCAGTGATGATTGTTCCAGAAACTGACCAGGTGACTACTTCAATCTGTCCAGGTGTGTCAATCAGGACATATTTGGATATATTCTGGGCCTTTTCAATAAATTTCATCACCTCATCAAACCTGGTAGCAAAGAGATTGAGTGAGTTCGCTATGTCATCATTTGGCCTGAGTCCATATTATTTCATGACTTCTTTATTCTTCACGGTGTCACGAATATCAATATTGGCAGGAAAGGGGACTTCATGCACAGCTGGTCCCTAGGTTGATCACATAGGGTGGAGAGCCTTTGTTGTGCAGGTGTCCTGTGAACCTCTGTACAAAGGTAGTTTTCCCAGATCTCACCATTCCCAACACCAGCAGATTACACAGGGAGCTGAGAAAGTCCAGAAGCTTGGGGCGCCTTGGGAGCCACGGGTGTCACCATCTTTTCCAAGTTTTGCAATAGAAAGCTGCACCAACCACACCCAGTGAGCTCAGCATTATTTATTAAGTTAATAAAGAACTATGATTACCAAGGACCCTGATGCCCAGATTCGTGAAATCCAGTCTATCTCAGGTTATTTTTCCCTTGATCTCTGTTGTATACACTGGCTAAGATCAGAAACCATATATAAGTCTCTCCGATTTATGGGAAGAACCAGGGTTTCTGTGGGCTGTGCAGATTTGCATCTTTACAGGGCTTTATTTCCTTCAAAACCCTGTTTTGTTTTCCATTTTGTCCAGATGCAGAGTTAAAGGAAACAGATAAATCAATGGAGATTTTCATTAGGCTGACTGCAGTCTTCTGCCTGAGTTTCATAGTCTGGAGTTCCAATTCGGTGTGGCACACATTGTGTGGCTGGTGCTTGATGGGGATGGGAGAACAGGGACCTGTGATTGAGTCCTCAGTTACCTGAATGGTAACTGGTAAAAGTTAGCACCCTGTACAGTTGAGTGTAATTTCCAAAAGTCTTTGTCATCATTAATGTTGTTGAGTGAATGCCAGGTGAGTATAAATGCAACATCCTGTCCTCTTAGCAAGGTGAGCATCTGCTCACTGGGGATGGAACTGTCACAGGAAGGCATCTGAGACCCATCGTATACATCTGTGCACAATTCAGGGAAGCACCTCTCATTTTGGTAAGCACATGAATGACACCCACTAGACTTCCACAACCTCAAATTTCTGAGGTTGTGAAAAGCTACTTTGTATCTGTTTGCCTGTCCAGCTACCCTTCAACTTACTAGGGCCATCCTTTTATTTTAATGCATGTGTGTCTGTATTTAAAGTGGGTTTCTTATAGACAGTGTACAGATTTGGCCTGCATCTTGTTCCACTCTGAATGCCTGTCATAAACATAGTCAATTTCAAGTGTTAACATTTAAGATTAAAGCTTGCTAGTTGGACCCATATTTTTCATATTTGTTATAGTTTATTAGTAATTACCCTTGTAGTGTATTGTCCATAACTTGTCTGCCATTTTTGTCAATTATGCTTCTAAATAAACCATTTCATTGCCCCCTTCTTTATCAATTATACTTTCTTTATAAAGTCTTTAGTTTTTACTTTAGATTTATAGTCAAAGCAATCGAACTTCATGTTGACTTAATAATTTTGCTTCATGTGCTATAGGATTTATTGTAATAACAAAATATTCTTTAAAAATTTTATATATTTAACTTGGAACAGCACAAAACAATGCATTCTCTGAAACATTTTACATATGTGTAAAAGCATGTCCCACTGTCCTTTGCCTCTCTTGCCTGCTGTCTTTAAAAATTATTCTGAAGTACCTAGTGCTGTCTCGGGCATATTTCCCACACTTCCTAACCTATAGCTCCAAACTAATAAGCTACTTAAATACCTCCATTTAATTAGAAGGAAACTGAGTCATGAACATATTTAATATTTTATCCATAGTCACACAGCTAGTAAGAGTCCAGAATTCTGCCAGGTGACTCTGCCACACCCTCTGCTTCTTACCACCTGTGTTGATTCTGTGCCTCCCAGAGCTGTCCTGGTGAAGACCCCATATTTATGGAAGTCTCTCATTCCACCAACTTCCTTCACTTACAGTCTCTGTGTCTTGGGCCATTTCCTTCTTGGATCCTGAAGAACATGCTGAGCGAGACTCACTAGCCATATAAAACTCCTTTCGCATTATCTTGGGAATACAAAGGCTTTCTGGTGACTGTGAAGGAGCCTGCTAGGACATTGGCTTCTTTCAGACTGTCTGAGGTATTTCTCACTGACAGCCTGATAAAAGAAAGGGCCAGTGGAGAAGTCAATACCCAAAGGTTCCTGACTTAGTACTGGCTTCATCAACCTTCCTTCCCCATGTTCACCAGGTCAGGATTCTAGGGACCCACTGTCCTGAAAATTTGGTGTGCACCCTTACCAGTTAAATCCACTTTCAGGATCAAACTGTGACTTACCCAGTCTGGCAGTCAATAGCTGCCTTCGTGATGGGCATGAGAACACCAAGGGTTTCACAGGGCTGTTAGGAGGAGTGGGGGGAAACTTAGAGGAGTTATAGAGAGGGGGAGAAACAATAACAGGTCATTTAGTGGGATGTTTGTCCATAGAGGAAGAGGAGGCCATTCGGACCATTAAGATGGAATGGAAGGAAGTGTTCTTTATAGGAGGGAAATAGGTAAAGCGGGAAACAGAAAGATTATTGGTCTGTATGGCAGATCTGGAGGTGGAAGTCTGAGCAGGCAGGAATCGAAGGAAAGTTATATTAATAGAGGGAGGAGGAGATGAAGGAGAAAGATTGCGCAGAGTTCCCAAAGGCCTGGGATGCTTTCTAGTCATCTCTTCAGAAGACTTTCCCCAAATCTGTAACTGAGCTTGTGCCAGGACCCACTGAGACATTTATCTCACAGATGACCAATGGCCTCATGCCATGACATAGTGCCCATTGTGATGCGTGCACCCCCTCCCTCTGCTAGCGCACCAGCCTAACCAGCCAGGGAAATGGCCAGGGTGTAGTCGTAAGGGTGATCTTGGCCAGTACCACTGAGAAGAACTGGGAGTCTAACAGTAGTCCTGGCTCTGGGGGTCACATGGAGCTTGGCAGCTGGTTGGTTAGGACTGGACCCAAGCATAGCGTAGTTCCTTGTTCTCTGGCGGGAGGGGTGGCATTCCTGCAGCAGGAACTGGAAAAGCTGGTAGAAGTCAAGACCCCACTATAATTAATGCCTCTCTCAAAGGTCTTCCCCTCATTTTTGTCTCTGGTTAATAGAAGATTGGCGGATGAGTGACCTTGTCCATTATAAAGAAACTGCACTCCAGGATGGGGACTGGAGAATAAAAATTAAATTTGACTATATGTTGTTTAACAAATAAGAGTTTAATTATAGTGACATATATGCATTAAATAAAAGGATGTGACAAGCCTGTGCAATGCATATATGTTATTATAATTAAACTCTTATTTGTTAAACATAGCCAAATTGAATTTTTATTCTGCCTTGATTATCGCCCTTCCAATAGGTGATTTTGAAACACTGTTACTAGGTGATATCTGTCAAGCCTTTTCTACCGTTTCTCACCCATGCTCTTTATTCTCCTTTTTTCAGTCCCACTGTTTTCTGCTTTGTCTCATTTGTAACCATTTTATATGAACCCATTTTTGTCTGTTCTAGCTTGTCAATTATAGTTGCTTATTTGACGGTTTTAAGTTTTCAGTAGATTTTAAAATATACACTTAAAATTAGCTCGAATACACTTTCACATCACATTGTGCTATCTTTATGGCAGTGTTCGGTCATGTAATGCTATAATAGTCTAACTTTTATTTTAATTCTCTTATTAATCCTGCAGTTGAACAGATTTCTCTGTGAAATTCTCACATATACATATTTCTTTTTCTCCAATTTATCTCTCCTAATTCCATGTTTTTAAATACTCCTGATTTTCTTCTCTCTCATGTCACTCTCCCCCTTATCCATGAGCATACACATGCATGTGTATGCTCCCTTTTACCTCTGTTTACTTACATTATTGTCTACAAAGACATGGATAAACAGTATGTTCTTGCTACTATTTTTTGGTATAAACTATTTTTGGTGAGATGAGTCAGCACTAAATTTTTTTTTGTTTTATTTTATATTTGCATGTATTTATTTCATTTTTATGTCACTGTGAACTTTTTGACTTTTCAGACTGTGATTTTATCTCTATAAGTTCAATTACTTGATTTCCATTTTCTGTGGGGCTCAGGCGAAGGTACACTGGATCTGCAGAAGAGCACTAGAAAAGTGATGGAAAACCTCTTGGTGCCCAGGAATGGGAAAAGTCCAACATTAAGCCCAGAGCCCAGGACCATGTGTGGAGTCAAGACCATAGCTGGTCATCAAGGGAGGTAGGAGATCCATTTTTGAGAATCAGTCCTCCCAAGACTAGGATCTGCAAACACAGAAACCTCCCATCTCCAGCATAGGCCCAATACAGAGTCAAAACCACTGGCCTGCAAACTTGATATGTCATAGGAGGATGTTTTGTGGAGTACAGTCACTCAGAGAAGACTGGACATCAGGAAATCCTCCATCCACCAATCTGCGTCACCATCAGCCTACCACCAGAGGCATGTAGAACCATGGCTCGTGGTTGGAGGCCACAACTCCAGGCTCATAGGAGGGGAACCACAGCTCCAACTCACAGGAGGGGACCAGAGCACCAGGTTCACAGGGGGTTGAGGGGGCAGGAGGGTGGACCACAGCTCCAGCTCATGGAAGGGGACCACAGCTCCAAGTCCCAGGAGGGGACCACAGCTCCAGCTCATGGAAGGGGACCACAGCTCCAAGTCACAGGAGGGGACCACAGCTCCAGCTCATGGAAGGGAAGCACAGCTCCATCTCACAGGAAGAGATTACAGCTTCAGTTTCATGGGAATTGACCACAGTTCTAGGCTCAAGGTGTTTGTGGGGGGGTCATAATTTCAATCCCACTGGTTCCTGTTCTCTTTTCTCCATTGCCCTGTTTATGTGATTATACATGTGTTTAAGAAAGAGCATTTATTTTGTGCAGTAAATCGAGGCAGCAGTTACTTACTGGTATGATTTCCTCACTAAAGGGAGAAAAACAGTTTTCCACTTCTGTTCAAGGAGACAGATGGACTGAGTGTTTTCTTTTTCATGATCCAGGATCTGGTTGGCCTTTTTGGTGTCTGCTATTTTCACATCTTCTTCCATGGTCAGAGGGAACAAGTGATGGGATATCTTCTCACTGGAGTCCCATGTTAAGTTCTCTGATTGAAACAAGATTATGTCTAGCTTAAAGCTCCCACGTTCACCTTGCCCTGGACCAGGCCCTTGGGGAGTGTTTGGCTGGGTCCCGGAACTAACACTCCTCCCAATCCTTGTCCTCGTCACCATCCATCACTTTGGACCACTTACCCTGTGCCACATCACCACCATCTTGGCTGCCTAGTTATTTTCTTTCCTGCCCGCCAAATCCTGAGTTCAGAATTTTGAGATCAATATAAAATCACCTAAGGTCAGAAAAATATTCACCCTGTGTGATAACTTCCTCACATGGTCCAGCACATGCACTCAGGCTCTTAGGAGCTGGCATGCCTCAGGCCCCAAGATGGGATGCCTAATAAACATCTCATTTCACCATCTTTGTGAATTTTTGACTGTCATCTTCTGTCTCTCTTTTAATGATTTCTTGCAAGACAATTGTATTGGCCTCAAATTCCATCAACTTTTGCATGACTGAGAACATCATCATTTCCCTTCTTCCTTGAAGAAAAACTTTGCAAATTATAGGATTTTACTTTGGTTAGAGTTTTTTTCTTACCACTTTCAATACGTAACTCTACTCTTTTGTTGCCTACAGGTATTTTTGATAAAATCGCATGTAATTCCTTTGTGTGTCTGTGTGGGGTGGTGTGTATGTGTTTGTGTGGTATGATGTGTGTTTGTGTGGTGTGGTGTGTATGTATGTGTGTTTGTGTGGTATTGTGTGTGTGTGTTTCTGTGTATGGTGTGTGTGCGTGTGTGTGTGTGTGTGTGTGTGTGTGTGTATATGTGTTTGTGCATTCAAATGTATGTTGAGAGCAGAGGTCAATGTGTGCTGTCTCTATCGCTCTTCACCTTGTCTTGAGGCACAGTCTCTCACTGAATCCATGGCTCACCATTTCAGCTAGTCTGGCTGGCATATTGTCCCAGACTCTCCCTGTTGTGCCCAGGGCGGGTGTTATAGACGCACACCGCTGCTCTGGAATTTTTCATGAATATGAGATTCAAGCTCCTCTCCTCTTGTTTGTGAAGCGAGCACTTTACATACTGACCCTTCATCTTAGATCCAGAGTTAGATAAAATTCCTGTTCTTTCTCCCTTGCCAGTCATATGACCTCATCTTAAACACCTTTTTTAAATAGTTTCTTAATCATTAAGCTTATGAAGTTTTATATGACTTGTCTGGGTGTCATTTTCAGACACTTATGCTATCTGTACCCTCTGACCTTCAGGACACTGTTGGCTGGGACCTGACCTTGATTTGGAGGAGATGCTCATTCACTATTGTCTCAGCTCTATGTTGCTTTCTCTCTTCTCCCTTTAGTGTGCTACCGTATCGAGTTACATGTTTTCTAGTTCCTGACTCTTCTTTGCTATTGCAATCTGATTGCTCTTCATCAAAGATCAAGATCAGAGATACCTCAGCCATGCTCTATTTCCTCATGGTCCTATGAAGAACATCCTTTCTTTCTAGTCTGATGCGTGGAAATTACCTGTGATGGTTGGTACTGTCAAAGTTTGAGGACCTAGACTCCCCCATGAGGCTCGTCTCTGGGCACACCTGTCACAGATTATCTAGATTACATTAGCCTCTGGCACTCCTGTGAGGGTTTGTCTAGATTAGGTCAGCCTCTGGACACACCTGTGAGGGAGTACCTAGATTAGGTTAATTGAGGTGAGGAGACCATCTTAACTGTGTGGCATCATTCCAGAGACCGCAGTCACAGCTGAACGAAAAGGAGAAAGGGAGCTGAAGCTGAGTACAAGCCTTCATCACTCTCGGCTTTCTGAACGCAGACACATTTGGACCTGCCTCGAGCACCTTTTCTCACAATTCGCCCACCATGAAGGACTGTGCCCTCAAACTGTGAGCCTGGATAATTCCTCTTCTCTTAAATTTGCCATGTCAAGTATTTTGTCACAGCAACTAGACAAGTAAGAGCTCCCCATGTTGTTGCTGTTTCCTAGTGTTCCCGTCTGTCTTCATCTCTCTCCTGTGCTCCCCCGTCATGCTCTGGTTGTCTGGTTAGTTTGGCGATGACCTGTACTTTCACACCATACTGACTCTTGTCCTTGCACACATTGTTTCTCCAAACTGGTTGTTTTGTTCTCCTCTTTTTCCTATCAGCGTGATGTTGCTGGAAAAGTAAATATGATATTGAATTAAAATGAATTTTCTTAAATAAATCTTCATTGATATGGTGGTTCAGATGTGTTTCTGAGGGCAGACTCTTTCTGTTGTCCTAAGATTATGTCTCTGGCTTTTGCTCAGCCTGTGAACCTCACCATCACCCTGCATCACATTTCATCTATCCCTTTAGGTGAGACAGGAGAGCTGGAAAGTGGAGGTGGAGGTTAGTTATATTGTGTCAGGCAGCATTATGAACTTGCTGTATTCTTTATTTGAAAATTAATTGACATAAGATGTGGTTGGGTGTTCAGGGGGAAAGGTGTGGGCTTATAATGGTTGGTCTTTATTGTTGACTTGATCACTGACTTGGAAAAGAAGGCATACCTCTGAGCTTGTCTTCGCAGGTTGGCATTATTTGAAGGGAAACCTGTCCTCATCTGGGGCAGCATCTTCCAACAGGAGGCTCATATACAAAGAGGACCGAAAGAGAGCAGGGTTTGTCTGCTGTCGTCACTTCTTCCTAAGCAATATGTCTATGGCTGCTGCTACCATCCTCTGCTGGGATCAGACTGCAGCGTCTTCTGCCTTCCAACATCGTCTCCATACCAGTGACTCTCCAGGGAGCTACAGGCTCTCACCACCACACTGGGATGCTGAGGCATCCAGCTTCATCAACTGAACAACTACTGAGTTCACTGCCTCTTCAGTGTCTAGATGGCCACTGAGAGGTTACCCAGTTGTGTCATGTAAGTCAATCTAAAAAAGAGCTTTTTCATAGTAGGTATGTGTTTTACTGATCCTGTACCTCCACAGCACCATGCCCAGTACAATAACTAAAAGTATGGGTGAGAGTTTGCATCCAGTAGTAAGTGAAAATATTAAGAGGTGTTTTAGTTACTAAACAGTATTTTTCAGAGACTTTTCAGTAAAAGTGAGAATAGTATTTTCTGTAGTCCATATAATCCCTCACATTAACATTCTGTAACAGATTGCTATATTGGCTACAAGCAGTGAACAGATGATGATGCGTCATTTATTATTGCCCAGTGTCCATGCTTCACTGTGGAGCTCACAACTGGCACAAGAAATCCCATGGATGTTCATCAATATATAAACACATGTATCCATCATGTAGCATCACCCAAAAAAGCTTCAGTTACCTGAAAATCCCCGTGTTACGCATATTCATTCTCCCCTCTGACCACCAGCAAAAAAAATGAACTTGTACATTTTACTTGTATTGGTTTCCTCATCTCTGTGACCCACCAACAGACAAGAGACAACTTAGGGGAGGAAGGCTTCGATTTGGCTCACAGACTGAGGGTATACAGTCTATCATTGTGGGAAAGACATGATGGCATAAGGGCAGAAGAGGTTTAAGGCTGCTGTTCCCTTAGTGTGTTGGCAACCGCTTGTTATATTACACTGGCCAGAAGCACAGAGCTTAGATTGAACCATGGGTAACTGCAGGTCTGTAGACAGGACCCTGTGGTTCAATATGCTATGCAGTCTGTATGCACAACAGCTTCCACAACCTTCCACAGCAGCACCACCAGCTGGGCACCATTTTGGCTAGACTAGGTGATGACCCCCCTCCCCCAGGTCTTCCTGTTTTTCCCTCCAGTGCTGTGGTTACAGATGATTCTGCTGCACTGGCTTTCTGTTAGGATCTGAGCGCCATTCCTCATTTTTGTGCAGCAAAGGCTTTATTCACTGTGCCTTCATCCCAGAGCCAGAGTTAGATATAATTCCTGTCTGTCTCCCTTGTTGGTCATATGACCCCCAACCTGATTATCTTCTTATGAGTGTTTTCTAATAATCAGTTTTGTATAGTTTTAATATGACTTTTCTATGTATCATTTCTGATATTTATTCTACCCTGAACCTTCTGATCTTTCAGATACTGTTGTGTGTGTCTCAACCTTTATTTGGAGGAAATTCTCTGTCATTCTCTTGTCTAATGTTTTTATACTTCTCTCTTTTTTTTCTCTCTCTCTCTCTCTCTCTCTCTCTCTCTCTCTCTCCTCTCTCTCTCTCCCCCCCCGCTCCCTTTCTCTCCTCTTCCTGTGATACGCTATTACATATAAGTTACACATTTTCTAGTTGCCTCACTGTTCTCTGCTATTCTGTTCTGATTTTTTTTCTTCCTTTTTTTTTCTTCATCTAGTACCAATTTGGAAATTTCTTATCATTTCTTCAAGCTTGGAAAGTCTTTATCAGCCATATGTCATTTGCTCATGAGCTCATGAAAAGCACCTTTCATTTCTAGTATGATGCTTGGAAATTGCTTGTGGTGGTTTTTATTGTTAAGTCATCAAGATCTAGAACCCCCAAGATGCACACCTGGGCACACCTGTGATGGATTATCTAGATTCAGTTAGCCTTTCAACACACTTTGAGGGATTATCTAGATTGGGCTAATTGGGGAGGGAAGACCCACCTTGACTGTGAGTGGCATCATTTCTTGAGCTGTCATCCTGGGCTGAATAAGAAGAAAGGGAACTGAGCAGTTGTATTCATCCCCCTCTGTTTCCTGACTACAGATGGAAGTCCAGAGTTACTTGGATGTTCCCTCTTCACTCATGTTTCTGAGTCCCATACTGGGGCCAGTCCATGCTGATCCCAGCTAACACTTGACTAAAGAAGAAACCCTTGGGCTGTGAGTAAGTCTGATTCTCATAGCATGGGACTGGATTCCTTGATGGAACATGCTCAGACAGACTGTTTCAAAAATCAAGTGACACTGAATGGTCTTAATGGCCTGGACTCAGAAGTCACAGTCATTCACTACAATGTATGCATCTCATCAACCATGAAGAAGACAATTTGTGAGAGTCAGTTTCTACCATGTGGTTTCCATGAATTGAACTCAGGTTGTGAGGCTTGGCAGCAAGTACCTTTACCCACTGAGTCATCTTACTGGCCCCATAGAAGAACTTTAAAACTAACTGTAGATGTCTACCATGTTGTGTTCATCAGTGTCCCATGACCATAACATAGTGCCTGAGGCAGTTAACTCACAGAGAGAATAAGTTTGTTTAGGAGATGGCTTTAGTAATTCTAGTCCAAGATCAGGTAGGTCCATAGCTTTGGGCCTCTGGTGAGAGTCCAAAGACACACATGGGAGCACAGGGTAGAACACACTGCTCCCGTCAGGGTCCAGGAAACAGAACAAGATATATTATTTCTATATTATTTCAGAGACAATATATCTTTCTTTCAGAAATTTTCATAAATTAAAATTTCCCTCAGTGCTACATGGTCACTTATAATGAGTTCTTCAGCGTGATTCTTTGATTACTAACCATTCCATTACAAATGTCCTAGAGACCAAATAGACAACAAAAGTGCAAAATGAAATGTAAATATAAGGGGAGATCACACTTAAAATGAATTCTATAAGGAAAACAAATGTTAATCCTGTCACTGTGCCTACATAAAATCATTACAACTATGCCAGTTATTTCTGAGCATCATAATATAAGAAAAGCCAACAATGATGGAGCATAAACATTAGCAACATCTGTTTAGACAAATCACTTAGTAATTAATTCAGAATGAATTCTGTTGATTCTAGATAATACAAAGCGAATATGAATTAAAGATTGCTTCTTCTGTATGAAATTTCACATAAAACTAGGATTCAGTTTTTAAGGGTAATGTTCTTACCTTTCTACTAGACTGTAAGACAGTATTCAAGGTAAAGGTAAGGTTAGTGTGGTTCTGGGAGCCTCTCTTTGTCCCTGTCCAGATTTTTGAGTCCTGATTCTGAAGTAAGCCAGGATAACCAATGTTATAATTGTTTGAATGTAAAATGTTTCCCCACCTATTATCAAACTTGCTCCCCAGCTGGCAGCCCTATTCTGGAATGTTCTGGAATTTTTAGGAAGTTGACCCTTACCTAGAAGTGGGCCTTGAGGTTTTATAGCTCAGCCCCACTTGCTGTTCCTCTGCTTTCTGAGTGGGGAATGCATGCCTGTGTGCCTTCTCTGCTGGCTGCTGGTCCTCTGCACTGGCTGCCATGTTGGCATCTTGATGGAATGATCCCCTAGACACATAAGCCAGAAAACATGCATTCTTTCTTCAGTTGCTGAGCTCAGGTGTTTTGTTGAAGCAACAAGAAAATGACCCAACATACTAAGTATTTCTAAATTTATTAAATCTACTTCAATAAGAAAAAAAATATTAGCTTTTGAGAAGACACTTGGTAATATCTTAGAAAAGGAAGGTCAAGAGAAGTTATTTCACACTCTTTTGTCATACTAAAGTGATTCTTTTAAATATCTTGTTAAAATTAGATTTGAAGGGGGAGTATGCTGATTTAGTTTTTGTCTATGTGACACAAGCTATAGACACCTAGGAAGAGGGAACTTCAAATAAGGAATTTCCTCCATCAGATAGGTCTATGGGCATGTCTTTGGGGCATTTTCTTTATTTGCAATTGATTCAGGAGGACCCAGCCCACTGTGGGTGGTGCTAGCCCTGGGCAGGTGAGCCTGGGCTGTGTAAGAAAAGTAAGAGAGCAAGCCCGGGAAGCAAGCCAGTAAGGAGCATTTTTCCTCTATCTCTGCTTCAGTTCCTGCCTCCAGGTTCCTGCCTTAACTTCCTTCAATGATGGACTATAAGCTGTGAGATGAAATAACCCTTTCCTCCACAAGTTGGTTCTGTCAGTGTTTTATCACAGCAGCAGGAAATCAAACTTGAACAGGACTTAGACTTCCAAGTAACAGGCCCACATGCTGAGGGATGGTGCTATCCACAGAAGGCTGGGGCTGGGCCCTCCTACATCAGTCATCAATCAAGACAGTCTCACAGGCCAATCTGATTGAGGAAATTATTCAACTGAAGTTCCCCCTTCACAGGAGAATCTAAGTTGCATCAAGTTGACAATAAAAACTGAACAACCTGGGGGTTGTGGTTTAGTAAGTGAACACAGATAGGCAGATGTCTAGCAGCAAGCCTGGTTAGTTACATACCGTATGATCCATGGGCTTTTGCTGAGGTCAGCAGTCTACGGTTCTGACAGCAGCAGAACATGCAGCACATGATTTTATACATCCATTTCCAGTTCTTTCTGGGAAAACTTAGCTGATGCTAGCTCTTCCCCAAGGTTCTTGGGAGTAATTTCCCTGAGACAAGAGCAAGGAGCCTCATGATAGAAAGTCATAATGAAAAGTCACTCATTTCAATTATATGTGTGTGCATGTGTGTGTATATATATATTCCAATACAACTGCATACAAGGTCATGTATAACCCAATACATTGTTAATATATTTTCTGCAAAATCTTACTTTTTAGATTTATTAACAATAATACACATTTATGAATTCTGTTTCACTTATTTATTCCTTCATAATCTTTGTCACATAGTTTTAAATATCTTACTTGGACCATTTTCTTTTTCTATCATTCTTTCCAAGGTCAGTGTATAAGGTAACAGAATATCAGATATTTTTTATTTCTCAATGTGTTCATGTATCTTTTTCTTTGAAATTGTAATTTTACAGGGCACAGGATACTAAGTGGGTAGGATTTATTTTATGACCACTAAATATTTTGCTGCTTTTTTTCCTTATTTGAAGGTCTCTTTGGAGCAGTGATGGTAATTCCTACATATTTTTTTCTGCACTTGAGGTGACCTTTCCACTTCTGGATTATTTATTCTTTGAAAATTCCATGCATGTATACAATGTGTCTTGAACATATCTATCCCTCACTTCCCCCTCCCCCACTCCCTCCAGGACCCCTTAATTGCATCTCCCTCCAAACTTCTTTTATAATGTTTTATTTATTTTTTAACCCACTGAGTCCTGTTAGTGCTGCACACATGTGAATGGGCATAGGGTCAACCAGGGGGCATGGGGGACCTAAGGCCACACTTCTGAAGAAGTGACTCTCCCCCAGCAACCAGCAGCCACCAACAGCCCTTCAGCTGAGAGTGGGACCTCAGGAGTCCCTCCCCAGGCCATGTTGGAATTAGGAATTTGTGTGTGTGTGTGTGTGTGTGTGTGTGTGTGTGTGTGTTTCACGTATGTACAGGTGCCAGAAGAGGTCAGAAGAGGGCTTTGGAGCCCCCTGGAGCTAGTTACAGGCAGTTGTGAGCTGCTGAACATGAGTCCTGGGAACCAAACTCAGGTTCTCTGCAAGTACAGCAAGAGCTCTTAACCCCTGAGCATCTCTTCAACCCCAGCCTCTTCTGGATTCTTTCAACTCTTAAACATTTGCTGCTGAGGTTTTGAGATAATACATCTAGCTATAGTTTCTCAGTATTTTTCTTGCCATCCTTTATGGCTATCCTGTGGTCTGGTGTCTGGCATTAACTTGGAGAAAATTCTCAGTCAGTCACTATTCCTTCAAACAGTGTTCTCTTTCTTGTAGTTTTTTAGTTACTTCCACTACAGGGGGATTGGAGCCCTTTGTGGTTGTCCACAGATTGTACCTATTCTGTTCTGACTGGCTTATGTGTGGGTTTGTTTGTATAGCTTATTTTCCATCCTTTCCTTCTCTCCTCTTTTCTTCCCTTCCTTACCCCACCCCACTTCAGTTTCAAAAGTGTCCTCTGCATCTTCGGGCCCAGTGACCCTTCCACCCTTCATGTTTGCTGTCAGGTTTCCTGTTACTGTCCTTAGCAGAGCCATCCCGGTTTGCTTCTTTGTTTTGTGTTTTTCAAATTCTTGCTCTGATAAACACCTTTCCTCTCATATCTGACACTGCTGTTTTTTCCTTTCTTCTTTTTTGTTCTTTATTTCTTTCAGTTTTTCTTTTGATTTGGGGGGATTGAATGATTAACGATATGCCTGATGACTGACATCATCTTCCTCTCTGTGATCTTCAGGATGCAGTCATCATACCATGAATGGGCTTTGCCATCCCCAAACCTACCATTTTCTTAGCCTTGGGTGGCAACTTTATTGTCCAACTTTAGTAGGAAAATGATATAACTTCTCTATATACTTGAAGAAACCATGACCTGATTGCTCTAGGCATAAGTTCTCTCTATACAAAGTAATTTTAAAGACCTTCTTTTCATGAAGCCTGCAACTCAATTTCCCTGCTGACAATTCAAGTGAAAATCTAATTTGACAAATAAAAGTCAAAAACAAGTCATTGACACCAAACCCAGCATTTTCTCACTTTTTTTAGTTCTGACGTGCTCTGCTTCAATGAGCCCCCAGACCTTCAAAGATCC
>NW_008360316.1:4815052-4840136 GCF_000622305.1 Nannospalax galili | reverse complement strand
TAATTATCTCCATTACAGGGGTAGTTGTGGAGAGTTGTGCAGACTTCCAATATTGATAGAATTAGTTGAATCCTGTTCACATGGGTATGTCTCTTTTTACCATTTTGCAGTGTTTCAAATTGTTTTTCCTATTTTGTCACAGTTTTTATGGACAGCATTGTTTATGGGGAAATTGTGAAACACATCCTCTGAGATGACTGGATGTGATTTAGCTATGTAGTGTGTGAACAGCGGATGGTCTCTTGGGTCATTTTGTGTTGCTATAAGAAGACTATTAGACTGGAAGTTTGGAAGGAGAAATACTATACTTGAAGTGGCTCTAGAGGTTGAGAAACTGAAGGTCATTCTGACATCTGCTCAACGTTTAACGAGGGTCTTCATGCTATACCTCCCTGTGGTAGGAGCAGATAGAGAAGAGGTGCACATAGTAGGGCCTGGCAGAGGGCCTGGCCTCATCCTTTTGTAGAATCCACTCTGTCAGGGACTGATCCACTCCAAAGAAGGATCATAAATTGTGAGAGATTTGTGCTTATGACTGTGTCACCTTTTATAAGTCCCACTTCCCAGCACTGCACCGCAGATGCACTTGAACTACAGCAGATGGCTAATAAAGATCTGTTGCATTTGCCACCGATTTATTCACAAGCAGGGATGTGGTCATTGCTATCATTATTTCTAATATGAGGAGATGTTCTGGGCTTCAGAGTTTCTACTCTGAACATGAGGAAGTCAGCATGATCAAGTGATCAAATCTAACCTCAAAACCAAAACTAAAATTAGTAAATGTTGTGTAAAGTGCCTTCTAACAGAATGAGGGCAAGTATGATGACATCAGAATGGCACTGTGCTTTGCAAGCCATGCTGATGACCTTCCACAAAAATCCCACTTGCTATTGCTTTTGTGAGTAGTTTGTACTAGAATTCCGCTAGTCAGCTTCCTTTCTGTGTTATCTCTGGCATCCAGTGTGCTGCAGAGACAAAGCTGAGCAGTGTGGACACATGCTCATGACATTATGTACTCCCTTACCACAGACCCAAAACAATAGGTCTGACCAGCCATGGATGTATAAATTCCAGTTTTTGGATCCTGGGAGCCAATAAAATAAGTAGAAGCTGACAGGAGTCACCTGGAACTGACTAATTGGTCAGCCAATTTCAAAATGTTCTTTTGAGGTCTCATGGTATCGCCAAATGTAGTGTTGCCATGCCACATTACAGCTAATACCTGAATAAATCAGCCTGACTCTTAACTTTAGTTCTAAGAGTGGCCCAAACTTAGAGGACACCCTTTTCTTACCAATCTTTCCCTTACATCCCTAGCCCTAAGACTTCTCATACACACAATGTCAAAGTTTCTTCCAATCTTCCTTGTCTTCAATGAAGATGCATGCTCCATTCTTCAGTGTTTGATCTCTTAATTATCAACACACTCACACTCATTCATTATCTTTGGGTGGAACAACACATTGAGGTTCCCAGGAATCAAGACCAGGTGTCCAAGTCACAAGAGCACACAGTTCTACCAGTTTGCCAAGGTTAATTAAAAGTCATTAGTGTAGATTATGTCCATTTTATAAATCATTCCTACAGCCATACTCCTTAAGACAATGGAGAGGAAAATTATTATTACATTACCCATAACCACAGAAGAAGTATGAGATAGAGTAACCAGTGCAGTGGGTTGTGCACAGTTGCAATACCACGAACATGGCAATCATGTATTGTGCTCTGATGTTTGAATGACTGTGACAACCCTAGGTGATAAGAAGTTTCCTATTTTGTTACGAGATTTGTAGGGCCATCACCAGATAATCCATCTGCTGTTGAATGAAATATTATATTACACATGACTATAGAAGCAGGGCCAGGTACAGAATGCAAGGGGAAGGGCAGCTGGTGTGAAACTGAGGGGAAAGGAGTCGTCAGACCCTGAACAACTAACCAGTAAGCCCAGTTTGTCTTTGGACTCCTCTCTCCTCTCACTCCTCACCTTTCTTCATCCTTAGGCTCTTTATCAGCATTGTCCTTCCGCCTAGAGAGCCTTATAGCAACTTCATTTGCGTGATGATGGATGTGTAATGCATACATGACTGGTGGGCTCCTGAACATTGATGAACGCAGAGAAAACAAAAAACACCTTGTGAACGTCTCAGCTGTTGACAGACAGGCATCATATTCCTGATGACATCATATTCCTGATGACAACCCCCAACAGGATAGGTAAGGGAAACTGAGAAATTTAAATACATCAGCAGTCCTGGAAGTCATGGGTTGCCGCACTCCTGAATTCTTTTGCCATTCAGATATCTGCCCTTCCTCCTTTATCTTGATTCTGGGAGTAACTAGTGAATCTCAAGTGTATCTCAATTGATAAATTCTAATCTGAATGAATTTAATTAAAGTTTTTGCTGAAGGTTCACTCGTGTTTCAATGCCTATAGCAAGAAAAATAGAGACTCAATTGAGGGAACAATTAGATGATTCTTTGTCAACTGTTCATGAAGTCTTCTGGGGAAGAATGAAGAGTTCCACAGAAATGCCACTGATGTCATAACAGTCACTTTTTCCCTTGAGACACACCTGCCTAAGAAACTCAGATGAGGGCATAAGAATTGAAGAACCGTTGGGGAAAAAGAGTAGGTGGGAAAAATAAACCACTTCTGTCAGTGTGTGGGAGGACAGCCAAAGCTAAGGTGAGTGTGTGGTGGCGAAGGTAGAATATTTACTAATATGCAACCATGGAATAGAAATTAGAATATATATTTGCCAACACACCTGTTCACAGATCTTACACACTATACTACTGAACAAACCTTGGGGATTTCTGAAGAGTATTTCAAGGGAAATGTGCACTTTTACCTCTTACTTACATTAGAAAAGAGGAGGTGACTGGTAGGGACTAAGGACATGACTTGACTTGGGGGAAAATAAGCTAAAATAAGTAAAATAAAATATGAACAGAAATTAATGAAAAGAACTCAATTAATTTCAGAGAATTAGCAAAGTCAGAAATTTGTTCTTTTGAAGAGAAAAGGATAAACTTCTGGAAAGATATGGTCAAGAAGAAAAATAAAAACTAAAATAATGAATAATACTAAAAATCAGAAAGTAACAAAACTACGCATTCAGCAGAGATAAGAATGTAAGACTCTTATCAACAGATCAATAAAGACTATGTGTGACACTTATAGGTGAGATAAATCTTTCCTAGAAAAAATAGCTGAAAATTGATTTCATAAGCAATGGAAAATATATGCAGGAAGATCTTTAACCATTAAATAAATTGAATATTTAACTTCAAGATTAACCTTCACAGACAACACAGTGCCCTTTATCTAACTTCAGAATTCTACTAAATGTTTGAGATATAGATGTTTTTTTTCATTTTTACACACACTTCTAAGCAAATAGGAGACAGTCTTCCTAATACTTACCTAGAAGAGAGTTCTAACCTCGATACCAAAATATGAGAGGAAAACCCAAGGCCTGTCTTTCAAGAGCTACAACTAATTTTATGAAACACCAGCAACTCCACTCTGAGAATACATGTGTGGAAAATTCACCTTTGTGCCCTCAGGGTTCAGCTTCTCATTCATCTTCTCTGAGAATCCCTGAGTGCTCGTCACCCACTGCTCCACTGCCTGAGTGGAGAAAGACAGTTGGCTGTGTGTCTCCTTCCACAGACATGATCAACTGTCTTACACATCACTTTAGTCCTACAACTGGATGCTCTTCACTAACCTTCTCTCCCCATGTTTTACGCTTTGCTTCTCATATTTTTGTATCTATCCATGCACTGTATTTCCTTTCTCATTTCTTTTCCCACTGATTTGAAAGTTAATCATGCTGGATTTTTTTCTAGTGATTTCTTTGTAATTTTCACAGGTCTATTTGTGTACATGTTTTCCTCTCTGTGTATCTACACCTGTGCATCTGTATTTACACATAACCAACCACCAGCATTAGCTTTGGAGTCACACATACAAAAGCAAGAATGAACATGATAGAACCCCTCTGCTCCCCCGTAGTTTATATTTGTTCCTGTCATCTAGGTTTGTCTGCCTTACTATAAAATTATTACTAGTCCCATTGCTTTATCTTTTTTATGGACAGTATCTTGGTATCTGCCCAGCTTAAACCAATTACCTGGCCTTGCTTCCACACCTCAGTTTATTCTGTGATCTGACCTTGCCCATGGTCTCTATCCTGTGCTTCATCCATGGTAGCAAGATCATGACAAACCAGACCAACTTATAGATTTGTGGTAGAAAATTCCACAAGAGCTGAGCATTTCGTGGAGCACTTACATGAGATGTGGAGTGCTGTGGGATGCCACACAAACAGCTTGCTTGCTGCATTCCACTTGTTCAAAAGTCAAATTCAGTGCTCTGCCTGTGCCATGTACAGACCCTGGGAGGCATAGCCTAGCTACCTGCTCTCGAGAGGCAACCCTGCCTGTCTGAGCTTGCCTTTCTTGGGACCTACATGATGTTGATAATAAAATGTTGTTGATTCTATCACCTGTACCATTATTGGGGATTCTGAGAAGTGTCAACAGCTGGACCACCTATTTCATCCTTATAATAACATCTTGAAGTTGATCGAGTTGCCTCCCTGGGCTCAAGTAGGAGTACAGGTAGCAGAGAAGCAAGGTGTGTGTGACTATACAGTCTGAAAGCTGTGACCAACGTCTTCCTGATTTTTACTATTATGTGCATGAGCATTCTAAACAGTGTTAGGGAAAGAAGTAAGATACCCTTCCCTACTGGGGATGATCACTCAACTTTCCCTGTTGAATGTTGTAGATAGCTACTTTTATTAAGCCAATACACAGATGAGGAGACTGGAGTTTACAAGGATATCTCCTCCCCAAGGTCTTAAAGCTGTTAGGAAAATTGATATTTGAATCATGGGCAGGTAATTCCAAGGCACTTACTAGATTACTGTAGCAACTTTATGGTACCAGTGATGGCTCTTTAATAAGGTCAGCCTTGGTTTTCCTCTACCCTCAAGTAAGTACCAATTCATCAGTGAAACTACTCCAACCTGTTGGCAACTCTGATAGGCTCCCACAGCTCCAGGGTAGCATTAACATCTACTATGTGTAAAATCTATTGTGCGTTCTCTGCATGTACTCTTAAAATAGAGATTGCTTTTTAAGAAATATTTCATTTACTAACTTTATGTGTATGTATGTTTGCCTGAGTGTGTGTACATGTACCACATGTGTGCAAGTGCCCACAGAGGCCAGAAGAGGGCATTGGATCCCTTAGAACTGGAGTTATGGTTGGTTGTGAGCTGCCATGTGGGTGCTGGGAACTTAACTCGGCAAGTGCTCTTAACCACTGAAGTGTCTCTCCAGAGCCAAGATTACTTTTTAAATGTGTATGATTAGTTTTTTATGGTCTCTCATAACATGACAGCTCAGTCTATCCTTGGTATCCATGGAGGATTGGTGTCAAGACTCTGGTGTGTAACAGTCTATGACTGTTCAAGTACCTTATACAAAATGGTATCATATTTGCATATGACCTACAAACCTCCTCATATATAATTTTAAATTCCTGATAAAATACCTAACATAATTAGAAGCTATGTAAATACTGTTATAATGTATTGTTTAGGGAATATTGATAAGAAAAAAATCTTTACATATTGAACACATTTAGTTATGAATTTTTAAAAATTGTTTTACATTTGTTTATTTACTTATTTATTGTCTGTTAGGCATGTGAGCACATGCATGCCATAGCACATGTGTAGAGATCAAAGGACAATTTGCAGGAATCTATTCTCTTCTACCATGTAGATTCCAGGGATCAAAGTTAGATCATCAGGCTTGGTAGCAAGTACCTTACCTACCCACTGAGCAATCTCACCAACCCAATGGAATTTTAAAAAATAGTCTTTGATTTATGATTGGTTGAATTGGTATGTGTAGAATTTGTAAATACAGGTGGCTGACTGTTCTTTTTCCAATTTAATTTTTAAATGAAAGGTATGAGGCTAAGGAGACAGCTCAGTCAGTCAAATGGTTGCCTTGCAAACATGAGGACTTGAAAAATTATTTCTAGAACCCAAGCAAAAGGCTAGGCACAGTGTGCATGCCTGTAATCCCAGCAACAGTGACACAGGAGGCAGAAACAGATCCCTGGAAGTCCACAGCCAGCTAACTCAGCCTTCCCAACAGAGTTTCAGGACAATGGCAGACCCTGCCTAGGAGAAAAAAGGTGACATTCACCTGAAGACCAATACCCAAGATCATCCTCTGACACTATACACCATGTGCATGTTGCATGCACACCACACCTATGTATGTACCCTCATGAGCACACACAAGAACAAACATGCAAGCTGCCTGCCCTGTGGAGTGCCACAGTTCTGTTGCTCACTGTCCTACTGAGGGGCAGGGGTTGGATTGCACTTCGGCACTCTCTGTAGTGGTCATAGGGATTCCTTTTCCACAGCAGTGTTTGTGGTCATTTGTAAACTGAAATTGTCGACTTGTAGGATTCCATCACCAGAAAAACAAGACAAGACAGTCCCCATTTTCACACGTTTCATGTCAACACCCAGTTCATCAAAGTTGTTTTTGCAAATGACTAAAAAATAGTTTTGTGTTTGATTACAGGAGGTTGGACTTTTTTTTCCTGTTTTTTTGGTTATTTAGTTTCATGCTTTTGTGAAATCTCCACTAAATTATTTAAAACCACTATATAAGAGACACAATTCCATAAGCCAACAATGTGAAATAGAAGTGATCAGAGCCAAACACAACTTGACAAAACATGACTCATGAATACAGCTGTTCCAAGAACCACACCAGGTTCTGAGAGCTGAGGCGAGGATGTGATCAGACAGCTGTATGGAAAAATGGACTGAGACACAGAAAACAGCTTCATTGGCTGCAGCTTGGTCAATTATCCAGTAACTTACTGCTTAACTAGTTGATGGGTTGCAGGGCCTCCTGTGACCAACCCAAGCTGCCTGTGAGAGGATGGACTGGGCGCGCTGCAAGCATTGGGCAGGGGACCATTCCAAATCCACAGTGTCTTCGTGTTCTGTTTTTTTTTCTTTCCATGAGGACTCTTTTGTTATCTGAATGCAGGATGGAGCATTTCTCCGGACTCTGGTCCTTAGTCTCTGTCTACTTCATACGGGAAAAAAATGATTTTTTTCCTCGAAGTGTTATTTTTTTCAGCAATGTTTTTGTTTACTGTTTACAATTTTTAAACTAATTTTTAGTGTACTCATGCTGGCCCACTTCCTCCCCACAAAGAACTTCTTCCCCTTCTTTCACATCATGTGTGTGTGTGTGTGTGTGTGTGTGTTTAAATAAGATTCCACATATGAGAGAAAGCACAAAAGGCCAAAAAGGCACAAAAGGCCAAAAAGGCACAAAAGGCAGCTTCCCCTCCCTCTCCCTCTAGAACTGTCCTCCCTCTCCACATCCCCCTTTCATGTCAAGAGTGTGGGTGTACTTTTTAGAATCTATAGCCCATATAGGAGAAAAAGCATATTTTTGTCTTCCTAAGTCTGGATTAATTTGCTTAACATCATGGTCCCTATCTAGTTGATTCGCTTTCCTGAAAATGTCATGATTTCATTTTTTTCTTTCAAACTCCCTTGTGTCTATGTAGCATATTTTAAATTTTAAGTCATCTGTAGATGAGCATCTAAGGGTGTTTCATATTTTAGTTATGGTGAATAGTGCAGAAAAAAGTGGATGTGTAAATACCTCCATAATACACTGCCTTGGATTCCTTTATATGTTCTAGAGAGAAATCCCCTGTCAGATGTATAATTGGAAGGCTTTGTTTTCATTCAGTAGGCTGTTGCTTTACTTTGCTGATTATTTCCCTTGGTGTGAGAAGATCTTTCTATTTCAAATAATGTTATTAGTCAATTCTTGCTACTATTTCCTATTTCCTGCGCTATTAGCATCCTTTAGAGAAAGTCCTTGCCTATGTCTGTATCTTGAAGTGCATTACCTGAATTCCTCTAGCAATTTCAGGGTTTGGGGTCTTACATTAAGGTCTTTGATTCATTGTGACTTGACTTCTGTGCAGGATGAAAGATAGGGATCTGGTTTCATTCTTCCATGTGTGGAAATCAAGTTTCCCCAGCACTGTTTGTTGTTGGGCTGTTGATTCAGCAAAGCACGCTTTTAGCACAGTTGTCAAAAAAAAAAAAAAAAATGGATAGCTCTAGCTGAGTGGGTCTATTTCTGGGTTTTCTAGTCCATATTTCCATTGTCAGTTTGATGTGCCACTGCCATGTTGACTGTGTTATTATGGTCCTATAGTGTGACTTGAAATCAGGTGTTGTGACAACCAGCATTGCTCTTTCTGCTTAGGATGACTTTAGCTACTCCAGGTCCTTTGTGCTTCCATATGAATTTTAGGATTTAGTTTTCTAGTTCTGCAAAGAATTTCCTTGCAGTTTGGATGAGGACTGTGTTGAGTCTGCAGACTACTTTTGGCAATGTAGCTTTTTTCACAGTATCAGTCCTATTGGTCCACGAGCAAGGGAGGTTATCTGTCTTCTAGTGTGTTTTATTTCTTTTTTGAGCATTTAATTTTTTCATTGTAAAGGTCTTTCCTTTACTTGGTCAGACTTGTTCCTAAGTATTTTATTTTGTCATAATTGTCCATTGGATTGTTCCCAGGTTTCTTTTTCAGCAAGTTCATTATTGGTTTCTCCATGTTGATTTATTATCCCACCACTTTGCAAAAAGTGTTTATCAGGTCGAAGAGTTTTCTGGTGCAATCTTTAGAGTCTTCAAATGTACAGTCATAGAATCTGCAATGGGGATAATTTGACTTCTTCCTTCGTCATTTGCATCCTTCTGCTTTATTCCCAGTCTTTGATAACTATACCAAATACAGGTGAACACCATGGTCTCACTCCTAATTTCAAGGAAATTCAGATTTTCTCCATTTATTTTTTGGCATATGTTCATTTATGAAGGACACATGCCATGGCCAGCATGTGGAGGTCAGAAGACAACTTCCAAGAGTTCTCCTTCTGCCATTTGTATCCAAGGATTGAACTCAGGTGCCTTTACCCGCCAGCCTGATTTCCCCGTTCTGTATGGTATTGGATAGGGGGTTTTATGTTGCCTTTATTATTTGAGTTATGTGCCTTCCGTCTGCAGCGTCTTAGAACTTTTTCATGAAGGAATGTTGCACTTTGTCAAAGGCCTTTTCTGCATCTATTGAGATACTCACGTGATTTCAATCCGAGTCTATTATATGTAATTATTGATTTGTATATGTTGAAATATTTTGCATAAGAAGGAAACCAACTTAGCCATCATAGATATTTTTAATGTGTTGAATTTCCAGTTTGCAAGGTGAAAATAAAAAAGAAGACAAAGACCAGCTTGATTGGGTGCCTGCGAATCTCCCATTGCCAAAACTTCCTCAGTTACTGAGTCTGGATGAAAGGTTGTTGACAGGCATGGGTGCCTGGCTTTGGCAATTCAATGACACATGTGAGATATACTTACTTACACAGTCACACACATCATTAAAAATGATGAATGGCTTTAAATGACTCAGTGTGCAATTATCCATTTTAAGTTACAATGACTTTTTATGTTCTACATTAACTTCTGGTAGAGTAAGAAACAAATTCACAGGTAATAAAAGCCAAAATTTTAGGTTGTGTTTTAGCTTGTCAGCTCTAATGGATTCATTTTTCACATGGAAATTAAATCAGGAAGAAAATGTGGATAGACAGTACCATTTGAAACATAAATCAATATCATTTTCATCTCACTCTCAGTCTCTCTGTGTGGTGTGCGTGTAGGTATGAGGGTGTGGGAGTGTGCGGGTGTGGGGGCAGGGGTGGGAGTGTAGATGTGTTAGTACCATGGCACGTGAATAGACCAGAGGACAACCATGGTATGTGTCCTCACCCTCCAGGGGCTGTTGTTCACTGCTCACACCAGCCTAGCCAACCCAGGAGCCTATGATGATTCTCCTGTCTCACCTCCTATCTCACCATAGAAGAACTGATTTATATCTAGGGATTCGAACTCAGGTCTTCACCTTGCATGGAAGCACTTTGCCCACTGAGCCATCTCTCCAACCCTCTTTGTAATTTCTTGAAGAATCAAGCCTCCTTTCGGCCCATTCACAGGAGAAATGGAGGTAGCTGGATGCCCTGTTTCAGACCACCAAGACGGCACCACAAAAGACAAGGAAAGAAGTGGGGAAGCCTGATCCTCCCTGGTGTCTCATTAGAAACCCCAGATTTGAATCAGTCCCAAATTCTACTGATGACTTGGTTTTTTGTGTGTGTGGTGCTCGGGACTGAGCCCTAGGCTTTGTGCACACAAGCACTTTACCACTGAGCTGCGTTCCCAACTCTTGACCCCAGTTTATTTATGGATGTGATACATGAAGGTAAAATTTCCCCACTGTGACTTACTTGCTACTTCTTTTTTTTTTTCCTTCATGTCAGAAGATTGCAGTTCCCAGAGATACACATCCGAATGTCACATGAAGCCAGGGGCACACAGTGTGCAGCATAGCAATGTGTTGCCAAGTGTTGGGAAGAGCTGTCATTCATTATTTCTAGCTTTGAAAAAAAATCGACTTAGATATTCTCATGTGACTTAGAAAAAATTCAGTTTTTAGCATTCAATCAGGCAAGGGACCTCAGGAAGGAGAGATGCAGTCATAGTGGCAGAACTTTTCAGAGAGAGTGACTAAAAGATGCAAGAGATCTGTTTAGAGGTTCTGAGTATAATTTTGCCATTATCAAAAGGAAGTGAGGAAGGAGTCTGCTTTCATAATGCCATAGGAGGTAATTCAGCATCCTCGCCCTATTGAGAAAAGTAGAGAAAATGGGGAACCTGTTCAAAGGCACAGGAGAGCTGAAAATATGTTGAACACTTACCTACCAAGATTTGACAGAAGACAGTAATTCAGGAAAGAGGTCCATGTTTCTCTGGGGTAGGTTGCTGATTATGGAAATAAACAGAAGAAAGGTCAGGAAGTGAGTTTGACAGAATCCCAAGGTAGGGATGAAGGGTTGAATTTGGAAACAGGCATACCTCCATATAGATGGAGAACCTGGTAAAATTTTTGAGTTAAAATGCTGGGCCTTCCTCTTACAAATAAGACTAACAGGTAAAGCAAGACCATGTCTGCATTCTGTGCAATGGGAGTATGGGATGGACGGATTGTGTGTTTCTAGAACAGTCTCTTTCTGGAAGAAGTGAATGGCATTCTCTCCATAGGAAAGTAACACTAAGTCTCAAAGCATCTCTACAAACCACTCCAATAATGAGCAGGGGAAAGGACAAAGAATATATGAGTTTTAGAATGAACCAATTCTAACTCCACCTAATAATGATCATTTCATCTAAAGACAAGATTGACAGTTTTAGTAGAGAACCAGAGAGTTTCAAATAGAATCAAGTTCAGTTTTTAAAATTTATTTTTACTTTGTGTATGTGTGTTTTACCTGCATGCAGTTAAATGCACCTGTGTGGTACAATGTCCATGGAGATCAGAAGAGGGTGTCAGATCCCCAGGAACTAGAGCTATAGACAGTTGCTAGCTGCCATGTGGGTGCTGGAAATGGAACTTGGGTCCTCTGCAAGAGTAGCCAGTGCCCTTAACTGCTGAGCCATCTCTCCAGCCCCTCAAGTTCAGTCCTCATATCTCATAAATAAAAGAACTGAACTTAAAATCTAAAACTTGGTTCTGAGATCTGCTTAGATAGCTCAAAAGAGAATTTAAACATCTATTTTATGTATATAAATAAGTGCCCAAGAAACTTTTTATGTGACTCCATGTTCATAGGTGTAAAATATAGATCCTACAAATCAAATGTTTACTGATAATAAATCATAAATTCATTTTAAAATGATCCTTTGACATACATATGATTTACCATTTATTATTAAAGACAAAGGTATATGTGCATATTAATGAGATAATATCCTTGTTTGCTTTTACACAAAGAATTAAATCTTGGCTAAGTATTTGATACTACAGGATGTAGAGCATCTTCAGTATTTTTCAGAGTTGATCAATTTTTTAAAATATTTTATTATTTTAATTTTATGTGTATGAGTGTTATGCCTACGCATAGGTAAGTGCACCCATGTCATGCAATGCCCGCAGAGGACAAAAGAAGCCATCAGATCCCCTGGAACTGGAGTTTCAGACAGTTATTAGCTGCCATGTGGGTACTGGGATTCAAACCCGGGTCTTCTGCAAGAACAACCAGTGTTCTTAACTACTGAGCCATCTATCCAGCCCCTGATCAATTTTTTTTTAATTTTATGGTTGTCAATGCTGAGAACACCACTTCAAATAGATGTACTGTACAAAATTACAGAAGTATATTTAAAGACATTTCAGAAACTGTTGCAAATTCTTTCCTAGTCCCAAGCTAATTCATATAACTTTTTCTTTTCTGAGATAGGGTCTTACTGTATAGCCCTGTAGCCCAGGCTAGTCTTGAACTCAGAGATCCGTGTGCCTCTGGTGTCCTAAGTGCTAGATTTAAAGGATAAAGGAATGTACCACCATGCCTAATATACAATTCCTTAATGAAACTCAAATCAGTGGTTTTCAAAATCAAACATTCTAACATAATACATTTCAAAGATGTACTGATTTGGACATGCCTGGGAATGACAGTATGAAAATATTGTCTTTGTTTTCCTTGATCAAACCATTGTGTTTCTATAAGAGCAGAACACTTTGTATATGCAGTTTAACTGCCATTCACAGCATAGAATCATCTGGAATCTGAGGTACGCAGTGTCCTTGGCACTGCATGGTATGAAGCATGGGCAGTGCATAATGTGCATGTTGGTGTTCAGAACCAAGGCCACAGTGGCACTGGGTGATGCAACATGGCTGAGCACTACCAAAAACATCTTGAATTCATCATGTGTTTGATTTTGAATTCGTTTTGGTTGTTGCATGTTAAACCTTTTACTGTTGTTACATTTTTGAGGCCCCCACACTCAGTTACTGGGTTGTGACCCACAGTGAGGAGGGTCAAAAGATGTCTGAAGGGAGGTGGAAGATACGATGAGGTGGAGACATTTTCCACTGTGGATTACTTTCTGAGTGTTTATGGTACATGTGTGTTTACATGTTCATGTGTACATGTGCTCATGTGTGTATACATGTTCATTTGGGTGCATGTGGAGGTCAGAGGTCAATTTCAGGTGCTTCCTCATCATTTTCCACCTTCTGGAATGCACCAACTCGGCTAGCACTGGCCAGCGAGCTCCAGGGATCCTGTCTGCCTCTCCGGTGCTGGGATTAGACGCACATGCCTATGTCTGGCTCCTTCTGTAGACATTGGGGAGCTAAACTCAGGTCCTCATGCTTGCATGGCAAGCACTTTACTGACTGAGTCATCTCCTTGTCATGGCTCACTTTTATGGAACTGTAGAAATACAACCAGTCACAAACCAAAAAGGATCTACAAACAAGTATGATAAATGAATCACACTTAGGCCCATCATATTAAAACTGTGGGGGAAAAAGACCCCCCAAAAATTCTCAAATCAAGAAAAAACACATTTCTCTGGGCTTAGTGCTTAGTGTGGGCCCATATTCCAGTTAGTTGGGAAGCTGAGGCAGAAGGATTGCAAACTCAGGGCCAGCTTGGGCTACAGAGTGGGTTCAACGACAGCCTAGGTAACTTAGACCTTGTCTCAGAAATTTTTTAAAAAATTATAAAGTCAGGGATTTTAGCTGTTACCTAGCATCTATGAGGATGAGGTCTTATGTTCAAGCTCCAGTACCGCACTGATATATATATGCCTATATCTCCAAAATAACAAGCTTTTATACACTTTCTTTTATTTCTTTCCTATTATTGCATAGGACTGTCCTGTGACCAGCAGACTATGGACAGATGCCGTCTTCCCAAGCTTGGTTGCACCAGCCTGCCTAGGCTCATCAAGTTTTGCCAGGGCCAAACTTGTTGACTGGTACACTCAGCAAGAAAGGAGTGGAAGGGAGAGTTTGCAGCACCTCCCAACCAACCAGTCAGCTGTAGTTGCATGAGGGGGAGGAGCTAAGGGTACTTAAGCTGAGGAAGCCATAGGGAGGCCTTTGCTGAACCAGTGTCATATACTAGAAAATGAGATAGACCTGCACCCCATTTTACAGATGAAATGGAAATTTAGGGAAATAAACCCAAA
This sequence comes from Nannospalax galili, assembly GCF_000622305.1. Lineage (NCBI taxonomy): Eukaryota > Metazoa > Chordata > Mammalia > Rodentia > Spalacidae > Nannospalax > Nannospalax galili. The sequence continues at coordinate 4,825,946 of NW_008360316.1, read as the reverse complement.
AGTCAGAAGACCAAGAAGGCTGACTTCATTTCATTTTGTTGCTGTGATGATCACTCTGACCAAAAGCAACTTGGGAAAGAAAGGGTGTGTTTTACACTGCCAGGTAACAGTTCATCAAGGGAAGTCAGGGCAGGAACTCAAACAGGAGCTGAAGCAGAAACCATGAAGGCATGCTTCTTCCTGGTTTGCTGTCTGGTTCATGGTCAGCCAGCTTTCTTAAACAGCTCAGGCCCAGGGATGGTGCTACCCACATTGGGCAGGCCCTCCTACCTCAATCATCAATTAAGACATCTCTCACAGCCATAGCCACAGGACAATCTGATAGACACAGTTCTTCAACTGAGGTTTTCTCTTCCCCATGACAGTAGGCTATATCAAGTTGACAATAAAAACCAACCAGAACAGAAGCAAAAAGTGGAGTCAAGCTCCAAACAAAGTCTGTTTAACTCTCAGCTGACTTTTACCTACAATATGCTCATCATCAAACATAGAAATTAGCTCAGCATTCACACTGAGGACACATCTACATATAGTCACTGCTTTATCTCTGGTTAAAATGCAGGATGATTGTGCTGCCCCTTAGAATGACCACACTGCCTAAGAGGTCTAATCCTTACCTATGGACCTTACTTCTAGGGTTTAATGATTATACATTTTGTAAGGAATGATAGAGTCATATAAAATTCATTAATAGATTCAAATAAAATATTTATAAATTATTTCAAATTAACATGTAAAAAAATTACTGTGCATTTTACATGAAATGTTTAATGGATATGATAATATGCCTAACATGATTACAAGGTATTTATTTATTGTGTTTATGTATATATACATGCATGCCGTGGCATGTGTGAAGAAGTTAGAGGGCAGCATCTTTTGGGAGTTGGTTCTCTCCATCCACAATGTTGGACCCAGGGATCAAACTCAGGTTCAGGCTTAGTAGAAAGCATCTTTACCTGCTGAGCCAGCCAGCCAGCCTTTTAACCACAGTTTTAATACATTATTTTAGTTGACTTAATTTTATTGAATGTCAGAATTTCTAAAAGTTTTTTAAGGTAAGAAATTGGTCTTCTCCCCAATATTATAAATGGTGTATGTCCTAGTTTGGTTTCTGTTGCTGTGATAAGACACTGACCAGAAGCCACTTGGAGAAGAAAGGGCTTACACGGCTTATAGCTCACAGTAGTTCACAGAGAGAGGCCAAGGTGGAAACTCAAGGCAGGAACCTGGAGGCAGAAACTGTAGCAGAGACCACAGAGGAGCCCTGCTTCCTAACTTGCTTCCTCTGGCTTGCTCAGCTACCTTTCTTATCCAGCCCAGGTCCACCTGACTAGGAATGGCACTGCCCACAGCAGGCTGGGCCCTCCTACATCAATTAACAATTTAAAAAATGCCTCACAGATATAGCCAAAGCCAGTATGATAGAGGAAGTTCCTTAGTTGAGGTTTCCTCTTCCCAGATGTCTCTAGTTTCTGTCAGGTTGACAAAAAACTAACCAGCACAGTGATAAACATCCTTACTCACTGGATATCAATGTAAAGCCTCACATTCCTTTGCAAGATATGTTTTTTTCAGGAAAAAAATATGTATCAACATGCATCCTGTAAATAGTGTATAAAAGCATGTGCCACTCTAAAATGTTTATTTTTGGCCACAATCTATTTATGGGGTATTTTGCATATATTTATGTTTTATCAACTTAGAAAAATAACTGATCCACTACCATTACAGAGACCAGACATCTTTTGGGGACAAAACTCAGAGACCATTTCATTCAAATGTTGACCAATGGGCATTGTAGGACAGTAATTCTTAAGACATGGGAAACCAGGCAGCACTACAATGACCCCAACTTTCTTCCTAGAGTTGCTCCTGGATGTGGCACAAGGAGGGACCCTTGTGGAGGACAAGGAGATCACTGGCTTGAGACTGAGCTCAGAATTAGAGCCATCCGGGGACTGGACTCTAGAAGACACTGGAGAAAAAGTGCACACAGACAGGGAGTGAGGTCTAGATTTGTGAGGTCCCTGTGGACTTTGCAGGGCACTGACACAATCATGGACAAGTGGGAAACCACTGAAAAAAGATCATACAGGGCAAAGAAAACGTACACAGAAAACAACAGGGAGTGGGGAAGCTAGACGGTGCTCTGCACTCAAGAGGCCAGGAGTGTGACCATGTGAGGATATCTATTCATGTTTATGCCCATGGAGAGGACAGATCTCCTGATACATGGCATGGGCTTTTGAGTAGGAGCCACTGAAGGTTTAAAGGAGTCACAAATAGCCATACAGTGTCAGCTGCTGGGGTCACACAAACACATCTTGAATGCATACATAAAAAGACAAATAAATCTAAGCAACTTAGATTTACTAAGTAGCTTACCAAGTAGCTTAGAGCAAAGTTCAGTATTTAAAGGGATACAAGAGATGTTAGTCCTCATTCTGTATTACTTGGTTTTCTCATACTATAATGAAGTAGCCAAAGCTGGTACTTTATAAAGAAAAGAGGTTTATTTATCATACAATTTGGGAAGGTAAAAGGCTTTCTAACATACCACTGTCTGATGCTCTTGGCTGTGTTACATGACGGCAGATAACTTCATGGTGAAAGCACTGTGACACAGGAAGACAGAGAGGAGAGGAGACAGGATCCTTCTACAGCAGCTTGTTTTTGCAAGAACTATGGTAATTCCTTCCCAGGGCAGGACTCCCAGTGACTTAGCCAACTCCCACAGGCTCCACCTTTTAAGGGTGCCACCACTTCTTAACAAAAACCAATTTTTTAAATATGAAAGTGAAATCAAGGCATTTGCAACAATGTAGAGGTCGGGAGAATTCATCAGAAAGAGACACACATTACAGGAGGTCGGAATATGCAGATTTCAGGCAGAGGGCAGAGACCAGATAAAGTTCTGAACTCAGAGAATGAAGAGCATGGGACACGGTAATTACGTAGCTGAATCTTTTCTCCTTGTGCTTAGAATTTCTGAAAATGAAAATTGACTATTAAAGGCAATATATGTTACATTATGTGATTTTTATATGAAATCAATAATGATAAACATATATAGTGGCAGAAAATAGAATTATTAAGAATATTCAAATAGCCGGGCGTGGTGGCACATGTCTTTTATCCCAGCACTAGGGAGGCAGAAGGAGGCAATCTCTATGAGTTTGAGGCGAGCCTGATCTCCATAGCGAATCCAGGCCAGCTGTGGCTACAGGGAGACCCTGTCTCAAAAAGACCAAAAAGAAAAGAATATTCGAATAATCCCAGCAAGGCAGGAAAAAAGAGGGAAAGGAACAGAGATCATGTAGGACAAGTATAATATACATGGAAAGTGATTGGCTGAACATAACCACAGAGATGAACGCAGAAACTGTCATTGATCACAATGAACTTCAGGGAGTTTATAACCATCCACAAATCAAAGAAGTTACAAGAAATTATTGTAACTTCTCTAAGGCTCAAGATGTAGGCCTTAGAGAAGACCTTGGCATAAATGTTGAGGCACAGGACAGTCAAAGATACAGTGTGCATATTCATGGCTCAGAGAGACGTGGAGTGGGGGCATTGGCCCAGCATTCAAAAATCAGAATCTGCTATGCTGGTTAATACATAACCATGGCATCCTGAGGCTTTATTTTAACATGGTAGAAGGGCAATTAGACCAGGCCAACCAGCTCCTTTTAGCTTTTTTAAAAATTTTTACCATTTCAACAAAAGGGAGGGAAAAAAACTGAGACATACTTCTGAAAGTCACAACACAGAGATACACAGAGCCACTGAAGAAAAGGCTTAATCATAACATACAAAGCACTCCTCCACTAACACACTACACTGGATATCAGAGCTCCAGTGTAACACTATGGTTCATAGCTGGTGTCTTTTACAGAAACATTTAACTCTTGCTTCCATGGGGTCTGTTTGTGGTATGGCAAGACAAAGACTCGTGTGTGTGTGTGTGTGTGTGTGTGTGTGTGTGTGTGTGTGTGTGAGGGTGCGCGCGCACACACACACATGAAAAATATATAAAGACGAAAGAGTAATAAAGATGACTCACATTGTGTGTATATATGAGTGACTGTGTGTGTGTGTGTGTGTGTGTGTGTGTGTGTGTGTGTGTGAGTGCGCGCGCACACACACACATGCAAAATATATATAGAGGCTAGAGGAATACATCAGACCCTGAGACAGGGTCTCTCACTGAACATGGAAATAGGCTGGCAGCTAGCAAACCTCAGAGATCCTCCTGTCTCCACCTCCCCACAGTGCTGGGGTTACAGATGTGTGCAGAGCCACACCTGGATTATTTTATGAAGGGAGATTGAAACTCAAGTCTTCTTGCTTGTGTAGCAAGTGCTCTTACCCACTGTGCCATCTCCCAGCCCATAACCTCTCTCAAGAAAAAAATTGTAGGAAAAATATAGGCACTGAAGGAGAAGATACCAAAGAAATGGGAGCCTTCGGCCCCTACAGATAGAGCAGTCATTAAACACAACTCAGCTTCTACCCAGATAAATATCAAGCCTCACAGTAAAGGCCTCTTAGCCTTGTTTCCTATAACTTGATATACCACAGAAATTGCAAAGCATTAAAAAGACATGAGAAAAACCACGAAGAGAGAAATTGAGCACCTAAGTAAGGCATGGTATAGACACTGGAAATTTCAGACTCGGAATTAAATTAAAGATCATTCATGACTAAAAGTTCTAGGGGAAGAAGTGGACAATATTCGAGAATAGATGGGTAGAGATATGGGAACTCTAAGAAAGAAATGCTAGAAACAAAACAGCAGGACAGAAGGAGCAATGCTTTGGATTCGATACAGCTAAAGAATGATTCAGTACACTTGAAGGCATCTCAGCAGACGTTAACCAAACTGAAGTGCAAAGAGGAAAAAGAGTGAAAACAGCAGGATAGCCAAGAACAGTACGACAGTCACAGAGGACTGAATGCACACATCATTAGAACACCAGGAGAAGGGAAAGGACCTGAGGAAGCAGTGTCTGGCAGCTGTGGGAATGACTTACACTGTGGACAGAATATGGACTAATGACTGTCTTGTACCAAAAAGCTGCTGTTTATAATGTAAGCAATCTCACTGAGCCATGTGCTCCTCTTGTGACCTGGGCATAAGATCTGATCCCTCTTTTTCTGCCACCCAAGTTAGTAACCGAATTTCGGTGTGCTTTATTAGCATATCAAAGCACTGAAAGCAGCGCATTGGTATTCACACCCTCATTGGAAGCAGTGAGAGCAATTGAGGGGTATATCTGACATTGTGTATATGAGGTGTTTCAGGGCAAAGGGTAAGATTCTCTGATAAGGGTGGATCCAAGCTTGTACTTTCCCAATTCATGCTGGAGAGACTGTTTGAATAAAAGATGGATTTGTCCTGGCTCAGGAGGCACTGTTTCTAGAGACATCAGGAGGAATCCGTGATTCTAGAGTTTGAGTCCACTCTTGGCTGTAAAACTAAAGCTATGAGTCGGGCTGATTCTTTATTCAGATTCATGTCTAAGTAATGCCCCAAACAGTCCTAAAATTGCTGACACCAAACCACAGATTCAGGAGACTCAATGTGTTAGTTACTTTTTGTGTCACTGTCATCAAACAACTTAAGGGAAGAAGGGTTTGATTTGGGCTTAGGGCTTCAGAGGGGTTTCAATCCTTTATAGAGGGGAAGGAATGGCAGCAGAATTGGATCTGTCCCTGGCTGTAGAGATGTACAGCAGCTGGCCTTCGCATGGGCAGACAGGAAGGAGAGAATGACCATGTAACCAGAGATGGGTGTGGTTTTCAAAGGATCCCCTCTAGTAACCTGTTTTCTGTCAGAAAGGTCTCACCTCCTGAACACGCCATAGTCTTTAAAATAGCACCACAGTCTGTGGGAGACACATCTGAATCTTTAACCTGGGGGAAGATTTCAGACTGAGGAGTATCCCTGGCATTGTATGTATGAGCTATTTTAGGGCAAAGGGTAAGATTCTCTGATAAGAGTGGATCTAACCATAGCAATAAGAAGGAGAAATACCAAAAAAAAAACCATTCTGCCTAGTCACATCACATTCAAAGTACAGAAAAGAACATGTTCAAAAGAAGCCAGAGGTAAAAAGCAACCCAACACACTTACCTATAAAGCAAAAAGATTAACAATTACACTGGATTTTTCACTAAAATCATGCAACAAGGTTCATGAGTCCATACAAGTGCCAGCTCTCATTCTGTAGAGACACTGACTACAAACAGCAATATGGGGGCTAAATTACACGGAGTTTTTGAAAACCTCAGAAGCCAGTCATGAAGTTGCAGCACCGGGCAGAGTGAGCACAGGCAGGTCGAAATTCAGGAATCATTTCACCCGCCAGTCACCTCTCCCCTCCCCTCACTGGGGACTGCAGCTCAGCCTGAAGCCTCTCCCCAAGATGGGAGGTGGGAGAGAAGGGAGTGTGAGACCAACATCTGGCTTTGAAGAGGGCTTCCCAGGAGACTTGTGTCTGTCTGGCCCAACTCAGATGTCTGATAGGATGGCACGCAGATGTTGGAGGCCACTGAGGTTAAAACAGAGTGGACCAGCTTGCTGCAGTCCAGAGAGCACAGAGTACCAAGTAAACTTGACTTGGTAAAAATGAGAGAAATAGCCCCGCCTTTTCTTCCTAGAGAGATAGAAAAGAGTGGAAACTGCATCTGACTTTCCGGGGCTTTCCAAAAGAGTGGTACGTGTCTCATCTTCCTTGGGGTGCTGATGGGTACCTGGCACACTTTGAATACCTTTAGCATCAGAAAACCTGCAAAACCACCTAGAGACACTAGAGGGCGGCAGAGACGCCAAACTTCTGAAACAAACTCCCAAGCCTCTGGGGCATGAAGGCAAACTCAAGCGCAGAGAAACTGCTAAGCCTCAAAATGGTTTCAAAGGACTAGAGATGTCCAACCAGGTTGAACTGAGATTTTCAATTCTATGAAGCCAATCTGTAAACTGAAAAGGGTAACTGTTTTTCATAGACACATAACTCAGCAAAAATGAGTAAATAAGACAACGGCCCAATCAAAAGGGAAAAATAAATCTCCACTAATTATATCCTCCCCTCAAAAAAGATCTATGAATTACCTCACTATAATGAAAAAGTGTTTTCAAGAAGTTCGATGATCTTTCATAGGACAGAGAAAAGACAGTAAAGAACACCATGGAAAGACGCACGAACAAAATGGAAATACTTGAAAACAATGATTGAACCTGTAACATCCAGAAATTCTGGAGCTCCAAAATGTGGTAACCAAGTGAAAAACTCACTAGGGCGGCTCCCAGCAGATTTGCTGGAACAGGAAGAGTCCATAACCACAAAAGACCGGACAGTTCCAAAGGGGAAGAAAAGGGCGAAGAAAGCATAAAGCACTTCGAGCAGACTAAGATGCGTAAGTCAGAAACTCCAGGAGAAGGGAGGTGGCACGATGATTATCTGAAGAAATAACAGCTAAGAACTTCCCAAATCTGAGGGAGAAAGCAGACATTCAAATTAAGGTGGGTAGAGGATTCCAACTAGAATAATCCTAGAGACAGCCGCCAAGATGAGTTATAGTTAAGACAAACTTCAAAGCAGAAAAGAAAAAAAAAGGAAGGCGACCACTCACGTGCGAGGGAGCGTCCACTGTAGGGAATTTCTCAGCAGAAGAAACCATATAGGCCAGAAAAGGGAAAGAAGAGATGAATTACTATGCCAGAAATGAGGCCACACTGGCAGCATAAACGTCCTGCCGCGGCCGAGGCAGGAGGACTGGGAAACAGAGTGAGTCCAAGACCAGTGACTCAGTGAGACTCTGCCTCAAAAACAAAAGGCATCTCACTGAGCTCAGTGGAGTTCTGACAGCACACTCGCTGAGCATCCTCAAAACTCTGTGTTCAACCCCCAGTACTGCAAAAGAAGGGAGATCTGAGGTTTCATAAGAGCAAATGAAAGAAAAAAAAATGAAAATGGCTTATAGGAGGTAATTAAGATGGATTCTAAGGGTGATGTAGTTAGGGTCTGAAGAGACTTGACTGGTTTCGATGTGGAGCTCCCTGCTTTGGGACAACCTTAGTCTCTTCAGAAGTGTACCCCCAGCCTGGGCAAACAGGAAGTCACACATGCTCTGTGAGAAACTCTGCCACTTGTCACCCAGTAACATTTCTGAATATCCATCTTTACATCACTTTCACAGTGTACATTCTATAAGATTTATGAATTAGTGAATTTCCTGTTATTGAATTCTCTTTCTGAACCTTCATCAGGCTTATTCTTTCATTTATGGAAGAAATATTGTCTAGCAAGTGCTGGGTGCTCTCCCTTTTCTAGGGCTCCAATAAAGCAAAGGAAGCCCCTCGCCTCTGACAACGACCTCTGCTTGGAAGTTCTCCACCAAGCTGCCTTCTTGTTTCTACTGCAGTGGAAGTGGGAGCATCTCAGACTTACATGGGTTTTTCTCCTTCAACTTCATTCCACTTCTGACATCATTTCATCCTGCCATCTCCACATCACCAACCAGCAAGGGTTTAAGCAAGGAAAATCACCTGCTGGGGCCTGATTTCAGTCCAGGCCCAAATAATTCAAACACAGAACTTGATACCCCAGCCCCAGCTTCTTCCTTATCCAATATTCTTTGCTCCTCTCTAGGTGAACCCCCAAGGCCTTGACACCACCATCTACAAAGCTGAACTGTGGAGGAGAAGGTGGTCATCAAGAGCAGCATCCAGCGGAGGAGGCTGTTGAATTAGGTATACAATGCATGTGCTGCACGCAGAAATAGAGATCTCGTTTTAGTAAGCAGGAGAAAACATTATGTTAACAGATTTCAAGGCAAGGAACAAAGAGAGGTGTATACTGACAAAATGTCAGTACTTAAAGAGGAAGTAAGTCTTTTTTGTTTCCCAAAACTATTTTAGTTGGAAACTTCAGCAGTCTTTTATCAGAAACATCTAAGGGCAAACATTGAAAATCAATACGTTCACATTACAATTTAAAAGAGCCTGAAAATATCGGATAGTATTGTCTACTTTATCTAACAATAGCAAGACATAAATTATTCTCAAGACTCACTTGAAATTCTACAAATTACATGCATAGTCATAAAACTCAATAAAATTTTAAAAATTAGAAATCAGGCTAGGAGTGGTGGCACACACTTTTAGTCCCAGTACTCGGGAGGAAGAGGCAGGCAGATCTCTGTGAGAGTAAAGTCTATGTGGTCTACATAGTGAATTCCAGGTCAGCTGGGGCTACAGGGAGATCCTGCCTCAAAACAAAGTTAGAAATGATATCTTAAGCTGTTAGACTATAATAAAATTAAGGTGGAAATCAGTAATAAGACAAACAAATTCAGAGGCATGAAGAGACCAAAGCATCCAGGGCATCCTCTTAATGCCTAGTTTAATACCATGGTGTCTACAGATGAAATGATTCCTTCCAAGGTAACTCTAGCATCTAGACTCAGTCAGAAATCCTGGGCACAGAAAGTGTTTTTCTAATAGATCATTAAAACTTTGCTAATAAGCCTATTATACAAAAGTCATCCCATCTGCCGTTCAGGTCTCCTCTTAGGTCATCTTTTGGTGAGCTTTCAGATGGACTGACCCTTTCAAAACTCTTCCCCACACTTCCTTGTCATCATCCATTTTTCTAGTTGTTTTTCATCTGATCCCCTGGCCAGGCAAGCTATGGTCAATGGACTATATGAACTGGGTAGATGTGTGCTTTCCCCTCTCTTTTAGGGAAAATTGTCCACTCTCTCTCTTCACCTCTGTCTTTCAAAGCTGCCTCATGGTAAAGAAGAAATATTACTACCTGAATATTAAGAGCCATCATTAATACTGACTTACCTTTTTATTTCCTCATTAAACTGGTGTCAGATGAACATAAGTGTGGAAACAAGAAAGAAAAGGAAAAACATGAAGGAAATTTCCAGAAAACCCCTCAAGTAACATAATGTGCATCTGTAGTCTCAGCTCAGTCTCACATAATCACTTCCATTTGTGGAGGGAACATTCTTTAGACATGGTAGGTCAGACAACACACAGATGGTGATGACTAATTCTGGTTACATAGTCTATGGACAAACAACGACTGTACTAAGGCTCACTCACAAGCCAAACGCTTAAGACTTGTCAATAGAGAAGTGTTAACTATAGAAAAAATATACAGTTTGTTCTAATGTTCTGGGAGTCTGTGCTGGTACATACTCATGTAGTCTATGGTATGCTACAAAAACGTGGACAGCAGAAGAGTTCTGACAGGACTTCAAGGCTTGGAATGCTTTACTTCTTAATTAGATTTGTCAGTTAAGTAGAATATTTTTCTTATAATTGAAAGAGGCAACTTTACTAATCTTTTGTTACTACATGACAATAATCCTACTTTCCCATTTTTCGAAAATATCTTCCTCACTTACTTTTGGTCCCTCATCAGTAGCACCCTTATATTCTAGAGTTTTATATAAAAAAAAAAAATTTGCTTGCCAGCTAGAGAGATGGTTAAGAACACTGACTGCTCTTGCAGAGGACCTAGGTTTGATTCCCAGAACCCACATGATGCTAACAACCATCAGTAACTCTAGTTCCAGGGGATCCATGCCCTCTTGTGACTGCTGTGGGCATTGCATGATTCAGTACACTTACATACATCCAGGCAACATATTCATAAACATAACATAAAAATAATAAAATATGACCATCCTCAGGCCTCTTGGGGTAAGTCTATAGCGCAGCTCTCCATGCCGGGACTCCCTAAGCCACATTCACCCTTCCATCCCTCCCCTCGCTGTACTATACTCCTAGTTTGGGCCCTGCACCATTCCTAGTCTTGGGGCCCCAGACACCTGGGGAACCAATACTGCTTCCTGATCCTTCTCACCC
>NW_008360316.1:4814389-4814812 GCF_000622305.1 Nannospalax galili | reverse complement strand
CTGGGCCTGCACCACCAGCTAACTCTCCTATCCTCAGGCCTCTTGGGGTAATTCTATAGCACAGCCCTCCCGCCAGGACTCCCTAAGCCACATTCACCTTTCCATCCCCCCCGCCATTCTATACTCCTAGTTTGGGCCTTGCGCCATTCCTAGTCTTGGGGCCTCAGACACCTGGGGAACCAATACTGCTTCCTGACCCTTCTCACCCAGAGCAACTCAGACCCTTTCTTGGGCTCCAGGAGCACCGCTTCTGGTCCTGGCCATGCCCTCATCTCCCTCTACTTCCCTGGTCCTCCAACACCCGCCAGCCTCTTTCTGGGGCTGACAGCCTCTTTCTAGGTCTCCGAGGCTTACCTTTACTCTCCCTGATCCTTTGCATCCAGTACAACCCAGCTACTCAATCCACTCCCTGGGAAATCTTGG
>NW_008360316.1:4800114-4808414 GCF_000622305.1 Nannospalax galili | reverse complement strand
TAAAAAAAAATATGAAAAAAAAATAATAAAATATTTAAAAAATTAAAATTTGCTTGAAAAAAGTCAGGCTTTCTCTATCACATCTCTCAAAATTCTTTCAACCTTGATCTCTAGTATATGGTCTTACACATGATGAACTTAAAAGATGCTAGTGCTAGTCTTTATTAGAAGTAAGTGAAAAGCTAAACAAAAATGTTAAATCAAATATCTTAAGGCTTTAAAGATGGCCCATGGTAGGATAAAGCACTGCTTCAGAAACTGAGGAGATAGAGTCAGAGATCACAGTGTAGCAGAGAAGAAACTCCTAAATAAATGTTCCCCCGGAGCCCGTCCTGGAGTTGGAGAGCTGACTGTGGCCAGACCTCTAGGACCTTAGTGCTGACAAGCTGGGGGTAGCAATAGCCAGGGGCACAGGCACAGAGCAGGGACCCACAGTCTGGTGAATTTGAACTCAAGCTCTCTACCAATTCTTCACAGTCAATACTGGAGAAAAATCTTCTTGTCTTCTGGCCGAGGGAGGGACAAAAAGGACAATTTCAAAGTACTCTGAGAATTCCTTTCTCATTCTGAAGATAATTTTACCAGCATCTAGTCCCATGATGGTTTCTCCTAGTGTAACCTCCCTGGGGGAAGAGAGATCCAGACAGTGACCTGCTTTCCTTGAAAACTGAGGGGTGGGGGTGGGGTAAATGCCAATAGAACAAGCCCTGTACACAGTTCTTCCAACTTGATGTGGGGAGATGGTCCAGAGCAGCCTCAGAGAAGCCTCCACAGCAGGACCACAGGAAAGACAGTTTCACAAAATAGCATTTGAATCAAAGAGCTGTCAAAAGACACCAGATGACACAGCTATGGGGTTTATAACACAGCACAAGTGTATGGTGGGTGGTGTTAGTTTACTTGAGTGATGCAAAGTAGAATTGGGAATGAGGATGACTAGGAGTAGACAGAAAGAATAATTATCTTCATGGAATGGAGTGAAAACAAAATTCAAACTTCTAACTAAAAATAGACTAAGTCCGGGGCTGGAGAGATGGCTCAGCGGTTAAGAACACTGACTGTTCTTGCAGAAGACCCGGGTTCAAATCCTAGCACCCACATGGCAGCTAACAACTGTCTGTAATTCCAGTTCCAGGGGATTTGATAGCCTCTTCTGTCCTCCACAGGCATTGCACGACATGAATGCACTCACGTGCAGGCAATACACATGCATAAAATAAAAATAATAAATAAAATATTTTTAAAAAATAAAAAAATCAATAATAAAAAGAGTAAGTCCAACCCTAAACATTTTCTGTAAACTTTAAATATTTTATTTATTATTTACTTTTTTATGTATATGAATGTATTGCCTGCATGTAAGTGAGTGCACCCTCAGTGCTGCGGAGGTCAGAGGAGGACCTTGGATCCCCCTGGAACTGGAGTTAAGGACAGTTCGCAGCTGCCATGTGTGTACTGGAATCGAACCTGGGTCCTCTGCAAGAGCAGTCAGTGCTCTTAACCACTGAGCCATCTCTCCAGCACCTCTGTAAACTTTGAAAAGTATCTCATAAAAGCCAAAGTTTCCTATTGCAATGAATATTTATTTGAATCTTTACATAGGTCATAGTTTCACTTTGCTTTTAAATCTTTTGTTTTTGAATAAAAAAATAATTTTAGGCTTCTTAAAATTAAATGAACTATGTTTTATTTGTGCAAATTGCTCCTCATCATATACCATCATAGGCGATAAAGGTGTTAAATGGATTCCAAAATGCAGGTGATAGTTATTGTAGGGATAGAATTGATAAAACTTTCAAATTTTTTAAAATTATTTTTGCAAAAATAAAAAGAGCTTATAATGAAATGAAAATGTTTAAGTTAATAGTGCTAATTACATACATAAAATTTTACTTTTACCTTGTGAAGTATCTTTAAGACAATTATTTCAATTTTTTTCCTAATTCCTAAGCAAGAAATTATATAAATTTATACCTTTTTGAACTAAGATTTTTCAAGGTGTGATTTTGCTTTTATTTGTTTTTGGTTTTGTTTTGAGACAGGGTCTCCCTCTAGCCCCAGATGGCCTGACACTCGCTATGTAGACCAGGCTGGCCTTGATCTCACAGAGAAAACTGAAAAGTCCCCCTAGCCTTTCTCAGGTACTTCATGCTAGCCTTAAAATCTTCCGGTGGGACACAGCTCAGCTCCGATACCAACCTGGCTATTTGTTCCAGATTCTCCTAGAAGTCTGCTTTCTGAAAGGGGAAATTAAATTTGCTCTATGCTAACATTTTTAATAGCTTAACTTGAAGACTCTGTCCCTCCTTAAAATGCTTTGAGGAGGGACTATTTTAAATATTACAGAACATTTATAGAATATGTATAAGAAAATTAATTTGTTTTACACTTTCGAAGGTTGGTTTGTCAGGATTCTGCAATGTGATCTATTTTCCTGAACAAATGTGACTCTGAGGAGAGACAAACCTAACTCACTTCCTGTCAAAGGGAGCCTGACAGATCCAGTGCGACATCACCTGCTGTGCCGCTTCTGGGTGAGCCTGCACACTTGCTGTTGGCTCTAGAGCTCTAGGGGATACCTTCCTTGAAGAGCTTGGCTCCTTTAAGTTCCTCCTGAAACTTGCTGGGCATGATAGCATCCAGGTCTCCTTAAGGCACCTAGCTGCATGGTCATTAAAAAGAAACCTCAAGAAAGTGCACAGATTCTATGTGTAAATTACCTGCTTATGATCCCGGCCCCTCCACTGTTCTCTGAGCCTCAGTTTCCTCAAGGTAAAGTAGTATTAACAATACCAACTAGTTCTCAAGGTAACTGGAGTTACAAATTCAATCATTAATACTGCTCATTAAACTTCAATGTCAATTAAGTACAATAGATGTCCTTTAATACTTGGTTATTATTTACATTCTAAGTTTTCAATAAAAGGGAGATGGGCAGGAGAAAGTTGGCAGAATTGCTTTAAGACTTGTAACCATTCTCATAATTACCTGTCTCTTTGGAGACTGTTAATATGTTAGAAAACAGCTTCTATGCCAAGATATCATTTTATAGATACCTAAATAATAACAAATGCTTAAGATTGAAGGTATAGAAGGTTAAAATTTGGAGTTTTAGAACTTACACATGCCATTTTTATTTCTATTCTTTTTTTCTCACAATTCTGTGCTGGCCCTAAGCTTTCCTTTGCCCCCAATTAGACATTATTATGGACACATGTGTTGTGGCCCTAGTCAAGCTAAGTTACACTGCATACCAGACTCTACCCAGGCACTTCAAACTGAGAGCAAACAGGCAGCTTGAGGGCCCCTGCTTTGGGTCACAAGTGCCAGACCATATAAAGACCACGAGACAGCAGATTTAACTCTGAGCTAAATGCATCATTTTTCATGTGGTATATTACCCATGGAAGCATGAATACAAGGGGATTTTTTTTTCTGCAGAGGAAAAAAAAAACTTAAAATTATCTTTGCTTCTCCAAGCCTTGGTGTGACCTAATGCACACAAACATTGTTGGCTAGTAGTCACCATGACCTTGGGTGATTTGGAGACAGATGTGGAATCTGAAGAGTGTATGTAGTGTGTACCTTCCCCTAGTAATGCCCCTGGAGCTACAGTTCAGGATTGTTTGTGGATGGCTAAGGACACATCAATTTCTGGGTCTTCTGAGAGAGTCTGGGGTGGGCATGTTGCTGCCAGTTTGCCCACACAGAGTTACAGCCATAAGGTCTCCTTTCTTCCTGACACATATATGGCTGTTTCCAGCATGCATGACTACAGGAAAGATAGCAATAGGTGTCAAGCAAGCAAATGTGGTCACCTAACAAACAGCATCAGTAACTCACGAAGTGCTTGGAAAACAGTAATAGAAACCCAGACATGTGTCGCTTGCCCTGGAGCACATGTTCCAGCAAGCAACAGATAGATCAAGTCAGGTGCTATCACAGACCATGAAGAAACAAATGCAGTGAGAGAGCCAGCAGTGCAGGACAGCTAAGAGAGAATGATCGAGGACAGTGCCACTGGAAGAGGGATCTGAAGGAGAGAAAAAAATGGTGCCATGTAGAGATGGAGCTGAAGAAAAAGGATGAAGGCTGCAGAGATTCCAGTTGACTTGATTTGCTTAAAAATCAGACAGTAGCAGTCATGGAGCCACATACCTTTAATCCAAGTACTGAGGAAGCAGAAATAGGATTATGAGTTCCAGGCCAGCCTGTGCTATATGAAAAGACTCTCTCTCCCTATGACTGAGTGGAGGGAAGGAAGGATGGAAGTGGGAGAGAGTAAGGATGGAAGGAGAGATGTAGAAAAGGAAGGAAGGGAAGGAAGGGGATAGAAAAGAAGACAGCCAGAGCAGAATGCATGGGGTGCAGGAGGTAAGAAACTAGGGCACATCCTGGCCTCATGTTGGGCATCATAGGCCAAGATAAGTACTTCAGGTTGTATGTGGCTTAAGATACAAAGTCCCTGGGAGCCAAGTTTTGAGCAGAGACCAAAGTGTCACGATCAGAGACTTTATGATCACACTATGATATTTTCAAAGACTCTGTTATATGGAGAGTCAACTCCTACGGGCCAAGAGCAGAAGCAAGGAGAATTGACAGTTCATATTATGTTCAGAGTGATCGCAGCCTCTACGTCAGTTCCCTATGAAAACAGTGCTCTGTTTTCATGTCCTTCAAGTTTGGGGAAAACTAGCTTTGTGTCAAACATCAGAATACAACCAGAGCCATGGGAGACTTGGGTCCCTTCTCTGCTGCCTAAGGCCTCACATTACTACAAAAACCTTACAGTAAGCACAAGTGCTATAACAGAAAGTTCTACCAAACATGATTAGTAACTGCAGAAGACCACTAATCCACTGGTCCATGCCCTGTGAAACTTCAGGACCTACCATTGAACACAGATCAAAATTATAGTAAAGTACAATGGGATGTTTGAAAGACAAATCCCACATTCACATACATTTTATGGCATCATTTTATTGGAATTATCCTGTTTTAGATATTGTTATTAATGTTTTGTTGGGTCTAGTTCATATATTAAACTTGATTACAAGAGTGAATATGTAAGGAAAATGTTATCTCTGTGGGATTCTGTGTGGCTCACTGTTTCAGCCCTCCTGCGGACCTTGGAACACATTCCCCAGGGATGAAGGAGGCACCAACTATGATTTCTATTACCATTCTTTCCTATTATCACAATTTCTACCATTATTCTTTAGATTAAGGAAGCAGGGGTAGAGGGTGGATTCGGACTTCCATCGGTATAGCGGCTCAGTTCTTACCAGACCACAAGAGAGTGCCAAGTTCTGGCCTCCCTCTGGCCTCCATTTAACAGAGGGCCTGAAAACCCAGGGGGACTGCCTGAGGGCCCCTGGATCCTGCCTCCATGTGATGGTGGGCTTCCCCTAACTGCACCATACCAATCCCCTACCTGCGATTTTGTGAGGACCCTCCCAGGCCCCAGGGCAGATCTGGCTTTGGTAGGCTAAGGCTGAGATCTTAGCAGACAGCCTGAGAGGGTGGGTTCAGACCTCCATAGGTGTAGTGGCTTGGATCTCAACAGACTGCCAGAGAGTGTTGAGTTCTGGCCTCCCTCTGGCATGGGGTTGAGAAGGCAGGGGACTGCCTGAGAGTGCCTGGATCCTGCCTCCACATGGTGAAGGAAGCCTGAGTGTACCTGACTGAAACCTGAGTTGGGCTTCTGTGGGTACTCTTGAATAGCTGATCTGAAGCCATCAGTTCCCTCCAAATTAAACCTGAGAGAATCTGAACACTTTACTAATCAGCTTTACATAACCAGTAAAGAAAGGATCTAGGCACCCGGATAATACAAACAGAAGCATACTTCAACTTAATTCTTATATCAGAATCACAAACAACAAAAGAAATTCACATGCCAAAACCACAAAAAAAGAACAAGAAAATGGAAAGCCAAAACACTATGTCCCCACCAAACTCCACCAATCCTGTAGAAGAGTTCTACAAGAAGAACCCCCTAGAGATAACACAGGGCACTGAATTTAAAAGAACAATCATAAACATGAACAAAAAATTCAACGAATTTAAAGAACACACAAACAAATCAAAGACCTAAAAGAAGATAGGGATAAACTTCTGAATGAATTCACAAAAGAGAAACATTGAAGGAAACTCAAGCAGAAATGAAGAAGGAAGTGCAAAACACAATAAGCAAACTTGATACAACAGGGGAAAGCCTCACCACTACAATGAATGAAATGGAAACCAGAATATCAACACTGGAGGAAAAAGTTGAAGAATTGGACCACTCAAGCAAAGATTATGGAAAATTAAAGAAAAAAAAAAAACCACAGGAATGAGCTAGGCATGGTGGTGCATGCCTGTAGTCCCAGCACTTGGGAGGCAGAGGCAGGCCAGCCTGGTCTACACAGTTCCAGGACAGCTGGGGCTACAGGGAGACCCTGTCTCAAAAAAACCAAAAAAAAAAAAAAAAACCAAACAAACAAAAAACCCTGGAATGGAATATGCAAGATATGTGGGACACCATAAAAAGACCAAATCTATGGGTCATAGGAATAGAGGAAGGATAATTTCAGGTTAATGGTGTTGACCAGATCTTAAACAGGATTGTAGAAGAGAATTTCCCAAAATTAAGGAAAGACATCCCCATACAAATATAGAAAGCACACAGAACACCAAATAGGATCAGAAAAGAAACTCCCCACAACATATCATAATAAAAACACTAAAGGTACAGAACAAAAAGAGAAAACTGAAAGCAGCAAAAGAAAAACAAGTCACAAAGGAAAGCCCATCAGAATTACGGCTGACTTATCAATGCAAACTATGAAAGTCAGAAGAGCCTGGACCAAGGTATTTCCAGTTCTACATGACAATAGATGCTAGCCCAGAATACTACACCCATAAAAAATGTCTATTAAAGTTGAGGGGGGAAGAAAAATCTTCCATGACATAAACAGCCTAAAAGAATACATGTCCACAAAACCAGTCCTTCAAAGAATACTTGAAGCAATACAAAGAGCAGAGAGAGAAATAACTATACCCCAGGGGCAACAAAAAAAAATAAACAAAGGTATAATCTAGGAAACAAAATTACACAGAGAACACAAACAGCGATCAAAATGATGGTGACACCACATCTTTCAAGACTAACCTTAAATATCAATGGACTGAACTCCCCAGTTAAAAGGCTAAGTGAATGGATTAAGAAACAAAATCCATCTCTTTGCTTTCTCCAAGAAACCCATCTCACCTTCAAGGACAGGCACTACCTTAAGGTAAAAGGATGGAAGGGAATATTCCAAGTAAATGGCACTACGAAACAAGCAGGGGTTGCAATTCTAATATCTGACAAAATAGACTTCAAAGTAAAACTAATCAGGAGAGATAAGGAGGATCACTTCATTCTGATCAAAGGAACAGTTAACCAAGAAAATATTACAGTCCTTAACATATATGCACCAAATTCTGGTACACCCAGATTCATAAATACATAACTACAGGACTTTAAGACACAGATTAACCTCAACTCAGTAATAGTAGGGGACTTCAGTACCCCACTGTCTCCATTAGACAGGTCAACTGGACAAAGAATAAACAAAGAGATGTCTGAATTAAATGATATCATATGTCAAACGGACCTAACAGACATCATTCGATTATTCCACCCAAATACCAAAGAATACACTTTCTACTCAGCACCCCAAGGAACTTTTTCAAAAATTGACCACATACTGGGACACAAAACAAACCTCAACAAATACAAAAATATTGAAATAATTTCATGCATTCTATCAGCATACAAAGCAATAAAGCTCAAAATCAACACTAGATGAAGCCCTAGTCACTACATAAACTCGTGGCAATTGAACAACGCACTGCTAAACAATGAGTGGGTCAAAGGCAAAATTAAGAAAGAAATAAAAGAATTCCTGGAAGTCAATGAAAAGGACAATTCAACACAACAAAACCTCTGGGACACATAAAAGCAGTCCTAAGAGGGAAGTTTATAGCTCTAAGTGCCTACATTAAAAAATTAGAAAGAGCCCAAATAAATAATGTAACACTGCAACTCAAGGCATTGGAAAGGCAAAAACAAATGAAACCCAAACCCAATGGAAGAGAAGAAATAACAAAAATCAGAGCAGAGATTAATGAAATAGAAACAAAGAAAACAATCACTCTAATACCCAAACCAGGTAAAGACACAACCAAAAAAGAAAACAACACACCCATATTGTTAATGAACATAGATGCAAAAATTCTCAACAAAATACTTGCAAACTGCATACAAACAC
>NW_008360316.1:4797382-4799841 GCF_000622305.1 Nannospalax galili | reverse complement strand
CAACATCACTCTAAATAGAAAAAAATTGGAAGTATTCTCATTAAAATCAGGAACTAGACAAGGATGTCCACTATCTCCACTCCTTTTCAACATAGTTCTTGAAACTGTTGATAGAGCAATAAGACAGGAGAAGGAAATTAAAAGAGTACTAATTGGAAAAGAAAAGGTCAAACTATCACTTTTTGCAGATGATATACTATACCTTAAGAGATCCCAAAATTTCCACCAGAAAGCTCCTAGAACTGATCAACACTTTCAGTATGGTGGCAGGTTATAAAATGAATCTATAAAAATCAGTAACCTTTCTATATACCAATAACAAGCAATTGGAAAACGAATACAGGGAAATGCTCCCATTCACAATTGCTGCAAATATATATATATATATCTTGGAATAAATCTGACAAAAGACACCAAAGATCTCTACAGTGAAAAATTTAAATCATTAAAGAAAGAGATTGAGGAAGACACCCAGAGATGGAAGGACCTCCGTTGTTCATGGATTGGAAGAATTAATATTGTGAAAATGAGTATCCTACCAAAAGCAGTATATAGATTCAATGCAATCCCAATCAAAATCCCCATGACATACTTCAAATAATTAGAAAAATCTGTCCTTAAATTCATATGGAGGCACAAAAGACCCCGATATCCAAAGCAACCCTGAGCACAAAGATCAATGCTGGGGGGATTTCTATACCAGATCTCAAAGTATACTACAGAGCTACAGTCATAAAAACAGCATGGTACTGGTGCAAAAACAGACACATAGATCAATGGAACATCACTGAAGATCCAAACCTGAACACATACAATTTCAGCCACCTGATATTTGACAAAGGTGCCAAGAACACACAATGGAGGAAAAACAGCATCTTCAACAAATGGTGTTGGCAAAACTGGATCTCCACCTGTAGAAGAATGAAACAAGATCCTTATCTTTCTCCTTGCACAAAAGTGAACTCCAAATGGATCAAAGATCTCAATGTGAAACTGAAAACCCTGAAACTATTAGAAGAGAATATTGGCAGTAACTTACAAGATATGGGTAGAGGAAAGGATTTTCTAAATCAAACAGAAGTTGCTTAGGAATTAAGGTCAGCAATCAATGAGTGAGGCATCATTAACCAAAAAACTTCTGCACAGCAAAAGAAATAATCAAATAATTGAAGAGAAATCCCACAGAATGGGAAAAATCTTCACCAGTGACACATCTGACAGAGGTTTAACATCCAGAATATATAAAGAATTCAAAACACAAAGAATTGAGAAACCAAATGACCCAATTAAAAGATGGACTAAGGTTCTAAACAGAGAGTTCTCAAAGGAAGAAATAAAGATCATTAAGAAAAATCTCAAAAAGTGTTCAAAATAATTAGTAATTAGGGAAATGCAAATTAAAACCACCCTAAGGTATCACCTTACCCCAATCAGACTGGCTAGGATCAAGAGAACAAATGATACCAAATGCTGTCAAGGATGTGGAGAAAGGGGAATGCTCATTCACTGCTGGTAGGATTGCAAACTTATGCAACCTCTATGGAAAACAGTGGGGAGAAGTGTTAAAAAACTAAAAATGAACCTACCATATGACCCGGTTATGCCACTCCTTGGCATATACCCAAAGGACTCATCCTATTGCAGAGACACTTGTACAACCATGTTTGTTGCTGTGCTTTTCACAATAGCTAAGAGATGGAAGCAACCTAAGTGCCCCTCAACTGATGAGTGGTTAACTAAAATGTGGTATATTTACACAATGGAGTCCTATTCAGCAGTAAAGAAAGATGAGATAATGAAATTTGCAGGTAAATGGATGGATCTAGAAACTGTTATACTAAGTGAAGTAACACAGACTCAGAAAAACAACGTATGATCTCCCTCATATGTGGGTCCTAGCACCAAATCCTTTTAAATTCCAGGTCCTTTTAATAAGGTGATGCTATACGGCAGTCCCTTCTGCATGAAATAACTACCATCATCACGACTTCATCTGAGCCTGATCGCTAAACATAGTCACAATTGGGCTTGCTGACGGTTGTGCTCGTTCATTAAAGGAGTGCCAAGAAGGGTCACTGGACCCTCACTGGAGTATCCAGTCATTCTTCCCAGCCAACTGTATGTAATGTGACCCTAATAACACAAAGCTTCCTGGATTTGGGGAGGGCTAAAGGACACAATCTGGGGAAGGCTAGGAAGAGAAGGCATGACCCATGCTGGGTAAAGGTGATCCAATGTGCAAACCCTCAACATACATCTCAGCAGCCCCTCAGTTATCTCGGTAAGTAAGCTCAATAAATTCATTGGTTCCCCAGTAAAGCTTTAATGAAACATTGGCTTGACACTAGAACCTTAAAAGGGAATAAGCATTGCTTAGCATCCCAGGAAAAGAAGTTTCACAACAGATGGAAATTTTATTTGTAATGCTATTTTGTCTCATAATTACTTTAAAAAAAGAA
>NW_008360316.1:4793258-4797224 GCF_000622305.1 Nannospalax galili | reverse complement strand
TAATCTAAAATTTTCTATGGCCATAGTTTAGTCAACTAGTTTAAGGAACAAAATATATATCTAGTCAATGTTTATCTGAGAATATTTGGTTTTGTACCCAAGCCTTATCTGCATAGCACATGATAATTAAAAGTACCAGACTGGCGGAACTAACCTTATTGGATGTTTAACAGCCATAGTTTGAGGCCTATACTAATGTGGTCAGAGGGACTTAAAGGACAGTTTTTGCCCCTTGCCCTCCAAGGTTGTCCAAGTTCCAGGGGATTATGGAACATCTCTCAAAATGTCCTGTAACTGTGGTGAGTCACCTGTCCTCTTGTTCAGGGAGGACATGGAGACCCCAAGTCCTAAATAACGGATAAATTTGTTTTCTCCCCCTGTTTAGAAGCCTTTGAGAGGGAACTGACACTGATTCTAACCACTCCATCAGCTGTAAAAACACCTGAAAGCAAATCCTGAATCCGTCACTCTAGAGTCCAGCCTTGGAAGACAAAAGAAAAATGAGTAAGAACACAATAGAACCCAAGAAATTCCAATGGACTCACATAGGAACATTTGAAATTTGCCCAGTCCTGACTTTTTTCTAATTCCCTGTCTAGAACTTGTAATGCTAATTACTCTTGCCTTTACTTCTCCTTCACATCTCCTATTCATGATTCAAGGACTTTCTTCTCCCCTTAGAGACAAGAGTTATGCAATTTGGGAGTCTTTTAGATAGACCCACTGAAGGGGTACTCCAATTGCCTCACCCTGCGTCCCTGTTCAGCATGGAAGAAACCAGAGAGATCTGTGTCCCTATTTCCTTTTGGCAATTTGGGTAACCCCTTCAGAAGATGGTGTGATAAGAATAGGAGGTACAAATTGGCTAGGCAGTTAGGGTAAAAAGACCCCAAAGAAAAGTAGCCAATTTCTTGGCTAAAAGCCAAAACGTTCTTGGGCCTGTTAATAACATACTCTGTTCCAAAGGTCAAAATGTCAAAAGTATTTTGGAGCTTGTACCTAATCCTTAAAAGATTTTAGGGTTACTTCTTCCAAGAGGGGAATGTTAGAGTAGCCAAGAGCCCCATAAAAATAAATTTAAAAAAAAAAGATCCATCTTGTTGCTCCCGCTCTCTATCTTGACTCAATACCCCTATTTCTTCAGATCTGAATGCCCTCTTTATGCCCCAGTGATCACTGAGTATGGTTCTATCATACTATGAATCTTTAAAATATGCTGACATGAATTCTACTTCCTTCCCATTTGATTAAAATAGCCTTGAGAGTGAGCCCCACTGTTTTATCTCCAAACCTCTAAAGGCAATAGCCCAAACTCTGGAATCAAACAGAATGATGTCCTCAGACTTCCTTTCACAAGTTGTGTGACCTCAGAAAGCTTTCATCACTTAACCTTTCCAAACTGATTGGGTTGATGGGATAATTATTGAGAATTACTATATAATGATTCTCAATACATATTGATGAGAATTTATTATTATTATTATTATTATTTCAAGGAGAAGGTTTAACTCAATGTCTGCCATGATAAACCATAGTTAACTAAATGGCTAATAGCTCATAAAGACTGATTTTTTGCTTCATGCTTATATGACTGCCTTTTCTGGAAGCTGTTCCAACATACTCTCATATGCTCACATTCTCCTTTCCTGCTTTGAGGTTTCCAACAAAAACACCCTAAATTCTCATGCTCCACACAAGCAGAGTCTTCCGTGATAGGACTGCATCACTGCCACAGGAACCAACATGATGTCACTAGTTACTTTGTCCCTTATATTCATGTCATTTTTGTCTATGTATTTCCCCTCTATTTCTTTAAAAATAATTAAAAGAATCATGGCATAGTCTAAAATAATAAGAATAAGTAAATATGTATATATAAACTGAACAGTCTAGGAAGTGACTGATTAGAACTTCAGTGATTGTGGAGAGTTTGGAATGCTGTAGGTCCAGAGCCTAATTGTCATTTATCCTGAGTCGAGATAAATTTATCTTTTTATCTTTAGCCCCTAAATAGCCACTCCTTGCTCACCTTTGTTTCTGACTTAGCAGCCTGTGACTAACATATGAAAACTTTTGGAGGGTTGGAGGGATGGCTCAGTAGTTAAGAACACTGACAGCAGAGGACCTGGGTTCAATTCCCAGTACCTACATGGTGGCTAACAACTGTCTGGAATTTCAGTTCCAGGGGAATCCCACATTCTCTTCTGACCTCTACAGGCATTGCACAACACCAGTGCATCACATATGTGCAGGCAATACAGTCATACACATAAAATAAAAATAATAAAGAAAATATTTTTTAAAAAGCCTTTTGGAATGTATTGACTTAGCAGACCATCAATTTCCACCATTCAAAAGGTTAAGTATCATCAGATAGCATCTGAGGCCTATAGCTGAGATTTCTCTTTTGCTCTATCTGCCTACTTAATGTTTCCACCAATGTATTTGAAAACATCTTGATTTATAACTTTTCTTTGTTTTGTTACTATAAAAATTTCACGAAATGTCACCATGTTGGAACATGGAACTTGGGGTAACCTGACTCTGTGCATCTGTGTTCCCAGGCCATGGCCACTCATATTTGGCCCCAGAATAAACTATTTCTTGAGGAAGCAGGTATGCAGCATTTTGAGCCCCAACCTACCAACCAGTCAACAGAAGAAAGGACTGCAGCAAGTTGCCAGGACATGAGGAATCCAGCTACACAGACTCAACCAGAGCAGCCTTGGCCATATTTGAAAGCTATAAATATTGAAACACAACACAAGCCTATTAGAAAAAAATACTGAGGAGCAAGAGGATAAAAGCGGAATGCTGAGGACTGCAGGTAGAGCAAGCCCACGCTCCTTTCCTGCTCCCCTTCCTGCAAGCTCTGAGAAGGACTTCAAAGCTAGCTGGGCTGTGACAGGTCTTAGAAGGACTCTGGAATGGGAGCAAGTCCCACTGAAAGAGCAGTCAGTGGGTGAGTGTCTGCCATTGCGTCTTCTAGCTGAGAAAACCAAGTGCATCATCTCCAAATATCACTGACACCCAGTACCTGCTGCCTGGGGAGGGACTCCACAGACACTGCAAAGGAGGAAGACACACAGGTACAGAGAACAGGGGGCGTGAAGGCAGCCAGTGTTCAAGGCGCAGGTGTGTGAAAACAGAGACAAAGGTGAATCAGGCAGCTGCCAAGCCGCTATGAAAATGGAAGCCAACTTAGAAAAATGAACATAGGTTGGAAACAAATACAAAGCCAAAGTATTTAATGGGATGGAGACAAATGCTTTATGGATAAAAGTGCACTTTGTCCAACAACTTCACTTTGAAATGTTTAAAACAAGTAATTTCAAAACTACAAAGGGAGGCTGGCAGAAACTAAGTGAGAAAATGTTTTTTAAAAATCTCTCAGAACCTCTGTAAGTAAGCTCAGTAAATTCATTGGTTCCCCAGGAAAACTTTAAATCAAACATCAGTTTGACACTAGAAACTTAAAAGAGAATAAGCATTGCTTAGTATACCCAGGAAAAGAATTCTCACAAAAAATGGAAATTTTATTTGTTAACATTATTATGTCTCATAATTATTAGAAAAGAAAATAAGACTGTAAAAGATGTTAAAATGATATGGGAATGGAGATATTTTCCAAAATAGAAAAAATGAGAAAGCCTAAGCAAGTGATGAGGGTCTGTGTAGGTTTGCTATGATATATAAAGGATGAGACAAAAATAGTATACACATAATCTTAAAATTTCTACAGTCATAGTTTAGTCAAGTAGTTTAAGGACCAAATATATGTCTAGTCAAGGTTTATCTGAGAACCTTTGGATTTTGCCCAAGCTTTATCTACATAGCATATGGTAATTAAAAGTACCAGATGGGTAGAATTAACTTTCTTGGATGTTTAACAGCCATACTTCGAGGCCTATACTAATCTGGTCAGAGGGACTTAAAGGACAGTTTTTGCCCCTTGCCCTCCAAAGG
>NW_008360316.1:4781040-4793015 GCF_000622305.1 Nannospalax galili | reverse complement strand
AACTCAGAGGAAACATTTCCTCCATGCTTCCAAGTGAAGCCAGCCACAGTTCAGCAGGACCTTTGACTTATCTTCACATAAATGGAACTGATAGAACTGGTAAAAGAAAGGAGCCAGGGGTTCCTCCCAAGCCCCTATGACCCCTGAGGAACAGAGCCTCAAAGGACCTTAAGAGTAAAATTAAATTGGTTTATTTGGGCTGACTGTATGGTCTTAAACACCCAAAAGGAAAGTATAACCAAAGATTAAAGTGATCAGTATATTTCTTTAAGAGTTCAAGGGATTGCACTTCCCAGACATTAGGCTTAAGTCCATATAAAATGTTATTTAAAGAATTATTTCTCATTGATGATTTTGTTTCTAAGCAGAAAGTACTGCTCAGATGTAAGACTTCGAATGTTGATCTACATTACAATAGTGCCCAGCTGTAGCTAAGGGAGATAACCCCCTGTCGGGAGCTGCTAATCATTGAGCTGTGTCAGGCTTGTTCACTGAGTGTGTGTTATGCACACCAGTATCTAATCTGCCTTATCAGGAGGAATATGTTTATATGGAGAGCCTCACAACACCTGACCTTGAGGCAATAGTGGAAGCCTTTGATCTGACCGCTCCTTGACCCTCAGATACAGGTGGGGAAAAACAGCAGTTGTAACTAATTGAGTTCTTCTGTGTAAAAAGACAGTACTGAAATAAATCGAGGCTGCAGTATTTACTGTGAGCCCTCCCAAGCAGCATCTTTTCTGTCTCCTTTCCTTTCTTTCAATCCTCACTCCCCCTTTCAGGTACTGTCCATTTTGGCCGGCTGGCACTGGCAAGTGGCACCCGGAACAGGGACCTGAAAAGTAGGGGAAAAAGTGAAGGACACCGATGGAAAAGTTAAGTGAGTGCACTCGGTACAATTGGGGAGCGGTGAATATTTATCTTGGGAGAAGATGGGGCAAGCAAACAGTCGCTCAGTTTTTGTAAGATATATACTTTGGGCCCTAGGAGCAAAGGCTGAGACTAAAGAGGAGAATCTGATAAGCTATGGCTAGGATAAAAGTGAAACCAAACCTTCCGCTCCACCAGAGCCAGATCCACCCTATTATGACTTTTGGTCATGTCTATGAGAGATTGTCTAGACTGGTGATTGATTTGGGAGGGCCTAGCCCACTGTGGGCAGCCTGGGCTAGAGAAAGAAAGAGAAAGAGAGAGAGAAAGAGAGAGAAAGAGAAAGAGAGAAAGAGAGAAAGAAAGAGAAAGAAAGAGAGAAAGAGAAAGAGAAAGAAAGAGAGAAAGAAAGAGAAAGAGAGAGAGAAAGAGAAAGAGAGAAAGAAAGAGAGAAAAGAAAGAGAGAAAAGAAAGAAAGGAGAGAGTACATGAAGTTGTCAGAAAAATGTAATGGGGCGATCTGGGAGGTGTTGGAGGGGAGGGGGTGGGCGTGGATTTGATCAAAACACCTTATATGCATGTATGAAATTCTCAAAGTTTTTTTTAAAAAAAAACTCTCAGAACGTGTCAAATCAAGTAGAAAAAAACAACATAAAGAATTTGAATGTCATAACTCTTAGGCTTGATTTGATATGCAGAAAGAATTACGTACTTAACAAATTGGAAATACATGTTATTTTCAAATACCATGGAATGCTTGAAATCACAGTAATTAACCGGATGTTGGTTTACAAAGAAACTAAAGCACTAAAGGCAAAAAGTATAGAGTCCAAATTCTGATTACAATATCATGAAAGGAGGCAGTAAACAACCAAAATCTAGTCTAAAAGAAACTTTCCATTTATAAATATTAACTCAGTCTTCTACGCAGATCAGAATAAAGCAAACTTCAGAATTAAGATTAAGACTGTCAAAACTGAATGAGAAAAATTATACTATTTACTAAAATGCAGAATTTGGATAAAGCATTAATCAAGGGAAATTTGTAGGGTATACACTAGAAATTTAGAAAGACTGGGAATAAATGAATCGGCTTGACAGAATACAAACAGGACACTAGTCTAAACACCAAGCAGTGTGCTAGCTCAAGGGTAAGGGCAATGAGCTCTGGAGCCAGACCACCGAGGATGGACAGCTGACCCTCCACTCCCCATCATGGTCCTCAATGGAGTTATTTGGTTCTCTGTGCCTCGAGCTTCTCATCAGCAAACCTGAACTCTAGGAGACTTGTTAAATGGATGAGGACAAATAATACCAGTAAACGCTTTAGGAGAGTGCATGGCGCACAGTAAGCCTTAAATAATTATAGGCTTATTATAAGACGAAGAAAGCAGTATAATTTGATTAGTTGCTGCCTCATTTTATAGTGGCAAAGGTAAACCAAGAGAAGGCTCTATTTTCCATAAATAACTGCCCTTTATTTCTGTCTTGAATCTTGCCAACATTCCCGGAGAGAAGGAATGGTTGGAGTGGTCCAGATGGCTTCAGCAGTAAAGTCTACCAAACAGCTACGGAGGAATTAATGCTAATGCTGTACAAACTCTGAGAGATCAGGCTCTGAAGACACATCTCCCAGTCCATTTTATAAAGCTGAATACCTTTAACAAGAAGAGGTTAGAGATATTGAGGATCTTGCTAATGATGTTTCACAAAGTGAAGCTGAAATCTCTAGAAAACCAGGAAGGTGGGATCAAGAGAAATGCCAAGCTACCCACAGGAAATAACATGACCAGAAATCCTGGAGTTCTGACTGCAATCAGGGAAAGAAACAATAAAATTAGTACCTGCGGATTAAAGGCAAAGGCTACTGAGAGAGACAACAGAAGTTCTATTTATAGCATCCAATTCAGAGCACAGGATTCCTGTGGGATTAGCCATCCCTTTCCAGGCCTGCATGTGCTCCTCGTAGTCAAGAACTGACTACAGTCAGTACACATCTGCCTGCCCCAGCTCAGACATCTGACAGAAACAAGGAGCAGAGCAAGGAGTTTCCACTAGGGAAGGCAAGATTGGGAACACTTGGCAGTCATGGGTTCTAATGATAGTGCGTATAGTTGCAGCAGTACCAACTTCAAAGTACCCATTTCAAATTGGTTCCATTTATACTAACCATTGGCATCATGACCTCCTAAATCCTGGTGGGTGGAACTTGGGAAAGTTTTCTTGCTCGGGAAACAGCTGCATGGTTTCCTGGTAGGAACATCTCCAGGCAAATTCCTCCCAGACTGTGGATCTACCACCTACAACATGGAAATGCCTGGGTTTGCCTCCATGTTGCTCAGCATGAGAAGAAAAGATGATTAAAAAGGTCAATACAAGGACTCTGTGGATCACAGCTGACAGTGACCAGCACAGCTGACAGTGACCAGCTTCCTTTCTGTGCTTAGAGACAGTCAATAGAGCTCAGTCCCACAGACACAGAACCACATGGTAAGTTACATGCCTCTCTTCCTCCTGAGCTGCCCAGTATAGTCCAGGTTCTCCAGGGAGAAGAAGGGATTTGGTCATTAAGTACATGTTCTGTTCTGCTAGTGTGTGTGTGTGTGTGTGTGTGTGTGTGTGTGTGTGTGTGTAAAATAAGAACCTTGAGTAGAATTTCCATCCACAGCTATTAAACACCAAAAACCTTGGATGGAGACAGGGTCTCAGCCTACAGACTGGATCACTTCATTTATTGTTTACACTGGGACAATTTTGTCCAAAATGTATCTAAAAACAATCCAAAAGTCAGGCATAGTGGTCCATGCCTGTAATCCCAGCAGTCAGGAAACTGTGGCAAAGGATCAAAGCTCTCAAGTCAGCCTGAGCCACACAGTTGAGACCCCCCATCTCAAAACACAGGCAAAAAAGATTTAGTTTTTAAAATATTTGTATTTTGACCAACAAATTGGTTTATTAAACTGATGAACCTATAGAATTATTCTATTGGAAAACTCTCTAGAATATTTTTAAATTTACAATGATTTTCTAATTTTTTAATTGATTTATTTTAATTTTATGTGTATGAGTGTTTTGCCTACCTGTCTATAAGTGTACCATGTGCATACAATACTCATGGAAGCCAGAAGAGGGCACTGGATGCCCTGGAACTGGAGTTAACAAATGATAAATGAAAATATAGATTTATTTAACTTGATTTAAATAAATTATATAATATATATATGTATAAACACATCACAACTATTCTATAACTATATACATTTTTTTTTGTCTTTTTGAGACAGGGTCTCCCTGCAGCCCCAGCTGTCCTGGAACTCACTATGTAGACCAGGCTGACCTTGAACTCACAGAGATCTGCCTGCCCCTGCCTCCGCCTCCGGAGTGCTGGAATTAAAGGCATGCACCACCACGAAATTTACATTTAAAAAGAAACTTACTGGGCTGGACAGACAGCTCAGCAGTTAAAAGCACTTACTGTATTTCCACAGGACTTGGGTTTGGTTCCCAGCTCTCATATGGTGGCTAACAACTGCCTGTAACTCCAGTTCCAGGGGTTCCAATGCCCTCTTCTGGACTCTGCAGCAATAGAATTAGTTTCTTTGAACTTCCAACATAGACTGAAGACCAGGAGATTTCCAGGAACCCTTCAGGCCTTTGGTGCCAAATTGAGTCCCTGAGACAACCAGCCTCCTGGACTGAGCAGCTGCCCAATTCTCAGCCTCTCCAGTGTGGCAGCCATTGTTGGGCCACCTGGATCATATC
This sequence comes from Nannospalax galili, assembly GCF_000622305.1. Classification (NCBI taxonomy): domain Eukaryota; kingdom Metazoa; phylum Chordata; class Mammalia; order Rodentia; family Spalacidae; genus Nannospalax; species Nannospalax galili. The sequence continues at coordinate 4,788,383 of NW_008360316.1, read as the reverse complement.
TCGTAAGTCAGTCTAATGAGTTACCTTTTAATACATGTATTTATTCTCTTAGTTCTGTTCCTTTAGAGAACCCTCACTGATACACTGGTGCACAGAGTGGATTCTTGGATTCTGTTAGACTCCTTCACTAAGGAATGCCTTTGTACTTCCTGGGAGACTGTGGATCAGTTGACTTTTCTTCCATTTTGATCCCATTGAAGAAATCCAGGAAATCTTAATGTGGCTGGTCACAAGCCTAGTTCCTAGCTGTAAAGAGTGTTTCCCTGATTCTCATTTCCATAGGAATCTGGAAGGAATCAGGAGCACTAAGATTCCCTTCCAGAGGACATAGTTCTCTGGAGTCTCAGCTCTCTTCTTTGTGGATTTTTATTTTTCTTTCTTTTCCTTCTTCGCAGAAGACTCAGTGTTCTGTGACTGACAATGTCAGGGGCATCTTACATTCCTTTTGAAGGGGACGTCACTATTTGCTTAGAGTGGAAGATAAAAAACCATGCCTTTTTGCTACACAATGGGATCACAGCATCTTCCCAGCAGCAGTAACTCAGGAGTGACTTGAAGCTTTGTGTCATAGCCAGCATCACACACACAATAAGAGCAGTGGGAGGGACCCGAGAGATGGCCCAGTTGGTACAAATTCTTTGTTTTATAGCTGAGGAAGATGAACCACAGCTAGAGCTTTCCACACAGGTACCTTCACAGCTATGGAAAAAGCAATGCCTAACATGACAGAAAGCCAACAACTTAGTGTAACAGGCGGAATTGTGATTTTTTAATTATGTATATGTGTGTATCTCTACGTGCGTGTACTACAAATGTGTTTTGCCAGAAGAAGGCCTCTGATCCCCTGGAGCTGACATTACAGGTGATTGTAAGCTGTGTGATGTGGGTCTGGGAACTGAACTCCAGTCCTCTGCAAAAGAAGTAAATGTGTTTTTTGGGTTTTTTTGGTCCTTTTGAGACAGGGTCTCCCTGTAGCCCCAGCTGTCCTGGAACTCTCTGTGTAGTCCAGGCTTGCCTTGAACTCAGAGATTCACCTGCCTCTGCCTCCCAAGTGCTAGGATTATTACATGCTTTTAACCACCGAGCCCAGGCCCAGAAATGGGATTTATGAAAAATAGCTATCCATAACATTCAGTCCTTTAGAAACTAGAGAAGAAAGAAATGGTTTTATTAGTCTTTAAAAAAATAACTAGTTAATTTGCTGTTCTAAATGTCAGCTGGTGAGTTACTCAGTAAAAGACAAAAAGTACCCAGAGCCGTTGTGAAGGTTCATACTCGAGTTTTTGCTTTGCAAATGAATTGGAATTTCTTAAATATGAAGGAAAGTGGTATCTTCAAAACATCTACTGATAATTAAGCTACTTAAAATCATTTACTTACAATCAAAAGACATATATAGCCTTATGAATGGAAAGGTTCTAGAAAAATCCTTATCTTTGTCTGAACTGCCTGTAGGACTGATCAACTGAACAACACTTTAATGACCGTGGAGTTAGGGATGCTACAGACCCAGAGCCTGTTTGCAACTTATCTTGGGCCCTAAATAGCCCCTAAATAGCCACTCCTTGCCCACCTCTGTTTCTGATTTAATGTCCTTCTAACAGAATGTAGTAACAAAGAAACAGTTCCCACCAATCAAAAGGCTAAGAATGTCAGCAGATAGCATCTGACACCTATAGTTGAATTTCCCTGTTTGACACCATCAAAGAGGTGATGAATAAGTGTCCCATTGATTATAGAGGTTCCTTTCTGCATTAAAGGAATCTGCATTGATTATAGAGATTCCTCTCTCCTGCCATTTAACGATGTTAAAGTGTAAGATGTTATATTTGTATTTAGAATCAGTGAAGATGTTTAATTCCCTCCCCTCTGTCAATGGTACAACACAGGTAAGGGTGATCAATTCTGCATGTTGGGAGGTGGTATTGGGGGGCAGGAACCAGCCTTAATGATTTTGGGAGAGGAGGGGGTGGTCTGAGATCTGTGACTCGGAGTCCATCTTAGGAGTGCCAACAAGGTGGACAGTGAGTGTGCTTACCCTGCATTTAGGGCAAGGATAGAACTGTCAGTGGTGGACCCAATGGTTTGATTCGGTGATGTTCCCTGTTCTGGAGGTCAAGAAGGGAAAATCAGAAAGGCAAGGTCAGGGATGGAAAAATGGGAAGGGATTTGGTAACAGATTTTGCTTTAAAAAACAGTTTGAAATTTTTAGTGTTTCACAGTCTCTACATATATTATACAGTTATATCAGATTACAGCCATTATGTTTAATTTTTGTGCATATTATCTTTTATGATTTTTTAAGGTTTATTTTTATGTTTTAGTTGTGTGTGTATGTGCACATCGTGCAGGTACCTAAGGAGGCCCAAAGAGAGCAGCAAATCCCCTGGAGCTGAGGTTAGAGGCAGTTGTGAGTCACCCGATATGGGTGCTAGGAACTGAACTTGGGTGTTCTGCAAGAGCAGCAGATGCTTTTAGCTGCTGAGCATCTCTCCAGCCCGGAATATTATCTTTTTACTTTAACTTTAATGAAAAACATTTGTTTAATCCTGATGCCCTGAAGTTTGGTGGTCTACAGTCAAAGTTATGCTTCAGATAAAAATATGCAAAAAAAATCTCCAAGAAAATTGCAATTCAAAAGTATTTTCACATAAGAGTAAACACAGAAGCGTGACCCCATTTGGAGAGGTGAAAAATAACATTTTAAGTGGCTGAGTTTATTATTTGCAGACAACAAAAACAACTTAGTTTATTAATGAGGCAAGCTGTGCCTGAAATTAAAGGACAGTATTTGACTGCTGGTTCTGTAACCAAAGTAGAAAGGGCTGCTTTGAGAAGACTATTTGCAATAGCCTGGACAGAGACATCTTCATCATGCAGAGAAATTGAAAGCACAGTGCTGACGCCTTCATTTCATGCTACTGGAAGCAAAGTCCTCAACAGTGAACAGCAAGAGCTACATCTTTACTTCTTCACTCAAATGAATTATTGGTTATGACACACACTCTCAGTTAACTGAGGAACTTTTCAGATTATGAGTTTGTTTTTAAGCATTCAGACTTAGCAAAATCCAACCCATAGCCAACGCAGCTGCAATGGATGCTGAATCCTTTACCTTTCTCAATTAAGACATGTTGACTAACAATAGAAAAAACTAACTTGCACAGCAATTGTTCTCTACAATTCGTTTGCATTTTTTAAATTCACATACTGTTCCAAGACCCTCTGAAACTGTACCAACTACCTGTCAGCAACAGTGCAGTAATCTGATTTCTTCACATTTAGCCTCACTCCTGTACTACAACCCAGCAATGCTCATAAGCCCCAGCCTACACCGGTGTGAAGTAGGCAGGATGAAGGTGAAGGGAATCTAGCCGCAAGACAGAGCAAAAGCAGCAGCTCTCATCCCAGGCCGTGTGCTAGGACCGGCACTGAATTTTTCACTTAGATTACAACTACTACAGTGCCAATAATTATTGTTGTCACCATTTTACAGATTGAGAAAATTTGACACAGCAAGGTCACCTGCTTCCTGGGAGCTCCTCGGGGCAGGTGGCCCCTCCCACACCTGAGGAGTTCACTTTTCCTTCACTGAGAAAATTAAACCAACCAACCAGAAATCCTTCTCTGTTGGCAGCTATTATTTTAAGCACAGCCATTGTGTGCACTGAGCTGTGGCAGGTTGCCTTAACTCTAGAGTTTGTGTGTTTTGCACACAAGTATCGAATTGTTCTGCCAAATCAGAAAGAATGTATTGATATTCTAGGGAGGACAGGTAAACGGTTGAATTCACAACAAGCATTTGACTGTTCCTTTACTCTCAGGAGGAGGTGGAAAAAAGAGTTGTTGGCGCCAATTCAGCTAAGCAAACGGTGGCTACCTGATGTTCTACTGTATAAAAAGGCTGAGCTAAAATAAAGCGGGACTGCAGTCTCTACTGACAGTCCTCCCAAGCGTCTTTCTCTGTCTCTTGTTTTTCGTTCATCCTCACTCCCCCTTTCAGGTGCTGTTCGTCTTGGCCGGCTGGTACCGGCACTTCTTGTTTTCTCCTTTAATCTGTCTTCTCAGGTTCTGCCCCCTCCCGATTTCTTTTCATTTCTTTTTATATTATGTACATGAGTGTTGTGCCTGCATGTTTCTAAGTGCACTGCATATGTGCAAATGCCCACAGAGGTCAGAAGAGGACATCAGATCCCCTGGAACTGGAGTTACTGATGGCTGTTGGCCGCCATGTGGGTACTGGGAACTGAACCTGGGTCCTCTGCAGGAACAGTCAGTGTACTTAACCACTGAGCCTTCTCTCCAGCCCTGAAAGAAGTGTTCTTGATCAAAACCCTGTCTTTCCACCTGTCATACTTTTTCAGAGAGATGCAGGCAGTACTCTCACTCTTTCTTCTGAATCCATTTTTCTTGGATTATTCCCAGCTCCCTGTATGCCTATTTCTTACCTCTCAACCTTGAAGAACACTTTCTTTGGTTCAAAGCTTCCCTGTAGCATTTTTACTATGTTTCTATTCTTTCCTATATTAAAGCCTCTGAAGTCAACATCTCCCCTTCCCATCTTTCATTCACTCATTCCATTCTGGTCTCTCCTCAAATCTGGTTCTTGAGGAAGCCATCTGTAATTCTACATAGCCAAGTGCATTGGTGCCTCTCTTATTTCATTTTGACCACCACCTGAACTAGCACTTAACCAACCAGAGAATCATGGAGGGTCCTATGCCTCCCAGAAGGCCCCCTTAATATTTGCAGTCACCGCTAACATGAAAATGAAAACTTCCACAAAGGTGTCTTAGTGTTTTAGTCTTTAGGTAGATCCCCATCATGAAGACTGAGATGCAGGAAACTCTAAGGGACACCACATTATCATATATACATGCAGTTTGCCATGTACATGATTGTAATATCAAAGAAAGGGTTTTTATAATAGGGCAAGTATCAAGGAAATATATAAACAGGGTAGTCTGTTAAGGAGGTGAAACTTACCAGAACTTAAATATTGAATGTTTCTGCTCATCATGATACAGTGTCCAGTCTTGGAATGTTACCACCAGGAAGACTGGCTCATCCTTGAAGAGCCAGTGCCGTAAGTCTACACTGTCGTGAACACTTTGCCTCCTCAACTGTCATTGCAGTAAGTACACTCACCTTGCCTCAAAGATGCTCAATGTTTTGGACCTCATCAACCTTTTCAGACTATTACTGTCATGTTAAGCTATGATAATCCTCTCTCCCCAAAAGGGAAACATGTTTTTATATACGGACACAGAGGAAAGCATACATTCTACCATCATATCTCTTGGGACAAGTAATTATGCTTTTCATCAAGAGCACTGTTTTACCTACTTAGAAACATAAGGTAGATATGAGCATGATTGCACACCTCTGGAATCCCAGCACTTGCACTCAAGAGGCTGAGGCGGGAGGATTGTGAATTTGAGGCTAGCCAAGGCTACATAGCAAGACTGTCTCCAAAAACAAAGTTAAAAGTTTATGACTTGCATCAAACCACAACCATTCATATCACATGTCTTCTGTCCATACTAGCTTTTCCATTTCCATGTATCCCACCCCACCAGCCACACCCACTTGTACTTACAAGCTAAGCTCCATAGGCTATATGACCCAGACATGAAGAATCCTTGTGACTCAGAAACTTTTAGAAGAGAAATAGTATACATCCAATAACTCTGTTGTTTCCCAATACATCAACTTGATAACATGTACTATCTATTAACAAGGAGAGCTCCCTGCCTGTCAGTGGGATGCGTACACAAAAACAAAGCAAAGGCATGTTTCTTCCAAGATGACCACAGACCACCAATATATTTCCACTGTAAGGTGACCTGTGCTTCCTCCTGAAGGAACAGGGAAAACTACCTTACTCTCTCCTGGAGTTGCTAACTTAGGATGCTGTGGGTGTTATCCTTACATAAGATATCTTTCCTAACCCATAAAATCAACACAGGGAAGCAGCAAGCATCTCGAAACAATAAAACACCTGCCTTCATGGAGCTTCTAGAGAATGTTTCTGTGACCCACAAACTGAGCACAGGTGAATATATATGATCTCAGGGAATTAAGAAATGGGTTAATAATGAATTATAAGAGTTGGGATGGAGGGAGGAGTAGAAACTTGGCAGGCACACCTGTGAGAACTTCTCTGGGAAGGTGGTATTGTGGAAATGTTTTAGCTAAGTTTGATATACTGTGTGGCTATGGGGGAATGTATTACAGGCAGAAAGACCATGAGGTGCAAAGGAGGAAAGAAAGTTGAGCATGGTTAGGGAACTCTGTGTGGCTATAGCAGAGCAAAGGCAAGGAAGCATGGCAAAGCGTGTGGTGCGGTGACACAGGTTCACAGCCAGCTCTGGAGTCCTGAGCAAAGTGCTCCGAACATCCTCTGTGTGGTGGGGAGCCGCTGGCGTGACTTGAGTGCCAGAATGGTACAGTCTGAGGTAAGGTTTTAAAGAGTCACTCAAGGTGCTACATTGTAAGCAGACCAGAGGGAGGCAAACACAGTCCAGTCAGGGAGGAGACAGCTTTGAAACCCGAGCAAAGGGGACAAGGAGCTTCCTAAGAGCAGAAGAGACAGGGAGAAGGGCAGAATGCTGGGGTACAGGTTGAGAGGGAGAGCAAGTTTTGACATAAGAGAAAAGTGCAGACTTGTGGACAAGTCCAGGACCTTTGTGGGTAGCACCAGGGGTGCCTTTTGTTCTGTTACTTGTTATTTTATTCAAAGAGCTAGAAAGAGTACTGTTAGTCATGTGATGAAATATTCAGGAGGCAAAAGGATCATTAATTATATTAGTGTGATCTTATGATACTTCATTATCTCAACTGGTAAAAATTGAGGGGCAATTTCATGTGATGCTCTGTGCTAGATTGCAGAGACACAGAAAGGAACACACTGCGCCGACCCCCCAAGGGATTCAAAACTCAGAAGAGACAGGCATGCAAGACAAGGTCTCAAATGTATTCCTGCATCAAGAGGAGGAAATCTGGTGCCACAGAAGTCAATTACTAAGCAAATCACACACACACACACACACACACACACACACACATACACACACACATACACACACATACACACACACATACACACATACACACTCACACAAACACATACACACTCACACACACACATACACACTCACACACACATACACACTCACACACACTCACACACACACACTCAACACACACACTCACACTCACCACACACTCTCACACACTCACACACACACTCACACACACCACACACACACACACTCTTAGTATCATGCATACTATTCAGATGGAGCACATGAAACACATGCACACACACACACACACACACA
>NW_008360316.1:4757899-4779515 GCF_000622305.1 Nannospalax galili | reverse complement strand
CAAATTAGTATAGGCCTCAAAGTATGGCTGTTAAACATCCAATAAGGTTAGTTCTCCCAGTCTGGTACTTTTAATTACCATGTGCTATGCAGATAAAGCTTGGGTTTTTAATTTTTTATTTATTACTTTTATTTTATGTGTGTTGCCTGCATGTACGTACATGCACCTATGTCGTGCAATGCCCACGGAGGTCAGAGGAAGGCATTGGATTTCCCTGGAACTGGTGTTATGGACAGTTGTTAGCTGCCATGTGGGTGTTAGGACTTAAACCCAAGTCCTCTGCAAGAGCAGCCAGTGCTCTTAACCACTGAGCCATCTCTCCAGCCCTAGGAATTTTTTCCTAAGGTGTTAAGATCTTAAACTTGTGGAAAAATAATCATGCGAATCATTTGTTTATTGTGTAATATCTTAAAGTTATACATTGTAAACATTCCAGTTTTCAGAACTATTACTTCTCATTGTGATAAGTGCTTTTCTCATTGAGAAAAGCAACTTAGGGAGGAAGGATTTCTTTGGGCTCACAGTCTGGGAGAGTACAGTCCATCATGGAGCAGAAGGCATGGTGGAGGGTGACATCATCTGTAGTGGAGGGAGCTTGTAGCAGGACTTGCAACTTCACTAGAGGAAGCAGAAAACTCCAGCCATACTGGGACCTGGCCTATAACTCACAAGGCCTGCCCCCAGCAACCCACACCTCCAGCTAGGTCCACCACTTAAAGGTTCCACAACCTTCCCAAACAGCACCATCAGCTGAGGACCAAGTTCAAGCACATGAGCCTGTGGGGGTCATTTTATATTCAAATTATAACACTAGCATACATAAACTTCAGGTATGCATGCAACATTCAACTTGACTGAGTTGGGTGATTGATATATGGGCTGTGCAAGTACTTTGCATTTTTATTTTCTCCTGTGACTAAATTTGGTTTATTGTAAAATTGGATATCTCAATAGAAAGAATAAAGAGAACAAAATTAAATAAAGCTTGTAAGTTTTCTCTACAAAATGATTTAGTAGATAGAAAGTGTTTATTAACTACAGATTTTTTTTTTTTTCTGAGCAGGATCTCAATTTGGAATTCAGGCTGGAATTATAAGACTGCACCACCATGCCCAGTCAAGGTATTTCTAGTACAGGAGTTACTGAAGCAGTCCCAATATGCAATCTCTTTGTATAAAGAAGAATTTGCCAAGTCCTTCTGGCCTATAACAAAGGACAGCATAAATACTCGAGGATACCAGAGTGGTTCCTGTCTTGTGTCAAAGGCACCACATATTTGGCAGAAAAAGCTGAGTGCGTCACTGCAATCTGACTTGTAATCCACTGTTGATGGAAAACCTCTTTCACCTTTCTGAGCCTGTGACGAGAGATGATTCAAGGGAATGCTGCAAGCCCTGTCGATGATGGTTGCAAATGACTACAATTACATAGAGGGTGTGGTGGTTCTGAATACTTCTACATAAAGGTTGAGACAGTCATCATAGTCTCCGACCATACAGCTTTTGAGTAAAGAAAATGTTCTTTGGGGCTAAACTATCTTCATCACAGTTTGCTAATTCCAAGGGAAGGAGAAAGTTGGCAAAATCTCAGACCCTCTTCTTTGTTAGGTTTTGTGGTGCAGAATCAGTAACAGTAGGAGAGAAAGAAGGAGACCATAGCTGACCTCAGACAAGATGGAATTATTCAAGAGCAGTGTGTGACAACAGCCTTTCCTGCATGCTGAAAGCAACTGCTGCCCCCCCCCCGGGGGCAGTTGGGGCTTATATAAAATATAGCTATGGTTGACTACATGCAGATCAGGAATAGTCTTAAGAAGTTTATCACCTCCTTTATGGCCCACTTCTCTCTGGCACCGTTTGCTCTGGTTCATCTTGAGAGACAGAGGGTTTATAATCTTTTCCTGGGACCATTTGCTCAAGGAGACAGGCTGTCTTGGGAAACAGGCTGTCTCAGCAAACAAGTCCTCCCAGGAGGGAGGGAAGTGGTTGATTGATAATGTGGCTTTCTGCAACATCCAGAATGGAAGGTGGTAGCGATGTACTAATTACTTTCCCCAAGATGATTTGTCTCTCACATTCAACTGTGAGCAGAGAAGCCTACATGGTGGATGAGTGGCTATCTACTGTGCTGTACACAGTCACAGGTGGTGTGTCCCTGTTTAGAGGCCACCATATCTAGTCTCCCTTGCTGCTGCCTTACCATAGAGCCTATCTATGCATTACTATAAGCTGGCATCCAAGTTCACTTGATCCCTTTACCCCATTTAATTTTCTTCTAGAATTTGTTATTTTTTATTCTATTTATTACTTTTCTTTTATGTATATGCGTGTATTGCCTGCATGTAGGTAAGTGCACCCGTGTCATGCAATGCCCGTGGAGGACAGAAGAGGCTATCGGATCCCCTGGAACTGGAGTTACAAACAGTTGTTAGCTGCCATGTGGGTGCTGGGATTCAAACCTGGGTCTTCTGCAAGAATAACCAGTGTTCTTAACTGCTGAGCCATCTCTCCAGCCCCTGGAATTTGTTATTATAATACATTTATTCCACCTGTGCTGGTTAGTTTTTGTCAACTTGACACAACAGCTGGGCATGTCTGTGGGGACATATTCTTGATTACCGATTGATACAGGAGCACCCAGCCCACTGTGGTCAGTGCCATCCCCAGGTAGGTGGGCCTGAGCTGTATAAGAAAGGTAGCTGAGCAAACCAGAGGAAGCAAGGCAGTAAGCAGTGCTCCTCCATGGTCTCTGCTCCAGTTCTTGCCTCCAAGTTCCTGCCTTGAGTTCCTGTCCTGATTTCCCTCAGTAGTGGATTGTGACCTGGATGTTGTAAACTAAAATAAACCCTTTCTCCCCAAGTTGGTTTTGGCCAGTGTTTTATCACAGCAACAGAGAAGCAAACTAAAATACGCTCCTTGTTTAGTTGCCTGTCTCCACCCCCTAGGAGGCAACTCTAGGGAGGGCCTTTCTCTTGTTCATGGGGAGCCTTACTCTTTTGTTCCTGAGGATGTTTCTAAAAATCATTGCTGATGGTAAGTAAGTCTCCTACTGTTGGATAAGCTTGTCCTCTGAGTAGCAAGCCAGACTGGCAAGCAATGAATAGATGCCTTCTTCTCTAGCTTCTCATCACTTGCTCTAATCATCTCAAACTAATTGGACTATAAGACTCTCCTTACAAGGGAGGGGTAGAGGGAGACAGTTGCCCCACCCACCCAATCACTCAGCCTTAACTGCATGAGGGGGAGGGAGTAAGGATAGAGACAGAGGAAGCCAGGGAGAGGGAAAGTGTTTGCCATCTTAGAACACCCACAGCAAGTCAGGAAGCTGCTGCCAGAATGTAGGGATAAAAAGCCCAAGTGTGCCCATACTTTTGTAAGTACCCCTCACCGCCATCATAGGCTCTGTTAGCAAGCCCAGTAAATACTTTTGTTCCCTAAACTGTAGTTTGGAGGAATACTGTCTCAGTTTGTGGGAGGAGGGGGCTGCATCACCAGGAACCTGGAAGCCATGCACATACCTCCCAGCAGTAAATTTAACTCACTCCTACCATTTACCTGTAAGTGCCATAATCAAGCATGATACTACACAACACTGTTTATGATACAGGCAGAGACTGAACTATGAAAAAAGTATTTGTTCATGAGGTCCATCAGCTTTGGAGGGGGTGAGTAACCTCACACCTAAAGTTTATCTCATAGGATTGATGCAGTCAGAGCCTCTGTCTGCATTGAAGTTACACTAAAAATCCTTTCCTGTGTCTTCTTCAAATCATTATCAAAATCCAAAGTCTCATAACAATTTCAAAGAGTCTTTACCAAGAGCCTGCTTTAAAATATGGGGAAGATAAATGAGTAATCCTCATCCAGCTTTTGCTGGTGGCTCCTACCAAAAGCATTATTTTGACTCAAGTGCACCTGCATGCTCAGAGTTGAAGATGCTGCTCACCTCTCTTCTCACCCACTAAGTACTTTTGGAAATCACCAAGACTGCTTTACACTCTCTCATCAAACAGTTACTCCAAAAGCATCTTTTGTCCCTCAGCATAGATGCAAGGCTGTGTGGACTCCACTGCCCTGCAAGGCACAGCTGCGGGCATGACATGTGTGGTCACCACACTGAGGAAACCTGTCTCCCACAAGAGGTACCTGCTGCTGCAGAGCATGACAGTCCTTGCCAGAGGCCACCATAGCTCTGACATTCACATGTGCACATGAATAAAAGGGGAAGAGGGGTATGTCCACGTCTATGGCTCAGCCCATCACTTCCCAGGATGATTCTATAAGTTTTCCTCAGCTGAGATACTAATAAAGACGGGACTGAAATAAGATACAAGTCATTAATTAGCTCAAAAATTGAGACATATTCTTTTCTTGGGGGAGGGGTTTGGGGACTTGTATTTTCTGCCTTCATGTAAAGGTCATAAATATTATGGATCACGGCATGCAATTGATGTGTGTGTGTCAAGGTTCTGCCCTGAGGTAGGTTGCCTGCTTCTAACTGGCAAAGACAGACCCCCAGGAAATCTCTGTACAGCATCTTATGGCATTATGAGGAACCCAGCACCCAATGGGGGCAGATACCCACGCACAGCCACTGCTGCCTCGTCCATCAGGCTCAGGTAGTTTTGTAGACAAAGCTTCAGGTTGATCTTGTGGGTTGGCAGGACTGCCATTTCCTACCCTATTCAGCCACCACTCCCAATCCAAGGCTGGGTTTGTTGTGTGTTGGGGAGTCAGAGGCTACTACCTCAGATCTTTCCATTTTTCTAACTTCATACACCGCCCTCAAAGCCAGATGTTCATTTAGAAGCTAGCCCAAGGACAATTCACCAGAAGTCTCAGGCCGCTTGCCCTCTCTCCTGAGGTGTTGTGTCATCCATACTCTCAAGCCTATCTCAGTCTTGGCCACATCTCAAAGGCCACGACCATGGCTGTTCCTCAGAAGCAGGTAACACAGAGCCCCCAGCTGCAGTTCACGTAAAGCAATGGATGTGCTCTCTCCCCAAGAGGCTCTTTACTACTGAGCTTCTCTCAGAGAATATTTCCAACCATTCTGCAAGAAGTGCTCAGCAATTCTTGAATTCTACCAGAAAGTGGTAAGAAACTGTTTCAATTTGAGAAACCTGCTGGGGAGATGAGAAGGAATTTGGGCTGGAACAGAGTGTGCTGGGAGTTTCCCACATTTCTGGTCAGTCAGCCTCTGAAGGCTTGTGCTGAGCTTTCATGTTTGCTTCTGAAAGCCCCCTCCATAGCCAACTACATCCTGACGGAAAGCAATTTATACTCAGAGATTCACGACTTTGTGGCAGGGATTCTGAAGTGTGTGTCTTAGAGAGAGTTAGACAGGGAAGGAAGCCACAGTGGGAAAGGATTCACAGGTGAGAATAAAATATCCAGACTGAAAATTTCGACGGAATTCAACTGAAAGTAGACTTTACACTTCAAACGATGTGGCTAGCCACAGATAAGGTACTACAAGCTTTGATTAGATCATAAATTATTATATGTAAGATTAAATCATTGTGCCACTTTACAAAATAGCCTCGGTTGCCCTCCATGCTGTCTTAAGCCAGCATTCCAAAGGCCTCAATGGGCTGATCACTTATTTTATTTCTAAGCCTACAAGTTTTAAGACCAATCAGGTGGTAAGAGCAAAGCAGTAAGCTAATGACCCTTTCCGGTGCACTTTCTTTTCATGATAACATTGCTTTTGTGTTCTAGAAACTGAACGTGACTATACGTCTCCAAAATAATCTGAAGTAAATGATAAATTCGGTGACCACAGAAGACTCTAGAAAACAGTTTCTCTGGCCTCCAGCTTTGTGTTTGAACCTAGTCATGCCTGGAGAAAGTATGACTCTCCCACTAGGGAAGACTTTCAGGCAAAGGCTTTCTCTTAAATCTGTTGTAATGCTAGAGATTATCTCCTGTCCTAAATTATAAGCTTATGAGGATAAAGATCGCAGTTATTCATTTTTGTATCTTAGAGTCTGATACACAGTGGTTCTTCATCTAAGATTTGCAAGTGAGTAAATTACACACATCATGATTCTCAATTTGGTAACAGAATAATGATGAAAGTATTTTCACACAAGACTGTCATTTGTGTAAACAGGCAAAAATTATCTAAGGCTAATAAAATTGGCTTGAGGAAACTTAATTTGTTTGATAATCAAACAAAATATCTATCTATATGTCCATACATACATACTTATATGTAAACATGGACATATAGATAGATATACATGATATGGATGATGCAAACATATATGCAAATAAGGATAATTTAATGAAATCCAGCCTTATTTGGCAGTAGAGAAAACATCAAGGTATTTGCAGAAAAACTGTAATACTGATAGTGTCTGTTACAGAAAGCACGGGCATGTTGCTCAATATGGTGTTTTGATATAACATATACGGCCTTGGGGCAATGACTGGAATAATATCAGAAGACACTGGCAAAGAAAATATTGTCATGTAAGTTTGTGAGACCTTGGGAATCTTGCATTTGAGCTGGAGAGATGGCTCAAAGGTTAAGAGCATTGGCTGCTCTTTCAGAGGACCCAAGTTAGGTTCCTAGCACCCACATAGCAGATCACAGCTAACCATCTGTAACTCCAGTTCCAGGGGATCCAGCGCCTTCTGCTAACCTCTGCAGGCACTAGGAATGCATGTGCTCCTCACGTGCTTGCAGTCAAAACACTCATCTTCATTAAAAACTTAAAAATTAAAAAGCCCAAGCTTAAATTCTGAAAAATCACAATTTAAGGTTCTAATTAATTGAAGAGATATTTACTATTCATCTATATTATGCAAATTCTGTACAAGATCCTGAAAATCAAGAGCTGAGAAAAACATGAGTCACCATGACTCATTAAATGGGGCTCCCATGAGGCTACAATGGAAGTGAGCTCAAAGCTGTTTGGACACAGCAAGATAAGCAGCTGACCCTGCACAGAGAAGTGACCTTGACAGTGGACAGCTTCTAAGAGCAGAAGGGGAAATATTGTCCAAGGACAGATGGCAAGTGTTCAGAAATCTAGAGCCCAGATATGAGAAGTGGATCCAAATTATGCAGATCTAGACAACTTTGGACAATAGTTTTGTTGAGATTGAAAAGATGGGTTGCATGAGATTATCAAAGGCACTGTGGGGTTAGAATATTTTTTGTGAGCAATGTACAGTAATCAAAAGTTTGAACTAAAGCATGGCCTAAAATGTAAAATTTTTTGGTATTTTTTGAGACAGGGTTTCCCTGTAGCCTCAACTAGCCCGGAACTCACTTTGTAGACGAGGCTGGCCTTTAACTCACAAAGATCTGCCTGCCTCTGCCTCCTGAGTGCTGGGACTAAAGGTGTGCACCACCACACCAGCTAAAATGTAATATTTTAAAATAATATTTTATTAACTTTATTTGGAGAATTTTATGAGCTAAGCCCTATAGGGAGAAAATATGGACAACTGATAATGTTTCAGAAGCAGGCTCCAGCTTCGCCATGTTCCTCTTTGGACGTCACCAAGAAGCTGAAATATTTTCTCAGCAGTTACACTTCAGTGAATTTAAAGAATTTAACTCCATATCAGAGATTAATTAAAGAATTCAAATGAATCTGGCTTATTGCCCACAGCCGAGGTCATTAACCAATGCTATTTTTTGCATATATTCTTACAAAATCAGGAAGAATCCTGACGTCAATGTTTCATCTCATAATCGCACATGCAGAAACAAGAGAAAAACTCAATGAAGCCCCAAAGCAATGGATGAGAACTGTGAAGGATTCTCCTGGTTATGCCTCTTGAAATGTCCAATGGAAACCTATATTGACATGTGTGATGGTCGCTATTTATGTTTCTCTTTAGAAATAGAAGTCCCTCTTAAAGATCCTCAAGAACTGGTTATTCTGAATATAAATGGCATTTCAAATACACAGGACTTCAGAAGGCTTCCATATGAAAAGATGAGTGCTTCAAGGACCAGAAGTTATGTTTCCAAGACAAGCTTTCACACATTCTATATCCACAGTGACATATTACGGGAAGAAATCTCCTTGGAATAACAGGAGTCTATTCCTTACATCTGTAGGGAATGGTTTCCAGATGCTGTTTTCAATTAGCATAGATTTTCATGAAAATTGCTTGAGCTCATTCTGGTTTCTTCTATTACATTCAAATTCAGTGACTCACAAGGTCAGAGCACTAAATATGTGCCCCTCTTTCTCAGGAAGATCCGTACATGTTTTGATGCCCATGCATGTTTTGATGCCCCCTCCGTGTCAAGATGGAAAATAAATTCACTGTTTTTCCTCTCCAGTGTCAACAATTGTGGATGATTACAGCCTTCTGAAATTGTTGTTGTCTATTATGGTTTCAGGTCTATGTAAGTACTCAAATTTACTCTTTTATCCCCAAGACAGCAGTTTGAAAAAATGTGAAGCATCTCATGGTGAAATTAAGCTGATCTTTAACGAAATGTAGCAATTTTTATCTTCAGAAAGGAAGGAGGTGTAGAGCTATCAACAGCTCAGGAGCTTGGGGAGGTTAAATGACTTGTTCAAGGTCATACAGTTGTAAATGGCAGGGTTGTGTGACTCCAGACTTCATCATCTACACAACCTCTCAGTTCAATGTTGAGTAGCTGATGTTTCAACATGGGTATTTCTGGGCATCTGGACTAGGGCAGATGAAGATTGAAATGCTTCCTTTTCAAGGTTTATTCATTCATAAGGGACCTTTCAAGTCCTGGGTGCTGGACCCTTTGTTTACAACAATAGGGTTCTTCACAAGAGCAGTGCTTAGCTAAATTAATAATGACATGTCATAAATTAAAAAACAAATGAACGGGGTTAGGGAGATGGCTCAGTTAGTGTAGTGCCTGCCACCCAAGCATGAGGACCTAAATCTGGATTCCTAGACCCCACAGAAAAAAGCCAGTGTGGCAGCAGAGTCATCTATAACTCCAGGGCCCAGTGGGGACTGACAGGAGGATCCCTGGAGCTTACTGCCCAGACAGCCTAGCCAATCATTAGCCTAGCATCTGAGTTAAGAGACCTGTCTCAAAACATAAGGTGGAGAGCAATCCAAGAAGGCACTCAATATTGACCACACACACACAGAGTGCAAGGGTGGGCTAGACCCTGCATTCCAGCCTCATGATGAAGTGGAAGGATACGTTAGACCCTGGTCCCCAGCCTCTCATCTTGCACCCTTCTCACTCACCATATTTACAGCTATTAGGTCTCCCTTCTTGGAACTACATACTTTATCATGATGTTTTCATTTTTTAAAGTTTTTAATGGATTCCTATGATTAAAATAATTGACTTACAAGCTGTATTTGAAACCCATCTCACTTTCCCAAGGAAAATGTTAAACCTAGAACTCTAGTGACTAGGGCAAATGAAAATGTAATGTATTCACAGAATTACTCCCAACCCCTAGGGCCATGAGGGTCTGGGAAAGCATCCTGCAGAACCTCAGGGTCTCGGGAAGCACACTGGCACTGCAGTAACAGGCATTCTTAGTAACAATGACAGCTCTGACTTGCTAGTGACCAGCAGCTTGGGAGCATGACTTCATGGAGCGAGCATTGTCAAAATAGGGGATCTCAGATCTCCCCCACCAAGCCTGGATGGAATGTAGCATCTCAGAGGCCTATGCTTAACTCACATGCATGTTACTGAGAAGACTACTTTTGTATGCAACAGAGGACCACCTGCCCAGGGGTGGCACTGCCCACAGTGGGCTAGGCCCTCCCACATCACTCAGCAATCAAGAAGATACCTCACAGACATGTCTACAGGTTAATCCAATACAGAGTTTGTTTCTCTATTGCTGTGACAAAATATTCTGACCAGTACTAACTTGAGGAGGAAAGGGTTTATTTGTCTTACATCTCTTGGGTCACAGTTTATCACTGAGGGAGCCCAAGGTAGAAACTCAGGGCAGGAACCCAGAGGCAGGAGCTGGAGCACAGGGCATGGAGGAATGCTGCTTACTGGCTTGCTCCCTGGCCCCTGCTCAACCTTCTTTCTTATACAACATAGCCTACCTGCCCAGAGGTGACACTACCCACAGTGGGCTGGGTCCTCCTACGTCACTCAATAATTGAGAAGATGCCCCATAGACATGGTCACAGGCCAGTCCAATGGAGACAATTTACCAGTCGAGGCTCCCTAAACCCAAGTGTGTCGAGTTGACAACTAAAGGTATCCAGCACAGAGAGAATTCCTCAGTTGAGGGTCCCTCTACCCAGGTGTGTCAAGTTGGCAACTGAAACTGTCAAGCACAATTGATCCATTGTCAACTTGACACACAAATACATCATTATTAAACCACAACCTTTCCATCTCTTGTCCCCAAAATATGATGTTGATATTATTATCACAATATAAAACAGTACAACTTTAAAGTCTTAAAGTCTAAAAAATTCAAGCACAATAGCCACCCATCAGAAACACAGGTCAAAACTTAAGGTTTGGGAATGGCCTATGAAGGGGGAGGGACAGTCAAGGGCAGAGCTCTCACCTGTGGGATCCTATGCTATCTCCAGGCAGATGGATGCTCAGCTTGTGTTTCCTGCAGAATCCACTGCTTGCTTGGTGTTGGGAGAAACACACACACCTGTTCTCAGAAGCAGCTTGTCCAGTGAGAATATAGAAGAAACTGGCTTTGAGTTGGATTTTTTTCTCTTTAAGAAAATTGTTTATAATAAAAGGCTTATAATATCAAATGGGATAAAACTAAAGAAAATAAAAACTGGGATATGATATGCAAGAGTGGGACCCATCAGTGAAGTAGTTTTATTAAGACCATTGCTTTGCTTCATTCCTCGTGCAGAAGCAGGCAGTGGATATGACCAAGCAAGTCTGTGCCAAGCTTTTCCGTAGAAGAACCCTTCCCAGAGAAATAGTTAACTAGCTTCACAAGGAAAACACAAACCAACAGCTAAGTCAACTGGTACTTTCAAGATCTGCATACGGAGAACACGGGTCTGCACAGAACACTGCTCTCAGTGACATTAGACTAGAAACAATAATGGATTCCCAGCGTATGTATTTCAACAATCGTCACAGGCTAATAGGATCAGATTCGCTTTGGTTTCAATCAATTCAACTCTGTAAGAGCCAACATAGAATAGAGAACAAGCTCCCTGAGGTCTGACATGGTGCAAGAAGATACGTTAGAATATATTTCATATGTATGGGTCATATCATTCCTAAATTCATCAAGAGGCAATGAATTTTGGAGAAAAAAGCTAGAAATACTCTCCCAATTATTATTTGAGAGGTGCTGGTTCAGTGTTGAATAAGACTTGTGTTGGAAGAGACAGTGACACTGGAATTGAAGGAAGCCATCATCTGTGAAAGTCAGAGATTTTATTATGAGTAACTTGCCTGTGTTAGTTGGCCTTCCATTATTGCAACAATATGTGATATAAACAACTTATAGGAAGGAAATGATTATTTTGATTCTTGGCTTTGAAGGTTTCATTCCATGGTTAGGAGGCTCACTGCTGTAGGGCCTGTGGTGAGGCAGTACTTCATGGGAGGGATATATGGTACAGGAAGCCCTCCCCTCACTGCAGCCAGGCAACAAAGAGAGAGGCTGGAAGGGGCCAGGTCTCAGTATCCCTTCAAGGGCACACCTCCTATGACCTAACTTCCTCCCAACTAGGGCCCACTTCCTATCAATTGTACTACCTCCCAACAGTTCTACAAGCTGGCCACCAAACATTTATTACATGGACCTATGGGTGACTGCACATCAAAGCTACAGCATTGCCAAAGATAAACCATAGTTTATTAGAACAACTGTCTGTGTATTTTTTAAGGCACACATGGACAGTGGAAACCCCAAAGTTAATGTTCATTCCATGATTCCAATAATATTTAAATTTTTATTTATTTAACTTTGTGTATGCGTGTGTGTGTGTGTGTGTGTGTGTGTGTGTGTGTGTGTGTACGTACAGGCATGTGGGTGTCAGGCACATGTGTACAAGTCAGAAGCCAATTCTTGGGAGTCTGTTCTCTCCTGCCACCTTTTGGGATCCAGGATTAAACTCAAGTTTCCAGGCCTGCACACAAGAGCCTTTATCTGCTGAACCATCCTCCCAGCCCCAACTCCAAAACTTTTAACATAAAAAAATTTAAAGAAGCTCATCTTCTTTTTTAAAAAAAATATTTTATTATTTTTTTTTATTTTATGTATATGCTTGTATTGCCTGCATGTAGGTAAGTGTACCCATGTCATGCAACGCAGAGGGCAGAAGAGACTGTCGGATCACCTGGAACTGGAGTTATGGAGAGTTGTTAGCTGCCATGTGGGTGCTGGGATTCGGACCCAGGTCTTCTGCAAGAACAGTCAGTGTTCTTAACCGCTGAGCCATCTCTCCAGCCCCCAGCTCATTTTCTGAAACACAGCCCTCCCTTTCTTCACTTTCCCTAGCTTGGAGCCAGGAATGTGAGCCTAAAGTGTAGAGTTCAGCAGTTATACTATTAATAATTAAAAACAGTTAACTAAATTTAACTAATCTGTCAACTAGTAAGACTTCATGATTACAAATTTTTAAAAGTTCGATTTTTTTGTACATAGAATACTTACATCTTAAAATATCAAAGGCACTTTCAGGTTACATGATAAATAAAGTATAATACAAAAGAATTCTATTTGATTCTTGGATTTAACTTTAATAAATGACTTTTAACATTCTTCGAAGTAATTCTGGTTCTTGTATAAATAGCACTTACATTGCATTTGGTTTTATGAGTTATCTAGAGATGATTTAAAGTATGTGGAAGAATGTGTGTCGGTTAGATGCAAATACATCATAATTTGACCTAAAGGACTTGAGAATCAAGATCAAGGGGGCTACATTCTGCAAGGGCCTTCTTTCTGATCCATATCATTGTCAAAGGAAATAAAGCAGGATATTATGTGTGGGAGATTGCCATGCCCATGATGATGAAGCCTCTCCCACAAAACCTTGAATCAACTTATATGGATGCATCCTCTCTTAAAGGTCCCAACTCTCAACATGAACTTTGGGGACACAGTTAAACCACAGTAGGCCCTGCCCTTAATGACTTCAGTTAGTCTTAATAACCTCTTTAAAGGCTCCATCTCCAAACTCAGTTATACTAGGCCCAGAGCTTCCTTCAACATACCAGTGTTGCAGGAACACAATTTCGTCTATACAGTGTCATCCATGAGGCTGTGTCTCACTCAGAACTAGCCAGAGGTTTGATATGTAAGGTGGACCCCTTCATCTTCTGTACTCTCTCTTGGCCTTGGGGGCAAGCAAACTGACTGCCTTGCTATTTTTAGAACTTTACGGATTCTCCTATAGCCTATTCTCTTTGGAACAGTTTCCCCCCTCACTTTTATACATCCTTTGGGTCCCTATCCACAGGCCACTTCTCCAAGACACTTCCTTACCTACTGATCATAACTCCTGGCCCTGCCCTGCTTAACAATGTTCTTTCCTATTATCCCCACCTCTCTCAATATTGGACAGGGCCTGTATCTTACCAGTTTACTGTCTGTCATTAGACTTCCTGTTGACTGAGGCTTTTGCTTTGTTCAGGGCTGGTCTCCATCACCTTGACTAGAACCCATACTTTCCCACTAAGGTGAAAGAAACTCATGGCTGTTTTCAAGGGTGTGCTGCTGATGGGAATATTAGCTATTTCAAAAATGTCTTTGGTCTGAACCAATAAGGAACCTCCATTTTCTCTTATTAATAAACACTTACTGTTCTTAGACATCTTTCTGGCTGCTGACTTTGCACTGCTTCTTAAAATTCATTATTATTTCTTGTTTCTTTCTTGTGTACTTAGAACATGCTGAAATCAGCACATTCAAATTCATAAATTTAGACCTCAAGGGCTTTTTCTGCAGAAGCCCATGGTTTATTGAGGTGGTAGCATAAATAATAGTTCTGTACACAGTTAGAAACTTTGATTTAAGAAGAGAGAATTTATTGAGTGCCTGCCACACAGGCACTTTATAACTTACAGAGTTTCATTAGACTTACTATAAGCCTATGTGTTAGTAGTGTTCTTGGTATTAAGTCTATTGATTGTGTCCTCCCACACAATTCCTCCTACACTATTCTTTTAACAGAACCTTCATGTTTTCTTCTAAATATACTGTTAGTGTACAAATGTTAAGAATTTTACAAAACAGGATGTTTATCTTCTTAAGGGAGCTAATGTTTTCCAGCCTAGGCACAGCTCTGTTTTCTCATACTTGTTCACGTGAACACAGCCTTGATCCTGGAGGGCCTGTATAAACAGGGACCAGGTGGGACAAACTCACCTAGCAATCTCTGTAGCAAAAGTCTGTAAGTAACATTCCTCAGAGGGACCACACAGAGGTTCTCAGTAATTCTCCAAAATTAGTGTAATAGAGCTATTGAGAGAAAGGACTCAGTGCAAATCCCAGCTCTCCCATGACTAGCCTTAAGTTTTGCAAAGATACATCACTGTGAAACAGGATGACAGTGATGATGGTGCTAGTGGTAATGATGACGACGACGGCGATGATACTCAGTGAGATTCTATGAACATTAAATAGAATAATACATAAAAACAACTTATACTTGAACCCTAACTCTGTAAGAGTATTCAACAATATGACCTATTATTCTACAAGTTGTTTTTTCACTTGTACAAAGGGGGCACAATTCGTTTTCCTGTGGCTAATAAATATTCAGTTGATTTCTAATCTTTCACTCTTCAGAGGATGGTGTGATAAGAACAGGAGGTAGGAATTGGCTAGGCAGTTAGGGTAAAATGACCCCAAAGAAAAGTAGCCAGTTTCTTGGCTAAAAGTCAAAATGTCCTTGGGCCTCTTAGCAACATACTTTGTTCCAAAGGCCAAAAATGTGAAAAGTATTTGGGAACTCTTATCTAATCCTTAAAAGATTTTAGGGTTACCTCTTCAGAGGGGGGAATGTTAGAGTAGCAAAAAGCCCCATAAAGAAAATAAAAGGGTACGTGAAGTTATCAGAAAAAAATGATGGGACGATATAGGAGGAGTTGGAGGGGAGGGAGTGGGCATGGATTTGATCAAAACACTTTATATACTTATATGCCTTATGAAATTCTCAATAAATTATTTAAATTTTAAAAAAAGATGAGCTTCACCTAAGTTAAGTGTGGAGTCAAAAGGCCAAAACTATAAATGCAAAAATCTTCACTATTTACCAATCAGACCCTGACTACTTAGAGCCTGACCTATTGGCTCGTGATGCCCTATATGAACAATTAGAACTTAATGCCTAATGACCTATGATGCCTCATGTCAAATGGCCAGACTCAGGAAGGATAAAGTATGTTATAAAATTTATGACCTAATGGGGCTAGAGAAATTGCTCAGCAGTTAAAAGTGCCTTATAGCTCTTACAGAGACCCTAAGTTCAGTTACCAGCACCCACACAGTAGCTCACAAATGTCTGTAATTCCAGATCTAGGCTGACTAGATTCACTGGATGGACAAGTGCTGGGGAACAGCTGGGTGCTGACAACACAGCAAACAGTAGCAGGGAAGACAGAGTACAAGGGCTCTAGTGGGGGGGGCTATGGGAGGGTGCCATCTGGGAAGTGGGTGTATAGATGAATAAGATGGTTTGGGATGTTCTGTGTGATATACACACAAAAAAAATCAACAAATTTTAAAACAGTTATATTTGAGGAGGAAGCATAAAAATTTACGTCATGTTAAGTAGTAGAGGTGATAAACATTACCACTGAAATCTACCCGATGACTTTATATCCATACACAGGTGCCAAGGATCCGAGTGCAACAACCATGACTAGTAATAATCAGATACATACAGATTAGAGACTCATGCACCAGCATCTAAGTATTATTAGCAAAAACAGTGAGTATTTCTGTAAGAAACAGTAGATTTTAAAATGAAATGGAGATCATTTTTAAAGGTTAAAAACTCATTCAATTTTATGTCTTACAGGGTTTATACTGAG
The DNA here is from genome assembly GCF_000622305.1 of Nannospalax galili. Taxonomy (NCBI): domain Eukaryota; kingdom Metazoa; phylum Chordata; class Mammalia; order Rodentia; family Spalacidae; genus Nannospalax; species Nannospalax galili. The sequence continues at coordinate 4,763,531 of NW_008360316.1, read as the reverse complement.
CTCAATATTGTATAACTGTATTAATTCAACTGTGAACCTAAAAATTTTATAGCCACTTTTGAAAGAGATATATCTTTGCTCTGGAAATTGTTATTGAGTATGTTAAAACTATAATGAAATGCTTCTTCTAAAAAATAAAAATAAAAAATAAATTAAGACAGTAACCCTTGTATAACATATTTAGTGTCTGAGGCAGGGAAAAGCAGAATACAGTATCCATAAGCTTAGCACAGGGGAGGCTGAAGCAGGAGGATCATGAGTTCATGGCAAGTCTGAGACCCTACCTTGGAAAACCAAAGGAGAAAGGGGATGTGAAGGAGAAAGGAAGGGGAGGAAGGAGATAGGCAGGAAAAGAGGAAGAAAATGAGGAAGATAAGCAATAGGAAGAATAGAGAGTGGTAACACATACCCCATAGTGTGTGAGCCATCAGCAAAAAGCCATAAGCACAAGGGATGAAGGTAAATTAAGAGGGGCCAGGAGGGAGGAAGGGGGAGGAACCCGCTCTGTAGTAAAATTATAAAAGAAACAAGGATCCCAACTTCTTAAACTCACAGAGAGGTAGCTTGTGCTAAGATGGACATGTCTGTGGGGGTCAGTTCTCACATCCAGCCTGTGTCCTGCCTAGAACTAAGGCTTCTGAGGGTGGAAGCATCCATTTCACAAGGGAGAGGGAGAAGAATTTGGAGATCCCCAAAGAGGGAAACTTAAGAGATGGAAGACAAAGGAAAGGGAGGACGAGCATGGGATGCCAAGGAAGACACTAGAAGGCTGCACTTGATGAAGTTGCCTTTCTTGGTAGACCCTAACCTTGAGATGGTTCTAAACCTGTGTTTGATAGGAACAGAAAGCGTTCAGTGGGCTAAATGTTTCCTTAGGGTAATGTAGTTGTCAGCACAAAGCAGTGGGTTCTCAGAAAAACTCTCTGACAACACAACATATTTCCAAAGAAACTTACAGATTCTTTTCTGAAAATGTTAACACTGAGTCAGCCACATAACTGAAAGGACTAAGTTTAGAACGCTCATAAATCATCAAAACCTACTATCTTCTTTCATACTTTTGAACCTATGGTTGTTATGACTCCGTGATTTCCTTTCTTCAACAGCTTTCCTGTTCTGAAGTTAGTAGATAGCCTTAGAAATAAAATCTCAATAAATGTCTATAGAATTCAGTTATGCCCGTGAATTTCATCATGTTCAGTGAAGCAAATAAAATTTGTTGTTATGAAAAAGACCATTGACAACTCATAATTACATAAAAATAAATGTGTCAGCAGAAGATTGGAGCAGAATTAAGATGTCAGTGTGGATGGATCTCATAACTAAAAACCATAAGAAACAGTTTATAACTCAGTAAGGGCTGGCAAGATGGTGCATCATTTGTAAACTTACCACTGTAGAAGTTTCTAAAAATACATACATAAAGAGTTTAAATAGAGCTACCCTATAATGGGAGGACAAGGACCCTCCCTACCAGATGCTACAGGGTAGCAAATAAAAAGCCCAATGCCAGCAATGGATTTGCTCTTTTAAATGATTGGCCATGGGTCCCATAGACCCTTAAACAATACCGCCTATTGCCATTGCTCTTGGTTACTCACCAGAACCTGACTCTATTGAAGAGCACTACATATGTGCTCTATGGAACAAATAAGGAGAGATCTATCTGGTACAGACCTCAAAGCCTCATCTCTACTGACTAGATTTCTGTGCCATAAAGTGCTATGCATACTACCAGAAGAGGAAAGTAATTATCAACCTTACTCAGCTGTGGACCCTGCAAGATACAGCAAAGACATACCTGGCAATATAGACCTACTGGTGTAATAGTGGCATGAATGTTATGGGGTTAACCAATCACCTACCTCACAAGATGGTTCATACCTGGAGCTGTTATAAGAGTCAAGAACCTATGACTAGACAATTCACAGGCCATAGGGGATACCTGTTACTATTATTCTGCTAGATTATTATGTTAGGTGTAGTGTTAAGTTGACTCTTAGTGACTTATTGTTATACCCATAATTAATGCATCTCTCAACTCTCAACCAGAGAAACTTCTTCTTGGGGCAGATGGCAATTAACACAGAGACCCACAACTTGTTAATATGCAGAGAATAAGAGACTGCAGAGTGGCCAGCCCTAAATGGAACACCTATATACATGCTCTCACCTCCCAACGCTCAGGTATCATTGCAGCAGAGTAGGCAGAAATATTCTAAAAGCCAGAGGCAGTGGATGAATACAAGGCAACTGTGTTGTCTGGACACAACAAAGCAATTGCACATAGGAACTCATAGTATCTGTGAGAGCATGCACAAGACCTGTGCAAGTTCAAGACAAACAAAATCCCAGCACGAATGGGAAAGGGAAGGAAGAAGCGCTCAGACCCCAGCTGAGGTCTATTAGTAAATGATAGCTGCTGAGAGATGGAGCATCCATTTTCTTTAAGGGTGTGACACAGGTAGGTTAACCACACTTCAAGGGATGGCCCCACATCCAAGAGCACTTGGGCAACACAGATTAGACTTTATAGGCCTTTAAAAAAGAAAAATAGTAGTAGAAGACATAAAATTGGGGGGTGGGGTGGCAGTAAGGTGGGAAGGGAGATAGGGGAGAGGGTCTAAATAGGACCAAAATTTATTGTATGAAATTCTCAAAGAATCAGTAAAATTATTTTTAAAATAAGGTGCAGAACAGTAGAGGAAGACATCCAGTGTTGGTGTCTGGTGTCCACATATATCCATGTACCAACACACACATACAAATATATCAACATATATACACATATACAACACACACACAAAGAAAATAAACCTACATAAAATTTTCATATCTTCAGAAAGTAAAGTCTACCATCTATAAGATGATTCCAGGATGTGGACCTTCTGAGCATAAAATTTTATAAGCAAAATTAATTACACATTTTTCTAACACGCTATAAACCCAATCAGGATTAGGCTAATTGTACATATCAATTTCAAATGCATATTTACTGTTTAAACTTTCAATGACATTATCATTGGTGCCTTCAACAGAAATTATTAATCAAGGGATTTTTTTCCCATAAGTCTCCATTTATGCTCTATTTAGTGACTGTCTCCAAGAATAACTAGGATTTTTCCAGATCAAGGAGATAGCAAAGTGCATTGCAGGCACTGCAGCAGCAGGAGTCCTTCTGTTAAACACTGGGAGCCACAAAGGGCAAGTGAGTCAATGGGTTTCTCTCCAAAGCCAGTCTTAATTCCAACCCAGCTGTACAGGCCTTCATCATCAGACAGGCACAAAATAGTCCTATCGCCAAATGGAGCTAAGGCACTCTTATTTTATCTATTTTATACAATTCTTGAAAATTGAGGTTAAAATAGTTATGTATACTAGTTACCTCTCTGTAACTGTGGTAAAACACCATGATCAAGGCAACTTATAGAAGGAAGAGTTGGGGACTGGAAAAATGGGTCAGTAGTTAAGAGCACTGCCTGTTCTTGCAGAAAACCCAGGTTCAAATCCCAGCACCCACACGGCAGCTAACAACTGTCTGCAACTCCAGTTCCAGGGGACCTGACACCCTCTTTTCACCTCTGTGGGCACTGAACAACACAGGTGCACTTATACACATGCACAATGCACTCATACACATAAAATAAAAATGAATAAATCAAAATATTAAAAAGCATTTTTTAAAGAAGGGTTTATTTGACTTATGGTTTCAGGGGGATTAGAATCCATCATGATGGGAAGGGATGGCAGCAGAGGCAAAGGAAAGCACAAAGCTGAGTGCTCACATCTGCAATAGGCACAGGAAGCAGAGAGGACAAGCTGGAAGTGGGGCAAGGCTATGCCCTCTCAAAGCCCACCGCCCACTGATGTACTTCCTCACATGGTGTGAACCTCCCAAAGGTTCCATGTCCCTCCCCCAAAACCGCTCTCCTCCCAGGTAATTCTAGGTTGTATCAAGCTGACAATTAAAACTAATCAATACAATCCCCTCTTACCATTTATGCCTATACATAATCATGCATTGATAGGATTAAAGTCAGATGCATTATGGGAGGGACATGTGCAGTAGAAAATGCTTATATGACTTAAGCTATCAAAACTAAGAATGATGCTCATACAGTCTTTAGTTAACCTTGCACCTCCATCTCTTGAATCCCATTAAAAGGGAGTTCCAAGCAATACTCCAGGTCCTCGAGTAGCTTCATGTTTGTGAGTGTGGGGCTCTTGCAGTGTTTTCTGACCTGTTCTATGGCTTTGCTTTCAATAAAACTTCCCTGTGAGGTTTGAAATCTATGTGCACCTGTATTTCAACTATCGAATAAGAGTCTGGAAACAGCCATCCCAGACACTCATCCCCAGTAACACTAGAACTCCAACAGACACGTGCCACCTCCACAAAGCACTTATCCCTGGAAGTTCCCAGACTCTGCTCTCTCTTGGAACTAACTTTCTACTGGAGTAATTCTGGAAGGTAGAGTGTCAGATTTGCACAGCAGATTCTACTTCATGATACTTCTGAGGTCACATGATTTTTTTTCTCCTTTCAGAAACATTTAGCAAGAAAAAGAAATGTTGGATATGATTTTAATCCAGCTCCAAATAATTCAAAACCAGACCCTCCCAGCTCCCCACAGGCCTCTGTCTGATCATTTTTCTTCTCTCCAGAAGAACACAAAATTCCAGGACCACAAGACTTCCTAATCACTCCAGGACTCAAAATGGCATCACTGTCCACAAGCTAACATATGACATCTGGGAGAAGTTGACCATCAGAAGCTGCTGCATGCCTCCCATGTGGACATTATTTCTTTGGGGCTTTCTCTAAACCCCAGGAGGACTCTTGTACCTGCTTCCTGCTTTTCTGTTAAGTTTCTAGCCTGGAACTACAAGCCTCCCCTTAGTGCTTTTCACTAAGAGCTCCACTGTTTTGATCATGGCATGAACTTCCCTGTGTTAGGGAAAGAGGAATTTACTGCTTGGTTGAATTTACTGCTTGTAACAAATTAACTCAACTGGAGACACAGGCATCCGGAGATAGGGGCAAGTGCTGCAGCCCCCGGAGCCTGACCTGTCTGATCTGTGCCGTGTCACGTAGGCATGTCTGCTTACACAAGATAACAGGGAAGGGTTGCACCAGGCACATACCACCCACCCTTCCCCGATTGAGACACCTGAAGGGAGTTGTAACATTTTTCTTGTCTTGAAGTTATTGGTTTGTGAAATGCTTGCTTTGAAACTATTGGTTGTATAAGCGTGGGCTTTTGTGTAACGGTTGTGGGAGCCTATATAATCTTTACCTGAAATTGCCTCGGGGTTGATTGCTCCAACCAGACCTGCGTGTTTTGGAAGGACAGTCGGCCCCAGCTAGCTGGCCTAATAAAACTCTGATTTTTGCATCTCCATATTCGTGCACTTTTTCTCCTGAAGAGACCCACCAAGTCATGGACCCTAACATTTTGGGGGCTCATCTGGGATTCGGGGGGGAGCTTCTGGGGGAACAAAGGATGAACGGAGGCAGAGTTTCTTTTCTCTGGACAGGGCAATGTAATTCGAGGGTCGCCCCCTCGTGTCTGTAAAATCCAGAATAAAGCATGAGTCGCCATCTCGTGTCTGGTCTCGGGTTAGTAATCCC
>NW_008360316.1:4757157-4757703 GCF_000622305.1 Nannospalax galili | reverse complement strand
AGGACCGGTCAACTTGAATGTGATATAGCATGGTGTGTGTGTGTGTACTTGATAGTGTATTAGTATCTTAAAAGGGGAAGGTCTGGTTTTGTATTTTTCTCCACACTCCCTATTTTAAGCCTTCTCTGTCTTCTTTTCTCTTTTATTCTTGGTCCAAGTCTTCGCAAGGGACCATTAAAGGCGAAGGAGCAATTGAGGTTTTCTGGTCAGGGCCACTAAAGGATGTAAGCCAAAGGCTCTTAGCCCTCTTGGCAGACCCTGACTGCCCACATGGGTGGAGACAAGACCCCTTATCTATATCTTCCTTTCTCTCTAGCCACTAAAAAGCCCCATGGGCACGGGTCGAGCAAGTAAGAGGCACAGGGCGCTCACCACTAAAAGACTCCCGTGAAAGTATAAGGGGGCCCCAGGTGTGAATCTCAGATAAATTCACGTCCCCCGCAGAAGAAAACCTGGGCACCGATAGGTACTCATCCACAAGCACACTCACTGGTCATTACTGTTTGGAGTGGCACCTGTATCTCTCTCTCTCTCTCTCTCTCTCTC
>NW_008360316.1:4756022-4756794 GCF_000622305.1 Nannospalax galili | reverse complement strand
CGTTTTGTGGGAGAATCTGGCAGAGGGTCCCCCATCCTGGTTAAGGCCCCTCTTGGTGAGAGAGCCTCATGCTTGCCCACCAAAAGTCTCCATCATGGTCACCCAGGAAGGTTTGAAGTCCTCCAGTCACAGAGGTGGGGATCCTAGTGCTCCGCCAGTTCTCCCCGAGAGCTCCCCCCTCTACCCCCTTTTGCCCGTTGAGCAGCCGCCACCTTATGCAGCTCCATGAGGAGGAGAAGCTGAGGCGGCCTATGGAGGGTGGGGATGGAGCTGGGGGTCCCCATGGGAATCCAGTGGTTGCCCCCTCCCCAGACTCCTCTACAGGAAAAGATAGACAACCTGGGGAGGCGGGAGGGATGCAGTTAAGGTCTCAAGGAAACAGGGACCAAGTGGGGGAAGCTCCATCCTCCACCACAGGAGGAGCCATGCCAGTTCTGCTGGTCCGAACGGTCGGTGGCCCAGATGGAGTTCAGCAGTATCAATACTGGCCGTTTTCCTCTAGTGATCTCTACAATTGGAGGACCCAAAATCCTCCCTTTTCTGAAGACCCTAAGTGTCTAATAGGTTTGGTAGAATCCATTATGTACACCCATTGTCCCATGTGGGATGACTGCCAGCAGCTACTTCACACCCTCTTCACAACAGAAGAGCGAGAACGCATCCAGAATGAAGCCAGGAAGAATGTCCTGGGAGAAAATGGGAGGGCCACTACCCTTCAGCCTGCCATCGATGAAGCGTTCCCCCTCACCACGCCCAAATTGGGATTTTGGGA
>NW_008360316.1:4752243-4754179 GCF_000622305.1 Nannospalax galili | reverse complement strand
GATCCCAGGGTATGCAGAGATAGCCCATCCACTGTATGAAGCCACCAAAGAAGGACCGGATTGGAAGTGGAGTCAGAATCAACAAGAAGCATTTGACAGACTAAAAGAAGCTCTTCTCCAGGCCCCCGCCCTGTCTCTGCCAGACCCAGAAAAGTCCTTCATTCTGTTCATAGATGTAAAGAAGGTAGTGGCCAAAGGAGTCCTGGCCCAGCAACTAGGCCTGTGGAAGAGACCTGTGGCCTACTTGTCCAAGCGGCTGGACCCAGTGGCCTCGGGATGGCCGTCTTGCCTGTGCATCTTGGCAGCCATCACCCTACTGGTAAAGGAAGCTGACAAGCTGATCTTTGGCCAGGACCTGAGGGTGACAGCCCCACATACTGTGGAGGGGATTCTCAGGCATCCTCCAGGGAAATGGATGACAAATGCCAGGCTCACCCACTACCAAGGGCTCCTGCTGGACTCTCCTCGAATCACCTTCTCGGCCCCGGTGACCCTGAATCCTGCCACTCTCCTGCCAGACCCAGACCTGTCAACCCCCATCCATGACTGTAGAGACGTCCTCTCTGAAATCATCCAGGTACGGGCAGACTTGAGAGACACGCGGCTGCCAAATAGTGAACTGGACTGGTATACAGATGGAAGCAGCTTCATGCGGGATGGGGCCAGAAGAGCCGGCACAGTGGTAGTGACGCACGAGGGGGAAGTCATTTGAAGTGCAGCCCTGCCCCCTGGCACCTCAGCCCACAAGGCAGAGCTTATTGCTCTCACAGAGGCCCTGGAGAGAGCAGAAGGCAAGCGAGCCAACATTTATACGGATAGCAGGTATACCTTTGGCACTGTGCATGTTCATGGCGCCATCTACTGGGAAAGAGGATTCCGGTCCACAGAAGGAAAGGAGCTGAAGAACTTGCAGGAAGTCCAAAGACTGTTAGCAGCTATGGAAAAGCCGAGGGCGGTGGCAGTTATACATGTGCCTGGGCACCAGTCCAGAAAGACTCCTGAGGCTATTGGTAACAACTTTGCTGATGCAGAGGCCAGGAGGGTAGCTCTCTTAGATCCCATTGTGCTGGCAGCTCTAGAGGTACCCATACCTGAACTACCCACCCTACCTCCCAGACCTGACTATTTCCCATGGGACCTTGAGAGGATAAGAAAACAAGCTCCGGGAGAAAAGCCTGGGGAGGGAGGTTGGAGTAGGGACCAGGAAGGTAGACTGATCTTACCAGAAGTACTAGGAAAATACATGCTCATCAACCTAGACAGATCCACCCATCTAGGCTGGAAGAAGTTGCTCAGTCTTTTTCAGCACGCATAGTTGGTATTTCCATACCAGAACAAGGCCGTGTGTCAGATCACTGGGGGATGTGAGAGCTGTGCAAAGCTAAGACCAGCTCCAAAGGGGCTCCACCCGACAGGTACCCGGGAGAGGGGGAGGGCCCCAGGAAGAAGTTGGGAGATAGACTTCACCGAGGTAAAGCCAGGAAAGTATGGGTACAAGTATTTGCTGGTCATGGTGGATACTTTTTCAGGATGGGTGGAGGCTTTTCCAACTAAACATGAAACTAGCCAGATGGTGGCAAAGAAATTAATAGAGGAGATAGTCCCCAGATATGGGATCCCTGCGGCTATAGGTTCTGATAATGGCCCGGCTTTCATTAGTAAAGTCCTACAGGGACTAGCCCAGGCTTTGGGGACGGATTGGAAGTTACATTGTGCCTATAACCCACAAAGCTCTGGCACGGTAGAAAGAATGAATCAGACATTAATAGAGACCCTTTCTAAATTGATCATTGAGACTGACGGTGACTGGGTGGCCCTCCTCCCCTTGGCCATTTTCCGTGTTCAGAACTCCCCTTATGTGCATGGTCTAACTCCCTTTGAAATAATGTACAGGGCCCCTCTGCCAATAACCCGGTGAGCGCAGCCCCCAGGGGAT
>NW_008360316.1:4751062-4751549 GCF_000622305.1 Nannospalax galili | reverse complement strand
CCTGTACAGGTTACTTGGACAATCACTAATCTGGAAACTGGGAATCCCGTGTTAATATTATCTGCTGTGCACCCCCCCCAATACTTGGTGGCCTCCACTAAATATGGATCTCTGTACCCTAGTGGATGGGGAGTGGGATCGTGGTGTGGCAGCTATCAGTAGGGATGTAGAGGACTCCTCTGCAGGATTTAATTATAAATTTAAATCGGGAGTCCCGATTTCTCAGGCAGAAACAATTCTATGTCTGTCCTGGTCCCCAATACAAACCTAGCCGTGGGAGACCTGATCAGTACTATTGTCCATGGCGGGGGTGTGAAACCACTGGCCAGGCCTTCTGGCTGACTAATGCCCGTGGAGATTATATCACTATCACACGGGACCAAGCAAGCCCTCCATGTGAAATGACTAGGGGGCCTAGGCCCCGCATCTGCAATCCCTTGCTCATTAAATTTACTGAGGCAGGAAAGAAGTTTTCTGGTTGGGAGGG
>NW_008360316.1:4734593-4749896 GCF_000622305.1 Nannospalax galili | reverse complement strand
TCAAGACTTAAATACTGCTGAGGAAGATTCCTCAGTTTGATCTAGAAAAAGGGGGGAAATGTTGGGAAAAAGAGGAATTTACTGCTTGTTTGAATTTACTGCTTGTTTGAATTTACTGCTTGTTTGAATTTACTGCTTGTCTGAATTTACTGCTTGAATTTACTTGTTTGAATTTACTGCTTGTAACCAATTAACTCAACTGGAGACACAGGCATCCGGAGATAGGGGCAAGTGCTGCAGCCCCCGGAGCCTGACCTGTCTGATCTGTGTCGTGTCACATAGGCATGTCTGCTTACACAAGATAACAGGGAAGGGTCGCACCAGGCACATACCACCCATCCCTCCCCGATTGAGACACCTGAAGGGAGTTGTAACATTTTTCTTGTTTTGAAGTTATTGGTTTGTGAAATGCTTGCTTTGAAACTACTGGTTGTATAAGCACGGGCTTTTGTGTAACAGTTGTGGGAGCGCCTATATAATCTTTACCTGAAATTGCCTCGGGGTCGATCGCTCCAATCAGACCTGCGTGTCTTGGAAGGACGGTCAGCCCCAGCTAGCTGGCCTAATAAAACTCTGCTTGATTTTTGCATCTCCATACTCGTGCATTTGTTCTCCTGAAGAGACCCACTGAGTCACGGACCCTAACACCTGTGTTCTGCCCCAAATAGAATTAGTCCCCTTAACAAGAGCTATACAATTCTCCTTTGCAGCTTTCCTCTCTCCTAGGCAGGACCTTTGACCTGTCACTCAGAGCTGGTGATAGAGAACAGCCTGCTTCTCCCGGTAGTATCAGTTCTACTTCGCTAAGACAGTGGCCTTGCTCTTTTCAACCTGCCCCATCCTCAGTGGACCCAAAACCCTGTGTGTGACCTAAGGCAGAGGGAATATGGCCCAGAACTCTTAGTCTACCATGTGTAGGATAGAACACCTCCTGTAGTGGCTGTGCAGCCCCAGTCCACTTGCCTGGGATAGAGGTCGTGCTCAACTTGATGGATTGGGAGTGGGCATGCTAGAGGTCTGCCACCTCAGTGAGAAAGGAGAATTCTGGAATGGTAAGGAAAGGAGAGATAGGTGTGGTCTCAGTCACACACACTCGGGGTACAGCCTCCATTACACTGAACTGGGAGTTGGGGAATGAGCAGGCCCCACTTCAATGTTACAAACTCACTGTTCATACCAAGATTTAGAATATTCTCATGGTTGAGTATCTTCCCATTGTATGGGTATGTCCCCATTGGATGACCCCCCCCCAGCCACTCTAAATGGTTTGTGATAGCTTTCACCAGGTACAGCTGCTTCATTGCTGACACCATTCCAATCTTTCCCTCCTCATGTGTATGTCTTTCCTTTAGAATCTCTATTCTTCACCAAACAGTATGGTGAATTTGCATATTATACATTCACTTGTTTTTCCATGCGCTGCTTTGAGAACATTTAGCTGTTCTGTCAGGGGATCCTTGGATGGAACGCTGGATCCCAGAGCTTTCACCATGTGTGAACAAAATCGTTCCCAGTTGTTTCTTTCTGCACCAACAACAGAACATCTCTGGCACTAAGATCATGTTCATCCTGGCATACATTAATAACTTGCAAGTTTTTGACAGGACTGCATAAACTACAACCTTCAGGGGTGAGTGTAGGCATTTTAGAGTAATAATTCACAGTTTTTGTCTTCATGTCACCTGTGAAATGTGTAGAGAGTTATTGATATATCCTCAGTAATATATCTCTACATCTATCTCTCACCCTTTGTAAGCACAGTACTGTTGAAGAATGGTCATTGAGATCATGTGTGAGGTGCAGAATAATTAGTGAAGCAGCCCACTTGACTTTTCCAGGAAGCTGACTGGACTTCTTATAAACTGTTAAACATTTTAAATATTTGGGGTGTAAACTATAGACATATCCATTTTATTACAAGGGAAACATTTCCAAATACTCTAGAGCAACTGTATGTTTCCAGGTAATCCTGAATAGCTCTTCTCCACCCCCCACCCCCTTTTTTTCTGAAATCATAAAACACACAAGCACAACCATTTCAGAACCGTGTGTGATGCTCCCTCTCGGCACCACATCCATGAAGCATCCTCCTACATCCAGCCTATTCACAGAAATCTGCTAACAGCAAGGTACTGTCCCATGGTGCCTTTGCACAGGTGTAGTAGGTAAATAAATGGCAGTCAAGCCCTAATTGTGGAGTGTGTGAGTTCTAATCACAGCTGAGGGCACCCCGACTCTCATCACCACCCCGCGCGTGCCTTGACAAAATTATAGTGAACCAGCTTCTTCAAACTCCTGTGAGCACTGTTCGGGGTTGAATTAGAGCTAAGATGCAACAAGGCTTTAGCCCTAGGGCGCCTCCTGGCGGCGAGATACGGGTCTCCGCGCATGAGCGTTAGTCAATCGCGCTGCTGCTACCCCCAGAGTAGTTCGAGGTATCAAACAGCTTAAGGAAACCCTGCAAGAGGAGACACTCGCGCACCCGGGCTCCCCAAGGCGCCAGATAGCTGGATGGCTTATGGTTCGGCACCAGGTCGGAGATGGAAGGATGGGTGGCTCCACGCAAGTTCTGAAGTAGTGGTCAGACAGGAGACCCAAGAGAGAGACGCAGGAAGACCTGATGTCCCGGCACGCTGAGCAGAGGAGGCAGGCGGCGTGACCCAGAGGGAGTCGGACCGCCAGACCCGGAGCGCCAGAGGCTTGGGATGCAGAGGGCCCCTGGGGTCGCTTGCCAGGGTGGAGGGTGGGGAGGTAGGAGAGGGTGCAGAGGAGCTGAGGCCCCGCAGTGATGAAAAAGGTTCTTGGACTCCTGGAGGGGTGGGAGGGGCTCTGGGGACATCTGTCCCCCCGACGCGCGGTGATGGATAGGGAGGGGCGAGGGACCGTCACGGGTGGGACACAGACTGGTACAGGTGGCTTTGGAGAGAGCTAGGAAACATCGAAGAGTCGTGCAGTGCTGGGACTTCCCCGGAGTCGTGAAGGGAACGATGGGAGATGGGTCCCAGCGTTGGGCGCAGGCTGTGTCCGGTCACAGACCCCCGAGCTCGCCTGGGCTGGTCCCTGGCTGCGCAGTGGCTCGGCGCTCGCGGGGCGTCCCTGGCTCCCGCCTCTCCTGGCGCTGGAGCACCTATGCCCAGAGCCCTGTGGGGATCTGTGAGCTGGCGGTGCTGGGAGCTCGGCACCTGGAGCTGAGTTCCAGCTGCAGTCTCAGCAACTACTGAGTACTCAGCCAAGAAGAAAGACCCCGAGTCTTGACCGCTCTGAATGCAGGGGAACGCCTGAGCTATTTGCACTCTGGGACCCCAAAAAGCACCACGGCAGAGACTGGCCATCATCCCCTGCTCAACCCAAATTTCCAGTGCTCTCTTCTTCAATCTCCTAAACTACCATCTGAGGTAAGCCAGCCCCCCGCCCCAGCCAGTCTGCAAGACCTACCACCACCCAGCCCACCACCGCATGTTCCATCCCACTGCCTTCCCCAGGAAGGTCGCTTCTCCCTCCTGCTCATCTCTGTCCCACACAGCCAAGTAGCCATCTCTGCCCAGGCCTGGGGAAGTCTCTGGGACAGTCATGCAGTGAAGTTTATATGTTGGCCCTGCTTTGTTTGAACCACTGTTAGCTGATCTGCACTCTGAAATAAGACGTGTCCGGGTGCATGTGAATCTGGTGCATTTGAGTGTGCTGTGTGTATGCTATGAGAGAACGAGAATTCTCTGTGCACCGACTTTTCTTAAAACCTTGCTTGCATTTACTGAGGACTGAGTACTAACTTTGAGTGAGCAGAGCATTGCACAAGGTTTGTTTGGTGTCTTAGAAAGGATCCAGAGTCTAAAAGCAAGCACCCAAGACTAGCGTCATCTCAGTGGGGGCTGAACTTACAACCCCACCCTGTGCCAGTTGGTGTTTATGTGTGTGCATGCTGTTAGGAACTTGTTCATTGTTAAATCCCTAATGTTTATATGGATGGTTATAAACACCAGTATGGTCTCAATTTATCTGTGAAATAACCATTCATCACTTGATAATGTTGCACATTATAAAGAGGACTCCTCAGCGCTCTTGTCCTACTGTTCCTGGTGTTACTAAAAAGAGGTAAATCTGTAAAACAGTGGAATTGTGTTTATAGCAGACTTTGTGGATGAATCTTCTTTAATATGAACACACTGTAAAGAAACTATAAGAAATACTGTACAATATAATTCAAAAGAAACATGTTAAAGCCTTGGTTTGGGGTGATGGAAGAGTTTGCCAAAATGCTAAGTATCTATCTTGGAACTTCCTTTCATGACAGTATGCTTCTAAACAATGCAACTGGCACAGGCATGCCCTCCACGTGTGTAAAAGTGCCTTTTTGTCAAGACTGAAAGTCATACAGTAGTGGTTTTTCAGATATTTTGAGTTCCCTACTTCTTGTATTCTTTTCAGCTTTAATGATTATGTTGCCGAATCAGACTCAAAGTTTAGTGACTGTTACACAATAATCACTAACACCTATGTGGCACTTAACACTAGGCATGCACACACAGAGAAAGTGTGCTGGTTCACCGTGGTCATCTATGGGATAAACTATAATCTCAGAAAAAGAAAAACAGTGACGCATGATCCGCTGAGTAAAATGACAGGACTCTACAACATACAGTAATAGAATCAGGCAAGTTTTCATGTTTAATAAATAAGTTGCTTTTATAAAACTATTAAAACACCATCAGAGAACATTATCTTGAAGTCACAAGATCCTTTGAAAATCTCATGATACTCACAGATCTGATACCCACCCCGCCCCCAAAAATTATGGTCCTAAATACCTAATTTGAAAGGACTTTCAATTAAGTTACTGTTTAATTTGGACTGAGGTCCTGGAGGGGCCCAGGTGTGTGCTTGGTGCTGAGATCACCCCAATTGAAACCCCATGACAGCTTTGAACCTTTCTCTCGTGCTCCACCACACCCTCTGAAAAGAAAGATATTATGTAGAACTCACTGCTCCAGTTTCTGCTTGAAGCTAGTCACTGTGGATACTTTATTTCATCCCATCTGCAGGTGCACACTGGACTTTGGGCCCCACATGAGACACAGAAAGCTGGGGAGGGGGCTTACATTTCAGAACTGATGCCAAGCCATCCTTCCTAATATGGCACAGGGCCCAAGAAGAATGCCGTTCTTCCCGTGAGTGCGGAAGGCCCCGAACTAGGGTTAGCATTCCATTTGAAACAAGGGGAAAGAAGACCTCACATTAAAGTTAGAATGATGGGATGGACAGAATGGTTCAGTGACGTTTCACTAAATTTTCCCCTCCCCCTTCTTGGGGGACTCATGCCTGCGCCCTCTGAGGCCCCAGGGCTGACAATATGACATTAAACATTCTATTTGGATTTTCCATAGTTTATGTGACATTTGGGAGGGGTGACTTACAAAGACATGGATTCTTATAGGCTTTTCCTTTTCCATATTTGAAATGCACCCTCCCTCCTCCTGCAGTCGTCCTCTCTCACCGTTCACCTGTGCTCAACATGGAGGTGGCTCCACCCCTTTTTCCCAGTGTGCTCCGAGTAGCCCATGCTCGCCCTGGATCAACTCCAGCTATTCGGAAGAATGTCCGGGTTACACGTGGATAAAGGCTCTTGACAGCAAGCCTGGTTATCTCAGTTTGGTCTCCTGGACCTTCATAGTAGGAACTGACTCCCTCAAGTTGTCCTCTGACCTCCACACACTTGCTATGGCATGAAGCATATAAATGAATAACAAATAATTAAAGAAGTAAAAATCAAAGTGTAATCATGAGTATAATGAACTGAGGCCATGAACCTTAGAACACTTCTAAACTCACAGGTTTAAAAAATTTTTTCTTCACTGGGTGGGGGGGCAGCAAATGGGCCATGGTGCCTGTGTAGAGATCAGAGAACATCTTTAGGGAACCAGGTCTCTCCTTCCACCTTTACATGGATTCCAGGGATCAAACTCAGGTTGTACTGTTATCCACAGAGCCATCTCACCAACCTCACCCTCACAAATATTTTAAATGTTTTTTTAAAATCAACATATGATTTGTTAGACACCATTATAACATTCTGAACAAGGTTTGCTTTGTGGTTTTCCTCCCTGCCCCATCCCCTGGTACCCTTGTTTCTGACCTTGCAGCCTCCCCCCCACAAGTCTTTCCTGTTTTTCATTCCCATATGATTTTGCGGCCACCCCATCTTTCCTCATCATCTAATATTACCGTCTCTTGGTCTCCTTTCTAGATTTTTAAACTGCACCCATACTTATACCTGTTTATGTTACACAGGTACACATTATAGGCTAGGATCGCCATATGAGGGAGAACATGTGGTTTCTGGCTTTCTGAGTTTGGGTCACTGTGCTTAATATTTTATTTTTCATATCCATTCATCTTCCTGAAATTCTCCTGCCTTCACTTTTCTTCACAGCTGAATTTTCTGAAGCTCTGTAGAGGCCTCCCTTCATGTCTTTATCTTCTTTTCTTGGCTGTTTAATAAACACAGGATGTTGATACACAGTGTGTTATCAACATAGTATTCTGTTCCCAGGTATGGATGTGTTAGGAATGCTGGGGGCTGCCTTAGCTCATCTGAACTTCCTTTCTATGAACAATTTTAATTTTTCCTGTCTCATTCTTACTTTTCTTCTTTTCTTTTAAATTCTTTCTTTCTTTACAAGTTTGCAAACATGGAGGTATAGAGGCATAGGAAATGATGTTCTGACATGACTGACCCAACAGAAAGAGCAAAATAAAGATTCCAACCCTTTCATCTGACCACTGCACCTCCCTCACACCCTTAGGTTTTATCCGGCATTTTTTTAAGGAATAACAAATTCTGTCCAGAGCTCTAAGTTAGTCAGCTTTCCATTACTGTAACAAAATACCCGACAATCAACTTGTAAGAAGGAAAAATATGCTTGATTGTTCCAGCCCATGGTCACTCGGCCCTGTTGCTTTGGGGTCTACGGTGAGGCAGCACAAGGTGGAAGCACATGGTAGAATAAGGTGCTCATATGAGAGGCCAGGAAGCAAACAGGAAGAGGAGGAGACCAGGGTCCCACACTCCTCTTCCATGGCTTTCCCCTAATGACCCAAGACTGACCCTTAAAGGCTCCTTCACAGGCTGTGGACCAAGTCCTTCACACCTGGGCCTTTGAGGAACATTCAAGACCCAAATTAGAGTGGCACCCCTGTTTCTCTATCTGAAAGTCTGAACTGCTTATTAATCAGGAAAGTCCTTTTTTCTCCCATTTCCCCCGTCTCTTTCTCTCTCACTGGGAGCATTTGACTTTCTTATTTCTAGCTTCCATTTGCACTTCACTGGTCCCATTTTTCTGCATCAGGACTGCTGATTTCTGCAGTTTGTGGTGGTCTTTGTGATCTCAGGGCTTGAAACGACCAGAGTACTTCAATTTTTCTTTTCTCCTGGGGTCTCAGGGCCCAAGGGCAAAGTTTGTACAACTTTCATATTTGGAATAACTTTGGACAAACCCACACCCAAAGTGGCACAGGATTTTGGTTGGTGCAATGCCACCTGTTTTCCTTACAGCTGTTCCTCTTTACACCACAGACAGATGTGATCTTTGCCCTCATTCATCCTAAGGATCACAGCTAACACCCCTGTAAACAAGGATGGGATAACAAGAGAAACACATACCAGTTTCACCAGTTTTTTTACCTGGAACAGCAACCTCTAGAAGGGAAGACCCAAAGCCCAGGAAAGCTGGGGTTTTTTTTCTAACATTTGTTTTTGTTTTTGTTTTTTTTTTATTTTATGTGTATAAATGGTTTTTGATGTTTTATTGAGCTTTTTAAATTTCATACAACATTTCCCACTCAAATCCAGGCTTCCTCCTAAGGTCCAAGTCCCTCTAGTCAGCAGGCACAGTACAATTTGGGAGACTTGCTAGGTAGAGGTAGGATTCAGGTACTCTCCAACAGCTAGAATGGAAGCCTGGTCTCAGATGTGCAAAGGTAAGTTGGGAGTGGGGGGGAGGTTGCAAGGTCCCTAGGGAACTAGATGGAAGCATTGGGTTGGTCTGGGTGCAAAGGATCAGGAAGCAGTGAGGGGATCTGGACCAAGAGGGTAGTCCAGAGGTCTGGGTTGCCAAGAGAAGAAGAAGGCTAGGAGGACAGGATGTGGGAGATGGGAGACTGAATCAGGGTTTTATTGGGGTTTTATTGGGGGTTTGTTGGTTTTTTTTTTTTTTTTTTTTTTTTTTTTTTTTGGTATATTTAAGACAGGGTCTCCTTGTCGCCCCAGCTGTCCAGGAACTCACTATGTAGACCAGGCTTGCCTCAAACTCACAGAGATCCACCTGCCTCTGCCTCTGGAATGCTGGGATTAAAGGCGTATACCACCACGCCCAGTGTGTATGAGTGTTTTGGCTGCATGTGCGTAAGTGCACCGTCATGCAATACCCATGTAGGTCAGGGGAAAGCGTTTGATCCCCTGGAACTGGAATTACAGATGATTGTTAGCTGCCATGTGGGTGCTGGGAATCCAACCTGGGTCTTCCATAAGAACAGTCAGTGCTCTTAACCAATGAGCCATCTCCAGGAAAGCTGTTTCTACACTTCAATTTGTTGTGCTGTGAACAGCCATGTGAAAGTGTGATTGATACAGAAGATGTGATATGGCTGTGACAGGCAGACAAGCCTGTCTGTTCACATTCTCCTGGGCCTCTGTGTGCCACTTCTTTTCTTCCCCCTGGGTATAGGGCAATGAGCATCTTCAAGGGAGAAAAGGGAAGAGGCAGCGATCTTTCTGGGTTTTACAGTTTGCTTTTGGGGAGAAAGGTCCTGGTTTCTGTGATGCTCAAGGGACATGAAGAATTCAGAGCTCTGTGTCTCCAGCTTAGGGGGAGAAGGAGTACGATCAGGTGGAGCATAGGTCAGAGAGTTCTAGCTTCTGGACGTAACAGTATCCTTGAATTTAAGGTGCTCAGTATGCAAGGTGCCATGATTTGGGGTAACCTGTTCTGAGCCAGGACACCACCTACAACCTTAGAAACAGAGGGACTTCTTATGCTTTTTCAGTGCAGGGGTTTGATCCCAGCAGAGGTCAGTTCCCCACCCATATCCAGCATTACAGTTCAAGACCAGCTTCCAGGCCAGCAAAAAGTGAACATCCTGCCTGATGCTATGAAAGCTATCACAGGTGTCTCCCATCTTGGATTTCCATCCTTATTCAGGACCTTGGGAATTTTCCATTCTTTCCTATGAATTTGATGGTTAAGAGCACTGGGTGCTCTTCTAGAGAACCCAGGTTTGATTCCCAGTACCCCTGTGGTGGCTGACAACCATCCATACATAATTCTAGTTCCAGGGGAATTTGACACTATCTTCTGACCTCCTCGGGCATTGCACACATTGCACAACACAGGTGCACTTACACACATGCAGGCAATACACTCATACACACAAAATAAAAATAATAAATAAAATATATTTAAAAAAGAAAGTAAGACTGGCTGTAGAGCAGGGATGTTACCACCTCCCACTTAGATTGGGATTTGAGAAGTCGGTTGCTTAAAACTAGTAAGTTAAAAGAAGTTTGGCTATTTCATTTTTTTCTTATGAATCTGTGATCAACATATATCTTCAGTTAGTACCAGCTGATTTTCAGGTATTTTTTTGCAGGAGGGTATAGGAGATATTAGAATATGATTCTTAAATTCACCTCTTTGTTTTATGGTAGTAGACATAATAACTCTTAAAAAGTAAAATTTGATAAAAACGTGGCTTGTATATTGCACAATACAGCTTCATCACAAGTTGGAAAGCTTTTCTAAAAAGGATCTGATAGCAAATATTTTAGGCATTGCTGGCCAAAGGTCTTGGCTTTGCTTTTTAAGTATGTGGGCAGCAGCCACAGATGATGCCAGAAAAAAATAAGCATGCCTGCATTCCAGTTAACCATTTACTTACAAAGCTGCTTTGTTCAGAGGCGGATGAACCTAGCCAGTCTTAGCATTTGACGAGAAATCCACAATTTGCTACATGATGGGTTTTCCCATCCTAGAGTTAGAGCAGTAACATTGTACTATAAAAACAGCACAGGCAGGGCATGGAGGAGCACGCCTTTAATCCCAGATAGAGGCAGATGGATTTCTGTGCATCTGAGGCCTACCTCTTCTACATAGCAAGTTCCAGGCCAGCCAGGACTAAACAGTGAGACTGGTTTTTTTTGTCTGTTTGTTTGTTTGTTTTTAAAACCAGAGCATAGGAAATTTTTTCCTTACCATAAGATTTTGACATGATTTCTATTTTATTTCTAAGACATGGTGGCTAATTCTTAATCCTAGCCACTATTAAACAACAAAAACAAACAAACAAACAAACTGTTAACCCCTTGTATTCAGAAGAGGCCAGTGTTTTCACTGTTAGTTATCTGTACTGTAACTTATTGTTCTTATGACTCACTGCCCCTAATGCCAAGCTGCCCAGTCCAGTCTCCACCCAGCAATTCAGCCCAACCTACACCCTTTGTCCATCTGCACTGGAATGTGCCATTGTCAGTTCCAAAGCATTCCCCATTGGCTGGTTAATGGTGCTGGTCATTCCACTCACACCTGGGGTTAAAATCTTGCCTGTATTCACTGTACCTGTGCTCTAGTTTGGATCTTGAATGTTCCCCAAAGGCCCATGTGTCAAGGACTTGGTCAGCAGTTCATGCAGAAAGTGGGAGGTGGTGGAACTGTTAGGAGGTGGAGCCTAGTGGGAGGAAGCTAGGCTATTGGGAACACGTCTTTGGGGAGTATTGAGACCTCAACATCTTTTATTTATGGATTAGCTCAGGATTAGGTATATAATTGAGGATTGCAAGAAAGAAAGACATATTAAGAGAAATGGTCACTAAAAGAAAGACTAGCCTGTGGAAGACAAAAAATAGAAAATTACTATAGATTGAATATCCTTTATCGGCTGTGATTGGGCCCAGAATTTTATCTGACTTTTAGTGCATAGGGTTATACTATTTGCATATATGTAAAGGTATCTTGTAAATGAGACCCAAGTCTGAATATAAAATTCATTTACATGTCATATGCACATTATATATGTAGCCTACAGGTAATTTCATACAGTATTTTTAATCATTTTATACATGAAACAAAATTTGTTCTGTATGTGTTGCTCAGCTCCGCATCACTCTAACAAAATAGCTGACTTATAATAAAGGAAGGCTTATTTTGGCTCAGAGCTTCCGAGCTTCAGCCTCTGGTTGGAGGATCCATTCCACTAGGCTTCTGGCAAGGCAGCTGTACATCATGGCTAGAGCACATGACAGGCCAATGCTCACTTCATGGTGGCTGGGAAGAAAAGAGGAAGGGGTGGGGTCCCAGTATCCCTTTCAAGGATATGTTCCCAGTGACCTAACTTCCCCTCACAGGCCCCGTCACCTAAAGGTCCTGCTATCTTCCCATAGTGTCAAGCCAAGGGCCCAGCTTTTAACACATAATGTTTCACTAAATTTTCCCCTTCCTGCTCTCTGTTTGACCTGCCCTCACTCAGGGTCTCCTGGCCCAGAAAGATGCTGATCAACAAACCAGCATAACACCGTTCTATTTGAATTTTGCATAGTTTATATGACATTTGGGAGGGTGTGACTTACTAAGAAACAGCTTCTCATAACCCATGTGCCATTCAAATCCTCCCATAGTCTCCATCAGCTTTCGCACTCTGCACCCATGCGCCATCTCACCCCGTGGTCTTCCTCATCTTGAGTCCATCCATGCCAACTCACCCCGCAGAGTTCACACAGGGCCAAGGCCATGCAGGCTGGCTTGCCTCCTGCTCCCCACTCCAGACCTTAGGCAAGCTTCACCCCTGGAGTTCCAATATATGGTCATGGCTAACTCTGCTAACTCTGTGCTGCTAACTCTCCATCTACTTACTCTCCATCCCTCTTCCTAGGGTGCTCCCTGTCTCACCCCGGGGGGCTTACTCTCCTCCATAAGCTCACTCTTTTCAGAGGAATGAGTAATTTTGGGGCTACACTCCACCCTTTTCTCTAGCTCTTACAAAATTCCCACCATCTCTTCCATGAATTTCCCTGAGCCTTGGAGGGAGTGACAGATGCAGGGTGACCTTTCTTGTATCATAGCGAAATAGTGACCTCTTGGGCCTCCCCATCATTCATCTTCAAGATGTGGCCATTGATCTATCTCAGTGGTGTTTCCCCTACTATAAAGACAAGTGGAAGGAAGTAGACACATCTAAACAAACATGAATGTAAATACAAATGCCTAGAGCTATCCTAGTAGGTGTACCAATTTCATTAAACAGATACTTCCAATGGCTTCCCCACTGAGGCCTGTAGCCTTCCCTGACACAAGGGGTTGGCCTGGTCTACAGCACCAGATGTGTGTTCCACCCCTAGGAGCCGGCCTTATCCAATTAGAAGTTTCTCAGTTGTACATATGTTAGCCAAGCACTAGCAGGCATTGCTCGGCATGTTCACAGTGTGCAGCACGTGGGGTCCATTCTTGAGTAGAATCATGGGGGATCCTTTCTTCCCCAACCATCTGAATAATACCTTCTGGCACTATGAAAGCCATCCATCCAGTGTCATGGAGTTTTTGGCTTAGTCTCAGCTCCATCGCCTCTTCTCCCATGCTCACAACATGCGGCATGTTCACAGTGTGCAGCACGTGGGGTCCATTCTTGAGTAGAATCATGGGGGATCCTTTCTTCCCCAACCATCTGAATAACACCTTCTGGCACTATGAACATCATCCATCCAGTGTCATGGAGTTTTTGGCTTAGTCTTAGCTCCATCGCCTCTTCTCCCATGCTCACAACATGCAGTATCTTCAGCAACATGGGCTTACTGACCTTTCTAGTGTACAACCGACATTAGTGGCAATAGCTTTGATGAATTTGAGGACCTTTAGAATCTCTCTGACCAACAGCTCATAGGGGGGCAACCCACCCCGGTACTGTAGATTTTCTTCACAGTTTTATAGTTTTGGGAGCCTCTGTTTTTATCTTACCCAACCATAAAACTCCCAAGAATCTTACAGCTATTGCTGGCCTTTGTTGCTTCAGGTATCTTTTAAATGGGTTTCAGATCTGCAAAACACTCAAAGGTTAACATCATATATTAAATCAATCATAGACAAGGTCTGACACAGCGTAGAAAGGTTTTATCCATTTGTAGTAATTGCTTTTTCCGTAGATCTCTCTTAGGTACCATAGCTTGGATAAGAGGCATTAATTTGGTTAGTTTGTTGCTGTCTTTAGTTAGTAACTCTGCCTTCTGGGGTTCTTACATGGAGTCCCTTTGTATTCTTTTATCCTTGGTACATTTACAGGCATTGGGCCAATTGCCTGACCCTGTACCACCAGGCTACGGAGGCAGAGGGTCTCTCTTGTCCCTGCCTCACCTGTTGTTTCCTTGAGTCAGGCAGACCCTGGGTCTGGCTCCTGGCTGTAGCCATATCTGTTTTCCCTCCATTGACCATATCTGGCTGCTGGGGGAGGCCAGGGTAGGAAAAACTGCCTCCACCCTTAACATAGCCTTTCTCAGGAGAGAATGTACTTTATTTAAGCTTTGGAGACCCTTAACCATCCCTGGGACAGTTTTTATCCTCTGAATGCCTTTTGTAAACTGTTCTTCAGGTTTTAAAGCCTTCCAGAAATGCCTTAGCACCAAATCTGGTTTTCACGTTTGTCTTCAGGTAACCCAAACTGACCGTTTCTTCTGTATGGTCCTTTTTATATCTCCGGTAGGTTATGCTGTTATTCTACAAAGACGTTTTACACTCTGCTTTGAGTCACTTAGATTTGGTAAAGCCTTTCTCACTTTACAAATATTCTGTCACATTAAAGGACTTAGCAAAACCATTAAAGCTCTATACCATTCTCAAGGTCCCAGTTGAATTAAATTTTTCTTTATATCTCTGGTGAACATACCCCTATTCTGGCCCAGCAAACTGGGCATCATATATTGCTTTTTTTCTTACCTAGTTCTCTCAGTAATGCCAGTCCCTCTTATAGTTCTCCAGCCTCTGTTAATTAGGGGAGTTTCCCTTAGTGAAGACCATGTATCTTTAATGCCTTGCACCAGCCATCCCATTAAGCACTGCTCCCCTCTGCATTGGCCTAGGCTGAACAGCTTATGTCACAAGGACAGATAGATGCTTATATAACTCAGCTGTGAAGCTTCTGAAGGACTTAGACTGACAGTATTTGCTCCCATGCCCTATACCCTCACGAGCCATGTGGTGAGGTGCTCTTTGATCGCTTGTTTGCAATTCTTTCCTAGTTTGAACAGCTCCAGTGTGGGGTATTTTCTCCTAGCTACAGCACTGTTAGCTTTTTTCTTTTTGTATCAAAGGTTGAATCTCAGGGGCAGCTTTAGCTACTTCCATTTTTAGGTTATTTTTCCTCTGATTACTATCTGTCTTCTCTCCTGGGTCCTTTAACCTTAAGCAAGTTAAAATCTCTCATTTTTTTCTCTCTCTCAGGCTTGGAGACTGAGGCTGAATTCGCCAGTAGCTCCTTAGCATTTTCAGAGTCCTCTGCCTTGGGCAAATCTTTTATTATGCAAAGTAGTGGCCACGCCCCCTCTCTGTTTTCCTCTTTTTCTTATAAGATTTTTCCCAGGCTCTCTATAATCTTTAATGAGTTTTCAGATCCATGTGGCTGCGGGGCCCCATTTTTCAAGCAGCTGAGCTATTTTCCCACATTTACAGCACAGCTGTGGCCCAGAGATTTTCTCCTTTGAGTCCATTTACGTCTGCGTGGCCCTCGTCATTCTAATTACACATTTCATGATCCACTGTATGAGCCATGTCAGTGCCGCCACTAGCTCCCTTGCTTTTCCTGAACTTGTGTGGAAATTTTCCCCTTCCTGCTCTCTTTTTGACCCACCCTCACTCACTCAGGGTCTCATGATCCTGACGCTGATCGCAAACCGTTATAACAGTTCTATTTGAATTTTGCATAGTTTATATGACATTTTGGAGGGGGTGTCTTACAAAGAAATGCCTTCTCATAACCCATGCATCATGCAAGCCCTCCTGATGCCTCTATCAGCTTTTCCATGGTCTGCCTCATCTTGGTCCATGCATGCTGACTCACCCCGCAGAGCTGGCATGCGTGGCTACACATGACTCTTTGAGGACATTCAAGATACAAACTACAGCATGTACAGTGCTGCTGAACTACTAGACTTTGGGCATTGAATCAACACTAAAGGTTTTGTGTTTTGGAGCACCATAGATTTCAGATATTTGGATTATAGATGTCCAAGCTACAACAGCCTCGTAATGGACAACGTAAGTCAATCCTGTTTGG
>NW_008360316.1:4729812-4733662 GCF_000622305.1 Nannospalax galili | reverse complement strand
TGTTATTATTTTAAATAATTACCAACATGTGTTATTGTAATATTGAAACATTTCAGCAGCTTTAAGTTTGAAAAGTGAAAGAACATAAACAAAGGGAAATTGTACCATCAACCTCAAGCCAGTTATTCAGAAAACAAGTGCCTGTATCTCCTGGGAACATTTCTAAGTAAAAATAATCAAGATGAAGAAAAAAACAAAGAGATGTTTGAGGAATTAACTAATTTTTTAACACAAAAAAAAAATGGCTTCCTGGACTGGAGAGATGGCTCAGTGGTTAAGAGCACTGGATACTCTTACAGAGGACCCAGTTTCCATTCCCAGCATTCACATGGCACCTAAAACCCATCTGTAACTCTATTTCCAGGGGACTCCAATGCCTTCTTCTGACCTCTGAGGACATTGCATGACACAAGTGCACTTACACACATGCAGGCAATACACTAATACACATAAAAAAAAAATAAAAATTTTTAAATCTCTTTCCAAAAGCATACCCCCATCAATAACAAGCAGACTTTTATTCATGACAAGAGCAGAAAAAAGTATTTGGAATTGTCTTCCTCCTCACAAGCAGCATACATCCCAATAACTAGCTGTGCTCTAGAAGTTTGTTGGCAAGCATGAATATATTTTCTCAGAAATGAATCATAATCTGTTATGTTCTAAGGATATTTTGAAAATATTTTGACCCTAGTGCAACTGAGTACTAACATACATGTTCTGTGTTTCATGGAACCTAAACATTATTTATTTATGCTCCCATTTTTATGTTTTCATCCTTAATACCAAGAATATGTCAAATATGTTGCTCTCAGAATTGGTCTAGAGAATAAGGGTTCTTTAGAGAAAAATGTGTACAATAAGGCCACAGTAGCAGTCCTGGCAGAAAGGAAACTTGTGTGGTCCTGGGGAGAGAAGGGGACTCTCCTTGACCAAAGACAACAAGGCAGGTCAAGGGCATGGCCACCTGGAGACATATTAACTTGCCCCCTCAATCGAAATTTTTATTATGTCTGAAAAACACTAGTGGGCCACATACTTGCTTAGCTAAATGTGACTTTTTTAAAAATAACAATTTCTGGGGTTGGAGAGATGGCTCAGTGGTTGAGAGCACCAGTTACTCTTGCAGAGGACCCAGGTTCGGTTCCCAGCACCCACATGGTAGTTAACAAACATTTGTAGCTCTGGTTCCGGGGGCTCCGATGTCTTCTTCTGACCACTGAGGGCATTTCATGTCATGGGTACACTCATACACATGCAGGTAATATGCTCATACACATAAAATTTTTTAAAAATAAAATTTTTTTGGAAAATTCCTTGAAATATGCCCCTAAAAGCTGTCATTTTGAGAACTTGGAGCAAATACTATAGTCTGTTGAGTTGAAAGCAGTAGCAAAAATGGCTAAGTCTTCAGCCATGCTCCAAGGCATAAAGGGGAACTGAAGAGCATGGTACCACCCTACTGAGCAGTTTCCTTTGTCAAGCATCAAAAGCAGGATGAAATCTATAAAAGAATCAGGAATCCAGAAAGATTTGCTTGGGCAAAGGCCCAAATGGTCACCTTCATATTCACCCATCATTTTTTGTGCTGTTTAAGCTGTCACTGGAGGTGAATTTGCTATTTCTCTGCAGTGAGGCAAATGTTTATATCCCCTCCCCCCACAAATTTTTTCTGTATTGAAACTCTACCCATTTTTGCAGGTTAATTTTTGGCAACTTGACTCAAACTAGAATCATCTGGGAAGAGGTAACCTCAATTGAACAATTTCTTCCATTAGATTAGTCTGTGGTCATGTCTATGAGGCATTTTCTTAGTTGCTAGTTGAGGTAAGAGGACCCACTGTGGGCAGTGCCATCCCTAGGCAGGTGGACATGTGCTGCATAAGAAAAATAACTGAATAAACCAGAAGGAAGAAGCCAGTAAGTACCATTGTTCCACAGTCTCTGCTTCAGTTCCTACCTCTAAGTTTCTGCCTTGAGCTCTTGCCCAATTTCCTTGCAAGTGTAAGATGCAATAAGCCCTTTCTTCATATTGGTTTTCATCAGTGTTTTATCACATTAGAGAAGCAAACTGGAACACCCTTCCATCTTGTGACTGTATTAGAATGTGAATGGTACTTGGACCATGAGGATATATATACCCTTCATGAACAAGATTGCCCTGCTTAAAGGGCCCAGGGAAAGCCCTTTTGATCTTTTACTATATCTCAAGAAATGATGAGAACCCATTTTTCTGACCCGGAATCTGACCATGTTGATAATTCTGTTCTCAACTTCCAGAATCCAGAACCAAGAGAAATAAATGTCGGTTGTTTATAGATAACCCAGTCTCAATTATGCAAAACTCTATGAAAGACCAATATTCTTTCAGGAGGAAGGAAGGATCCAGGAAAGGGTACAGAGGATGGCTGCAAATATCTCACATGAACACCCAGTGACCCCAATCACCCATGATGAAACATGGGGTGACAGGCTTCTGACAAGATAGCTCCATGTGAAATTACTTACACATTGAATTCTAGAAATCATTTAAAAGAAATGGGGTAGGCAAATTCAAATCTATCTTTGGCAAAATTAGGAGATACTTTAAAGCTGTCCAAAGTAGAAAGTTGACAAAAGACTGGAGATTGAGTAGATGTGTGAGAAGAGTCAAGTTCCTTGTTGCAGAGTCTGGAAACAATGGATGCCCTTCACAGAGAAAGGGCATGTCCTGCTCAGTGCCGAATCTCAGTTGCTATTTATGACATGGAACGTGAGACTCACTGGTGGACAGCTGTATGCCGAGGAGTCGGGAAATGAGAAGGCACACAGAGAGACCATATGCCCACAGGTGCTCTGTCTGCATTAGGAAAGCACTGAAAAGGAAAAAGAACAGCCGACTGTGATTGGCAAACACAAAGTCAGGTCAGGAAGTAAATTCGTCAGACCATAAATATTCCTCCCTGGCACACACCTAAAAAATAGATGATCAGAGAGAGAGAGACATGGAGGCAGAAACACCATTGAGGAGAGGGAGAGGAACAGTGTTCCCCGATACTGGGGATCTGTTGAGGACCCCTGCTGTGAAGTCACAGTCTCTCCATGTCCGGGTGGCCCACGGGCTCGGTTTCATATGCAGATGACTCCTTTCAGCAGAGTACCTGGCATCTTCCTAACTCTCCTTTGAAGTAGCCGCCATAGAAAACATGGCCTCTGGCTCTGGAAATACCATGCTTTCCTCTGTGATTTTTCAAGCAGTCTGACAGTCTAGCAGCCTGGCGGGGGCCCATTTCCACACGCAAATGAGGCATCCCCAAAATACCTATCAGCTAAAGATTTTACCAATGCCCCTACAGTATAAAAATATCCTAGTCTTCTCAATGATTTGGAGCTAGAAGCGGAGCTGGAGCTAGAGCAGGAACTGGGTCACTGAGACTTGGAATAAAGAGCTGTAACACTGAATCTGACTGGGCTGAGTCCTGTGTCTCCTGCCTGCAATCTAGTCTCCCCGGGGGGTAGCATTCCTCCGTCATCGACTCACGGACACCCAGCTTTAGCCGCCTCATACTTTCCCGCGTGGTCCAGCGGCCGGTGGAACTCGCATATTGAGGAAAGTACACGGGTGAAATAAGGGCGGGACCCGGCTGGACAACGCTCCAGCAGCAGAGACCCACAGAGACACGGAGAAGCCGCGGGGCCAGACCCGCCATCTTCCAGGGCACGTGACTGAGACTAGGGGACCGATCCCTGCGGGACCGCGCGCACCATAAAGAATCTGGTTCCTGGGTTGGAAGCTGGCCTGTAGTAGTTTGATTAGGTGTTTATCGACATCCACATTGCAGCTGTGGCAGGGCAGAAAGACAGAGAAATT
>NW_008360316.1:4724261-4728378 GCF_000622305.1 Nannospalax galili | reverse complement strand
TGTGTATGAATGTTATGCCTGCATGTAGGTAAGTGCACCCGTGTCGTGCAATGCCCGCAGAGGACAGAAGAGGCTGTTGGATCCCCTGGAACTGGAGTTACGGACAGTTGTTAGCTGCCATGTGGGTGCTGGGATTCAAACCCAGGTCTTCTGCAAGAAAAACCAGTGTTCTTAACCACTAAGCCATCTCTCCAGCCCCCTGACTCTTTTTTAAAATTTATTTTTATTTTATTTGTATGAGTGTTATGCCTACATGTCTGTCAGTGCACTTATCGTACAGTACCTGAGGAGGCAAGGCATCAGATTCCCTGGAATTGGAGTTACAGATGGTGGTTAGCCATCATGTGGGTGCTGGGAATCAAACCCAGGTCCTCTGCGAGAGCAATCAGTGCTCTTAACTCCTGAGTCATCTCTCCAGCCCCAATGTCTATAACGTTTTCAGTTTGTAACTATAATCTGAAAGTTTTCCCATTGGTGTGTTCTTACCAGATCAACTCATTTTTCCCTCTCCTCATCTCTGACCGCCTCAAAGAATATGCTATCACTGGACACAGCCCCCATTCAAAAGTGTCACACAGTAGGTACAGATTCCCATAATCCACAGCTCTGCTTGCAGGACTGCCAGGGGGCAGCAGGCACCTGTGTGTTCTTCCCTCTCTTCATTGCTCAGGACACCTCATTTCCTCCATTTATCAGAATCTGTATACATTTCTGCATTACCACCACCCGAGATCAGAAAAAGCCATGCACTTAGGATTATTATATTGGTCTGACTGAAACTTGTATTAGATTCTTTATGTAACAAATGATTAAACACCAATTTAGAAGAAAAATGTCAGGCTGGTGTGAACAAGTAGAAAACGAGGGCTGCCTTAGGCATGCTCTCTCCGTGTCCTCAGCTCTGCCTCTGCTGTGTGAACTCTTTTTGGTGGCTGCCAACAAGCCGAGGCACAAAGTGCTACTAAGTTTAGACTAAACAGAAAAGAAAAATACCTTCCTGGTCATTGACACAAAAGTGGTGGGATGGCTCGAATTAAATTTAATTGGCATGGTCGAGTCCTTCTAAAAAAAAAAACTCTATGGCCTAAGTCACATGACCTCCCAGTCACCTGAGAATGCTATTGACATACCTTGAACAAAAGTGAAATTACTAAAGTGAAGTTAATAGATATTGGAAAACAAGCAATGCACAATTTTGTGTTATGTGAAGATTCTTGGAGTTGCATGGTTTTCTTCTCATTGCTGAAATTATTCACTACAAAGTTCACTGTTTGGCTTCACACTGCTGTCTTCCCTCCTTTCATGGTAAGGAATGGTCTGGGTCATGTATATGACATGTTTAGACCAATAGTCATCAGTTTTTTCCCCTTTAGTTGTAATTGTCCTTTCCAGTTTATTTTTTGATCATTTGCTTCTGCGGGACGTGCACATAAGTTAGCTGAAATGATTTCAATTAAACTATGTAAGATGTAACCAAGTGGCAGGTGACAGTTCTGCTGCTAGGAAAGGCAGGAATGTTTGGAGAAAAGTGAGAAGTGATGCAAAGTGGTGACTGAAGTGCCTGTGCTTGGAAGACCTCACATGCTGGATGCGGCACAAAGGCAGACTTTCAGAAGCAAATCATGTTAGGCTGGACTGGATCCCAGCATCTCCTGGGAGGAGACGATGGCTCCTGGGTGACAATGAACATAAACTAAACTGACAGATCACATCTAAAGTCAGGACACGATGCACAGCAGTAAAAGGCCTTTTAAAGGTTAGAGTAAAATATGAAAAGGAAGATCTAAGCCGTGACCTCAGAAAGAGGAGGTGGAAGTGGGGGACAGAAACTGGAGACAGCAACAGTTTTATTTTGTTTTTAATCAATTTTTAATCCGATCAATTTCCTCCTCAACACATGCATATTCTGCTTTGATAGCTATCCTTAAAGCATATCCCAAGATTCTGATCACCTGCCCAGGAAGTCCATACATAATAGAGCTGTAATATCTGTTCCCTATAAAGGAGGCAAAGTCACATATTCACAGAATAATTTTCAGACTATTATGATTCTCTCAGGGTCCATCAACGTACTTTGAATTTCAAGTTCTGCTTTCTCTTCTGAAATCTGAGTTTTCTTTTTCTTTTAGTCTTTCTTATTTTTTCAGCATTCCATTGAGTCCTTGTTTATTATATGTAGAATTTTTCAGCTCTCTCTTCCCTGACAACACTGAATTAAGTCTTTATTCTAAGTCTCATGTCCTGCACTCCCCCAAAATAGCATGATAAACATAAAATACATCTATCTAGCCATCTAGAAAGCATCTCATTTTATTGATGTGGCAATTCTAGATGGAATCTAAATTCTGGCCAGAGTACAGATTTACAATTTACTCAACTGGCAGAGTGCTTTCTTAGCATGGACAAGAAAACCTGAGTGTGACCCCAGCACTTCACAAACCAGGCATTACCAGTAGCATACAACTGTAATCCCAGCATTCAGGAGGTAGAAACAGGACAGTCAGAAGTTTAAGGTTATCCTTGGCTTCATAAGTTGAAGGCCAGCCTGTGATATGAAAGCTTGTTTTGAAAGAATAGAGAATCAGGGGCTAGAGAGATGGCTCGTTGGTTAAGAGCACTGGATGCTCTTTCAGAGGACCCAGGCTCGATTCCCAGCACCCACATGGCAGCTAACAACTGTCTGTATCTCTAGTTCCAGAGGATCTGACGCCCTCTTCTGACCTCCATGGGTATTGTTAGATTTTTGGAAAATCAAAGGAAAAATAGAGGAGTAGGAGACAAGAAACCAGAGCCACACCTGCAACAGGCAAGGAATATATCTTCCTTTATTCAAAGAAGATACAGTGAGAGGTAGAGGCTGTCTGCGGGAACCAAGCTTCTACAGCTAGACAAAGAAAATGGGGGGTGGTATACCAGAGTTGTGAGACACAGCTGCACTTAGTGGGAAGTTTAGTTAGTGCCCAGGCTTGGTGTCCTTGGAGTGATCGAGGGTCTCCTTCTCAAGATTATTTCCTCAGAACCTGGCAGGAGTGTTTTCTGTGGCCCTAGAGGAGACAGGTGGGCTCCACAAACACTTTCTCTCAGGCTTGGGAGTGACCAGCTGATAAGGGGTGAGCAGAGCCAGGCTTGAGCAAGGCCAGGCTGCCAATTTAGGGCCATTAGACACTTTAAGGGATTTATGGATTTCCGTAATGAGGCTTGTGGCTCTTCTGCAATTCACATATTCTATCAGATATTGCATGACATGGGTGCACTTACATACATGGAGGCAATACACTGATACACATAAAATAAAAAATAATAAATAAAATATAAAACAATAGAGAGTCAGAGTCTAGCTGTATACCTTAGACTGTCTTCAGACTTATAGCAATCCTCCTGCCTCAGCTTCTCATAAGCATGCCACCCAGAATCAGAGGTACACTCTTAGCTCTCAGTTATGTGCAGAATCATTTGATGGCTTCATGTTGTTTATGTCTACTTTGAAGAACTGTAACTTTAATTGAAGAGGGAAATAATTGATATGTGATTTTTATTTTTTTTTTTTTTTTTTTTTTTGTCTTTTTGAGACAGGGTCTCCCTGTAGCTCCAGCTGTCCTGGAACTCACTATGTAGATCAGGCTGGTCTTGAACTCACAGAGATCCGCCTGCCTCTGCCTCCCGAGTGCTGGGACTAAAGGCGTGCACCACCACGCCTGGTGATACATGATTGCCTCTGCCTCCCGAGTGCTGGGACTAAAGGCATGCACCACCACGCCTGGTGATACATGATTTTTTTTAACCTTTTTGTTTAAAATTTAATAACCACATGATTAGAAGCATTTCGTTACAGCTTTAACATATTCAGTAACAATTTCCGAGCAAGGATACATCTCTTTCAAAAGTGACTGTAAATTTTTAGGTTCACAGTTGAATTAATACAGTTATACAATATTGAACTCAGTATAAACTCTGTAAGACATAAAATTGAGTTTTTACCCTTTAAAGATCTCCATTTCATTTTAAAATATGCTGTTTCCTACATTTTTAATGCCACTAACGCTTAGATGTTTATACATGTGTCTTTAATCTCTAGGTATTTGATTATTACTAGTCACAGTCAGTTACACTCGGATCC
>NW_008360316.1:4723905-4724063 GCF_000622305.1 Nannospalax galili | reverse complement strand
TCATCTATATACCCACTTCCCAAATGGCACCCTCCCATAGCCTACCCCCCCACACACACAGGAGCCCACATACTCTCATCCCTGTTACTGTCCACTGTGTTGCCGGCACCCCCAGCCATTCCCCAGTGCTTGTCCATCTGCTGAATCTAGTTAGCCTT
>NW_008360316.1:4715540-4723642 GCF_000622305.1 Nannospalax galili | reverse complement strand
TCTTTGGTTATACTTTCCTTTTGGGTGTTTAAGACCCTACAATTGGCCCAGATAAACCAATTTATTTTTACTCTTAAGGCTGTTTGAGGATCTGTTCCTCAGGGGTAACATGGGGGATACATCATTTTTTAAAACTTTTAAAAATGTATTCCTTATAAAATAATTCAGTTTGTTTCATATTCCATTTGCCCTGAAAACAATACTTTTATTTCTGTTTACTGACCTTTTTTGGATAATTCCTCTAATGTCAGCTCTATTTTTTTGTTTTTTGTTTTTATTTCATTATCTTATTTTGTTTTTGTTTTCGTTTTTGTTTTTGAGACAGGGTCTCAGTATGTAGCTCTAGCTGACCTGGAATTTGATATATAGACCAGGTTGTCCTTGAACTCATGCAGATCTGCCTGCCTCTGCCTCCTGAGTGCTGATTAAAAGTGTGTGCCACTACACTCAGCTTTCAGCTGGATTTTATTGAATTTTTGAGCATTTCATACTATGTATTTTGATCATATTCAGTTCCCTCCCCTTAACTCTACTCCCCCCCAATTTCATGTCCTCTATAATTATTGGGTTTTTTCACGCCTGGTTTTATTTATTTTTATTTTATGTGTGTGTTGCCTGCATGTGTATAAGTGCACTCATGTCGTGCAATGCCTGTGGAGGACAGAGTAAGCATGAATTCCATAGTACTGGAGTTATGGATAGTTGTTAGCTGCCATGTGGGTGCTGGGATTCGAACGCAGGTCTTCTGCAAGAACAGTCAGTGTTCTTAACCACTGACCCAACTCTCCAACCCCTAATTATTGATTTTTAAGGCCACATTGAAGGGCATTTAGGGATACAAATTAGACTTGATAGACCTGTCCTCAGTGGAGCAGCACCACTGTCCAATTTGGCTTCCCTGGTACATCTCATAGTGAGTTCTCAGTCCAGTTTTTCATAACCACTACTCTTAACTCCTCTCTACTTTTCAAACCTGTGGATGTCTCATCTCCTACCTTCTACCCTCCTTCCACAGATGACTTTACCTCCTACTCATGACAAAAATAGACCGGCTCCAAACCAACCACATCACTGAATCAGGCACTTGGAAGCTGCTCTTGCTAAAGAGTATTGGCCACAATTGTGCTCCCTGGGCTAACAGACTCTCACTTGCAAAATGAGTGGGTTTAACAATAATTTAGGAGCCCTGATCTTGAAGTCTACCTCCAAGGAGAAAAGAAAAAGGCCTACAACTCTTTACATATCATGAATTTATGGACAAAGAACTCTGTCAGGCCCAGAGTAGGGAGAATCCTAGATGCCACAAACACAATTCTTTTCTCTTTCAAAATGAGGGACTCTTTGCATATGCCTGTTTGCTCCTACAGTCTCAATCACCTTGATAAACTTGTGGGGTGGCACCCTTTCTGCTTCCAGGTATAAGGCATTTGTCAGTGTGCTGTAGGTGATACCTGGACAGGTGGTGTCATTCACATGCACATCCAGGCATCCTCCAACCTCAGAATGGACTCAAAAGCTGTTCACAGGCAAGAGTCTCTCAGGGCAAGGCATGGTAAAAAAAGAAAAAGAAAACAAAACACTGTTTTACATGGTATTGAGTAATGTAGTGCAGAGCATAGCCTGCTCTCAACCACATTTGGCCAAACTATAAATAAAGTGATACATTTGAAAGTAAAAAGATATTACCCTATAAACTTATCAAAGTAAATTGAGATTGTATGATTACATGGACATATTAAAATCATATCAGGAAAATCAGGCCCAAGAACTTAGATACACCAGACTGAGGAAGGGGTGCAATTTCACCTCCACATCATAAGAGGACACCTAACACTAATGGCCACAGCCCTAATGACCTGTCATGATGTGTAAAGGGACCAACAAGTGGAAAACTCCAGTGTCTCAGGACCTTCAGCTTGGCTGTCCCTGTTGTTCTTGACACAGCCTACTTGAATTGTCATTTGTCTATCAGTCCCTCTGCTCATCTGGAGCTGGACCCTTCACCTCTCCAGCCTCCACCACCCCACACTTTGCTTCTGCTCACTGAAATCAACTCCGAGTCTCTGCTCAACTCTGATGCAGTTGCCTGGCTCTCCAACTGACTTCCAGCAGGGCTAGTATCTGACCTACACATACAGACACAGACACAGACACACACACATGCACACACACACACACACACACACACACAGATTTCTTTTACATCCCTGTCAGCTCCTCTCTTCCGCCTCTCAGGCCTCTCTGAAACTCCTTTAGAATAAGAGACTGCAGAGTATGTGTCCCTGAATAGGACTTAGGGACCATTACAGAAGATGGGGTGGAAAGACTGTAAGAGCCAGAGGTGTTGGATGACCACATGAAACAGAGTTTTCCAGGCAGTTGGGAAATTACTCATATGAACTTACAGCAATGGTGACAGCATGAACAAGATCCATACAAACTCGAACCAGACAAAAACCCAGAATGGAAGCGGGGAAATGGGTAAGAAGTCCCAAGCTTAGCTGAGGAACTATTGGCAACCAATGACCCCTGGGAGAGGGAGAATTCATTTTTTTTAAGGGAGTGATGCTAGATAGACTGGCCAGGTTCCAGTGGATGAACTCACACTGAAGGATAGTTGGGGACACAAACTTGACTGAATAGGCCTTAACATATATGACAGAATGCATGAAATCTGGTGGGGGGTTGTCTATGGAAGTGTGCAGATAGTACAGTTTATTTCCTAATTTCTTTAAGATGTGATGAGTGTTTTGATCTAAGTGCTCCCTATATCATCATTACCCAAAATTCTGATTTTCACTAATTTTAAAATTGATCTTCCCAATTCAACCTCTTCCACAACAGAGTTATCATACTTAGAAATGTGAAACAGAGGGGCAGGACAGAGGCTGGAGTCTCCTAGTGATTAGTGTAGGATGAACAAGAACATGGAGACTTAGGGTGACTACCAGGCTAGATCCCAGAGGTGTGGTGGCCGTGTGTGGATGACATTGGTCAGGGACCACCAAGTACCAAATAGGTATGGAAATCCAGCAGACTTTATAGATGTTTCTATGGAGGCTTTATTAGCCTTGAAACCTTGAACACGTTATTTGCTATTAGGATATATTTACTTTAAGGTCTCATCTGTCTTTAAAATATTAAGGTTCTACTGAAAACATATGTATTTACTTGAATTCAAATTTAAGCTAGACCTACATTAAAAAAACATTGAAGATTGTGTTTAAATAATTTCAACTAACCTATAAAATCAAAGCCTGTTTAAGTTCTGTCTCCTAGAGTCCTGTTGTTAATGTGTGTTCATGTGTGAGTAGGAGAGACGAGCACACAAGAAGAGTGACCAGTACATGAAACAGTCCGCCAAACAATGAAAACTTAGTTGCTACAAACTGAACTGACTGATTGTAAACTCTAAATCTGTGACATTTCAATCAGAATATTGAGTTAGGGATTTCCAGCTTGTATTTTTTTTCTATCATCATATGTCTGAAATGTCTATTTCATATCATTGGCAATGTGTTAAATATTTTTATTAAGAGCTGATTGTTGTACCGTGATTTTGGTCTAAACGAATTGCCATAGTGGACAAAATTCTATGTAGAGAATTTATGCAAGAGTTTTAAATGTCCTGCAAATATAGGAGTAGTTGAAACTGCCTGTG
This sequence comes from Nannospalax galili, assembly GCF_000622305.1. NCBI lineage: Eukaryota > Metazoa > Chordata > Mammalia > Rodentia > Spalacidae > Nannospalax > Nannospalax galili. Next base: position 4,719,981 of record NW_008360316.1, on the reverse strand, counting down.
TTTAATTTAAGGCTGCAGCTGTTAGTGTAAGAAAAGCATCAAGTTTCAAAAAAACGTTACAATATGAATAAATAGAAAGGAGAAGACTCCCAAGAAGAAAATAAAATAAGCCTTGCAAATTATTGTTGCATTGCTTTTTCTATTCAAGTTTTAATGCTAAAACATAGATTTCAAAATATACAATTTAGTCAGTTTAAATTCATGTTAAATGAAGATTGTTCAAAAGCTTGATATATTTATACCTGACAAAATTAAATGGTAACTATTTTTAAATAAAGATAATTTAATATCAGGTTGTTACAGTCATATAATTTATTTTATTTTATACATATGAGTGTATTGCCTGCATGTATGTAAGGGTGCCCATGTCATGCAATTCCCATGGAAATCAGAAGAGGGTGTCAGATCCACTGGAACTATTGTTAGAGATGGTTGTTAGCCACCATTTGGGTGCTGTGAACCGAACCTGGATCCTCTGTAAGAGCAGCCACTGCTCTTAACCTCTGAGCCATCTCTCTAGCCCCTAAATAATTTTTTAAACTAATGTATTATCTTCCTAGAAGAAAAAAAGTCATCATTTTTAACATGTGACACTTATCCGCCATCTGTTTCTTATGGTGGCCATTAATGTAAGCTTTTTTCCTTAAATGCTAAAATTTTCAGTTAAAATGAGGCTAAAGCAGGTGATTTTAAATTTTTTAAAAATAATTTATATTTTTATGTGTATGAGTGTTTTACCTGCATGTATGTGAGGGTCCCACATACATTCACTGCCCCCAGAGGCCAGAAGAGGGCCTTAACTCCCCTAGAATTGGAGTTACAGATGGTTGTCAGCCACCATGTGAGTGCTGAGAACCGAACCCCCGTCCTCTTCAAGAGCAGCCAGTGCTCTTACTCTCCAGTAAGAACCATCTCTCCAGCCCCAAGGCAAGTGATTTTTAAAGACACTGTTACTGAATAACCTGCAGTCTCTTGGAGTCTGCGTAATAAAACAGTTAACACCAATAAAGTCATAAGTTCTAAGTGTTACATGTTAATTCTAAGTGATGGTGATGAGGTTTTATTAATGTTAGATTCCAACAGAAACTAATTTGAAGTTTCTTCTTATTCATTTAAGGTAAAGTTTATTTTAGAAAGTGATTCAGAGCTTACATGTTAGTATTTGGCTTTGAAAGAATGGTTTGGGATTCTGTTTAGCTTTGTTTTGTGTTTGGCACACACCAAGCTTGCAGGCTGGAACTGATTCTCAAACAATTTTAAGAGCAGCCTGAGCTGTTTATGTCACAGGATTAAAATTAGATATGCCTGTTCCTAATGGGAGGGGATGAAACATGAGTCAAGGCCCAACACGTGACAGCCTTTTCTTCAGGACAGAGTTGGTGAAGTGAGACTTCATCCTCACCCTGTAAGTAATGCGCAAGTTTGGAACTTTTCATCTCCATCTGAGCTCATCCCACTTGTAGGTAACTCACCAGTGTGTTTTCCAAATCTCTAAGGTAAGTAATCCATTTTTCACTTGGATTTTATACAATTAATGCGTAACTTATAAACCAAATAGGTTTCTTGATATTTTTCCTTCATAAATGGCATTAGTTAACCAAATTTAAATAATGTTGAAAAAATTATGTCAATTATATTTTAATTATTAACAAAATCAGTTAACTTTTCATTTCCTCTGTTTATCCTGGCTACTGATATGCTATGTATTTTAGTATAATCATGTTTCTAGTATTTTTATTTGTACACTGCCACATTAATGTGACTGCATTATAGGTTATGAAACAGTGTACTGTGGTTAATCCAGACATAATCTTCATGATCACCGTCTTTAAACTCTACTCTTAAACTAGAATTTGCTTTAGATTTATGGACAGTTTGTTAGAGATATCAATAGATGAAAATGAGAACAGAAGTCAAGGATTTTTATAAATTGGGAATAAATAATATAGAAGCAATATGTCAAGGCAGCTCCCTAACTATTCTTGGACTGAAAAGAAGGGACAAAGCTTCCTCCCAAAATCTGGAAAAAATAAAGTGGTGTTTAAAATATGCATGAAAATGTAAGCATAAGGGTGTTAGCAGCAGAACACTAATGCTTTTACTTACTAAATCTGGGGTTCTTTCCGTGTGTTTCTAAGTTACTATGTGGTGATGAGGAAACGAGGTTTTAAAAATATTTTATTTATTATTTTTATTACTTTATGTGTATGAATGTATTGCCTGCATGTATGTGAGTGCACCCGTATCGTGCAATGCCGCAGAGGTCAGAAGAGGGCTTTGGATTCCCTTGGAACTGGAGTTAAGGACGGTTCGTAGCTGCCGTGTAGGTGCTGGAGAACGAACCCGGGTCCTCTGCAAGAGCAGTCAGTGCTCTTAACCACTGAGCCATCTCTCCAGCCTCAGCATGAGTTATTTTTAAAAGGAATAAAGAAAGATAAGGGAAACTAGAATTGGACTGGCTGAAAGATTTGCCAAAGAATGGAACAACTCGATACTACACAATGAACTACAAAAACATACCGTGCTTGCTTTTGGCTACTTTACTGGGAAGCATTTTTTAGCTACTTATAAAGAGACCCTCTTGAAAAATTTAAAAAATAATGGTTCAAGTGGGCTTAATTTTATGAGTTCTATAATAATTTAGGATTTTCTTCCAACGCAAAGGGAAAGTAGCACCTCGGTATCGTTAGCTCTACCAGTTCAAAGTCTGCCAGGTCCAAGCTGCCAATCATCCTGACAGTTAAAATACTGAAAATAGCACATTTCCATTTTATCTTCTTAAAACATACAATTTGGGGCTGGAGATGTAGTTCAGTGACACTGTGCTTGTCTAGCATATGTGAAGTTCTGGGTTCAAGTCACAATACACAATTTACAATTCAGTTCATTGAAGTAGGTAGGTAAGTAGATAGATAAATACATATATTAATACATAGATGGATAGAGATTGATGGACAGAGATGACAGATAGATGATAGATAGATAGATAGATAGATAGATAGATAGATAGATAGATAGACTGATTTTCAGGTCATTAAGCTAAATTTCTAGAAAACACAATTTAAAAACAAAATAATTAAATACTGGTTGTAAACTATAGTGGCACCAACTTCGTTCAGTGCTGTGTCTTCTATGTGCTGTGGTTCACCCTCCTCCCTGCTCTCTGATGGACCAGGGCCCAGCCACTCCCATCTTCACTGTGGCTTCCTAGTGGAAGAAGAAAAAGACAGAGACGAGCTCTCTTTCCAATCGTTCAGGACCTGCCTTCTATCTATCCTCTCCTCCTCTCCCCATGAAGCATCTATCTGGCTTGATCCTTCTCTGGTCCTACGACAGGGCCCAATAGTTCTGTGGCTGTCTCATGACAACTGCAGAATTCATTCCACCCTATGTCTGCCCTACAAGCTCTTTTTAATTTTGTCACATTTTGTTGTAGAGAAATTTATGGGGAAGTTGATACAGGAATATTTGTATTTGGTAATTTGTGGATTTGTAAAGGATGCCAAACTCCTCTCAAAATTCTTCAAAATATCTAAGTCAGCTTAGATAGGAGTGCATGCAGAATAGAGGTTAAAAAAATAAATAAAAATACCTAAAAAGTATTCTATTTACTAGGGATTTATTAGGGCCATATTAGAGGATTTGAGAGTGAAAATAATTTTTTTGAGAAGAAACGTTTCATCACAGCTTTAACATACTCAATAACAGTTTCCAGAGCAAAACTACATCTCTTTCAAAAGTGGCTATAAAATTTTTAGGTTCACTGTTGAATTAATATAGTTATACAATATTGAACTCAGTATAAGCCCTGTAAGACATAAAATTGAATGACTTTTTAACCTTTAAAAAAGATCTCCATTTCATTTTAAAATACATAGTCTCTTACAGAAAGACTCATTGTTTTTGCTAATAACATTGAGATGTTGGCATGTGTCTCTAATCTGTATGTATCTGACTATTACTAGTCATAATCGGTTGCACTCGGATCCTTGGCACCTGTGTATGTCTATAAAGTCATCAGGTAGATTTCAGTGGTAATGTGTATCACCTCTACTAATGAACATGACAAATTTTCATGCTTCCTCCTCAAATATAATACATTTTTAAATTTTTGATTTTTTTGTGTATATCACACAGAACATCCAAACCATCTGATTCAACTATACACCCACTTGCCAGATGGCACCCTCCCATAGCCTCCCTCCCACCACTGGAGCCCTTACACTCTGATAACCCTGCTACTGTTTGCTGTGTTGTCGGCCCCCCCAGCCATTCCCCACTACTTGTCCATCTGGTGAATCTAGTCAGCCTATATAGAGGTTTTTGTTTTAGGAAGGTCAGCTGTTCCTCATCTAGCAGCAATCGCTTGTCAATATTCCTTTAGATAAGATTGGGGTCTGCTGTTCATTTTCCCAGTTCTATGCTGGGTTACTGTCTGGGA
>NW_008360316.1:4714046-4714595 GCF_000622305.1 Nannospalax galili | reverse complement strand
GCCTGTTTCCTACTGTTCTTCTCTTTCAGGTTCTTTCTTTCCTTTACCTCCATGGTTCTATTCCATTATCCTGGTTCCTGTACTTATGTATGGATACATATTCATTTATCAAGATTTGGTTCTAGGACCACATATGAGGGAGAATAAACGTTGATTTTTTTTCTGAGTCTGTGTTACTTCACTTAGTATAACAGTTTCTACTTCCCCCCATTTTCCTGGAAATTTCATGATTTAATCTTTCTTTACTGCTGAGTAAAACTCCATCATATAAATGAACCACATTTTCATTATCCACTCATAAATTGAGGGACACTTAGGTTGCTTCCATCTCTTAGCTATTGTGAAAAGAGCAGCAACAAACATGGATGTACAAGTGTCTCTGCAATAGGATGAGTTCTTTGGGTATATGCCAAGGAGTGGTATAACTGGGTCAAATGGTAGGTTCATTTGTAGTTTTTAAGAGTTCTCCACACTGCTTTCCAAAGGGGTTGCACAAGTTTGCAGCCCCACCAGGAGTGGATGAGTGTTCCCTTTTCCCCACATCCCCTC
>NW_008360316.1:4712474-4713685 GCF_000622305.1 Nannospalax galili | reverse complement strand
CCCTTGTTTCCTGAGCAATTGATGTCCGGTTTAGAAAATCCTTTCCTACACTTATATCTTGTAGGTTTTTCCCAATGTTTTCTTCTAACAGTTTCAGAGTTTCAGGCTTTACATTGAGGTCTTTGATCCATTTGGAATTGACTTTTGTGCATGGTGAAAAATAGGGGTTTAGTTTCATTCTTCTATAGGTGCAGATGCAGTTTTGCCAGCACCATTTACCGAACATACTGTCTTTCCTCCAGTGAATGTTGTCGGCCCCTTTGTCAAATATCAGGTGGCTGAAATTGCATGTACTCATAGTTGAGTCTTCAATTTTGTTCTGTTCGTCTATGGGTCTATTTTTGTGCCAGTGCCATGTTGTTTTTATGACTATAGCTCTGTAATACAGCTTAAAATCTGGTATAACAGTCCCCCTGGCATCACTCTTAGTGCTCAGGGTTGCTTTGGCTATCCGAGGTCATTTGTGCTTCCATATGAATCTTAGGATGTTTTTTTCCAATCCTGTGAAGAATGACATGGGGATTTTGATTGGCATTGCATTGAATCTATAAATGACTTTTGGTAGGATTGTTGTTTGCACAATATTAATTCTTCCAATCCATGAGCATGGGAGGTCCTTCCATCTTCTGATGTCTTCCCTCAATCTCGTTCTTTAAAGATTTAAATTTTTCATTGTAGAGCTCTTTAATGTCTTTGGTCATGTTTATTCTGAGATTTTTTTTTTGCAGCTATTGTGGAGTGTTTCCATGTGCTCTTTCTCTGACTGCTTGTTACTGGTATATAGAAAGGCTACAGGCTTTTGTAGGCTAATTTTGAAACCTGCCACTTTACTGAACATGTTAATAATTTCTAGGAGTTTTCCGGTGGAATTTTTGGTATCTCTTAGATATCATATCATATGCAAAAAGGGATAATTTGATCTCTTCTTTTCCGATTATTACTCCTTTAATTTCCTTCTCTTGTCTTATTGCTCTTGCAAGAGTTTCAGGCACTGTTAAAGAGAAGTGGAGATAGTGGACAACCTTGTCTGGTTCCTGATTTCAATGGGAATGCTTCCAGTTTTTCTCCATTTAGAATGATGTTGGCTGTGGGTTTGTTATATATGGTTTTAATTATTTTTAGGTATGTTCCCTCCAGTCCAATTCCCCCTACAACTTTGAACATAAATGCATGTTGAATTTTGTCAAAGGCCCTTTCTGCATCTATTGAGG
>NW_008360316.1:4711355-4712242 GCF_000622305.1 Nannospalax galili | reverse complement strand
CCTTTGGTATTAGAGTGATGCTGGCTTCATAGAAGGAATTTGGAAGTTCTCCCTCCATTTCTATCTTTTTGAATAAATTAAGTAGTATTGGATGTAGATCTTCTTTAAATGTCTGATAGAATTCTGCTATAAATCCATCTGGTCCTGGGCTTTTTTTAGTCAGGGGATTTTGTATTAGTGTTTTGTTGTGATGTTTCCCCTTTCATCTCTGATTTTGTTGATTTGGAGGTATTCTTTCTTTTGGTTAACTGAGCTAGCGGTCTGTCAATCTTGTTTATCCTTTCAAAGAACCAGCTCTTGGACTTGTTGATTCTTTGCATTGTTTTCTTTGTTTTGATTTCATTAATTTCTGCCCTGTATTTTGTTATTTCTTCCTGTCTGCTGGGCTTGGGTTTCATTTGTTTTTGCTATTCAAGTGTCTTAAGTTCCAATGTTAAGTCATTTCTTTGTGTTCTTTCCAATTTTTTAATGTTGGCACTTAGAGCTATAAACTTCCTTCTAAGGACAGCTTTCAGTGCATCCCAGAAGTGTGTTGTATTGTGTTGTCCTTTTCATTTAGTTCCAGGAACTTTCTTCATTTCTCTTTTGACCCTTTCATAATTCAGGAGGGTGTTGTTTAATCTCCATGTGTTCATATGTGACGAGGGCTTCTTCCAGTGTTGATTTTAAGCTTTATTGCACTGTGTTTTGATTGAATGCATGGAATTATTTCAATCTTTTTGTATTTGTTGAGGTTTGTTTTGTGCCCCAGTATATATATGGTCGATTTCGGAGAAGGTTCCATGGGGGGCTGACTAGAAAGTATGTCTTTTGGTGCTTGGGTGGAATACTCGGTAGATGTCTGTTAAGTCCATTTGATATATGGTATTATTTAACTCAGATGTCTG
>NW_008360316.1:4710737-4711155 GCF_000622305.1 Nannospalax galili | reverse complement strand
ATGAAGTGATCCTCTTTATCTTTTCTGATTAGTTTTAATTTAAAGTCTATTTTGTCAGATATTAGAATTGCAATGCCTCTTTTTTCTTAGTACCATTTGCTTCGTATACTTTTTTCCATCCTTTCATCTTAAGATAGTGCCTGTCCTTGAAAGTGATATGAGTTTCTTGCAGACAACAAAAAGATAGGTTTTGTTTCTTAATCCATTCACCTAATCTGTGTCTTTTGACTGGGGAGTTCAGTCCATTACTATTTAAAGGTATTAATGAAAGTTGAGTATTGAATCCTGTCATTTTTATTTCTGTTCACATTCTTGATATAGCTGTACTTTTCCACAGTTATACCTTAATTGAATTTCTTTCCACAATTCCTTGTGTATAGTCATTCCTTTCTTCAGCTTATTGTATTGCTTCCAGGAA
>NW_008360316.1:4707661-4709753 GCF_000622305.1 Nannospalax galili | reverse complement strand
TTTCTGATTCTTGTGTGAGACTCAAGCCTTCAAGTTTAGTTCTGCTTCTTTTTGCAAACTTTATGTGTCTTTGTGGTTTACTTTTTGGGCATGAAAAGCTGGTTCTTCTAAGCTTCCAGTTCTCTTTTGATTTTATAATGGAGTGGCCAGATTGATTTTTCTCCAGGAGTTCCCACAGAGATCCAAGTCAGATGAGGATCAGATGCTCTCAAGCTTTCCCCTAAGGTCTGGATCCCTCCAGGAAAGATTTTTCCTCAGGAATTTGGGTGTTGTCTCTCTTTTAATTTTATATTGGAGTGGCCAAACTAATTTTGTCTTCAGGAGTTCCCACAGTGGCCCATGTGAGATGAGTCTCAGATGCTCTCAAGCTTTCCCCTAAGGTCTGGATCCCTCCAGGAAAGATTTTTGCCTCAGGAATTTGGGTGCTGGACTGGCCTGGATCAGGGCCCAGGAAAGTTGCTGGTCTAGGTCAGCTGGTGGTCGTGAGGCAAATGGAGATGGGGGTGGGAATAGGCCCCAAGGGCTCCTGGGGACTGCAGGGAGGAACTGGGTTTGTCTGGATGCAAAGGATCAAGAAGCTGAGAGGTCAGTCCTGGTGTCCAGGAAAGAGTCTGGTGGGTTGTGTAGCCCAGGGAAGCAAATGAGGGTGAGGGCAGGACCAGGCCCAGGGGGGAATAGTCCCCAAGGGCTCCCGGGGACTGCAGTGAGGAACTGGGTTGGTCTGGATACAAAAGATCAGGAAGCTGGGAGGTCAGCCCCGGTGTTCAGGAAAGAGGCTGGCATGTTGTGCAGCCCAGGGAAGCAGAGGGAGGTGAGGGTAGAACCAGGCCCAGAGGGCTCCTGGAGACCATGAGAAGGAACTGGGTTGGTCTGGATGCAAAGGATTAGGAAGCAGTGGTGGTTCCTGCAGTGTCAAGGGGTGCCAAGACAAGGAATGGGATAGTACCCAGGCTAGAAGGAGAGATGGGCGGGGGAGATGGGAGGGTGAATGAGGCTGGGGGATTTAAGTCATGGAGGGAGTGATGGACTTACCCAGGAGAGAGGCTGGTGGGTTGTGCAGGTCCAGGGAAGCAGAGGGAGGTGAAGGCAGAACCAGGCCCAGAGGGCTCCTGGGGACCAGGAGAAGGAACTGGGTTCATCTGGATGCAAGTGTTCAGGAAGCAGTGGAAATATTTTATCATGAGGTGTGTAGAAAGTATTTTAATATTTTAAATCTTCAATAAATTTAGCAAACTGACACTTGAAAGTCTTTTGGTTAACATGATAATTACAGGTAGAGTGCAATGTTTCAATATGTCTGTTCATCATGAGGGCAATAGCATATCCATTACCATAAATGTTTACTACTTATTTGTGGTGGTAACATTCTATATCCTTACTTCTAGCTGTTTTGAAACATACGATTGCATTTTTGTTAGCTATATGTGATATTTTACTTGTTGATATGACAAAATAAAATAAAAACTTAAGGAAGGAAGAGTTTCCTTTGGCTCCTGGATTGAGGTATTACAGTCAGTAGGTCCTAGAAAAGGCATGACAGCCGGGACAGAGGCAGCTGGCCACACTCTACTCACAGGAAGCAGAGAAAGTGGGAAATGAACTCTAGGCTCAGCTAGTTTCCTCCTTTTCCCTCTTTTTATTCAGTCCTGGACTCTCAGTTCTTGGGGTGGTACCACCTACATTCCAGTGAAACCTCTCTAGAAACACCCTCACCCAAAGGAGTGTCTGCTAGGTGAATTCTAAATCCAGTCAAGTTGATGGTGAAGATTAACTGTCACACCTCTTTTACACTACAAAGAGAACACAGTGTCTTCTCCTCCTGCTAACTGTAACCCATTGGTCACTTTCCTTGGCCTCTGGAAACCATCATTCCACCCTCATCTTCTGTGAACCATTTACATTCCACATATGAATGAAGTCATGACATGCTTGTCTTTTTTAAAAATTATATATTTTATTACTTTTATGTGTATACGTGTATTGCCTGCATGTAAGTACACCCATGTCGTGCTAATGCCTGTGGAGGACAGAAGAGGCCATTGGATCCCCTGGAACTGGAGTTATGGACAGTTGTTAGCTGCCATGTGGGTGC
>NW_008360316.1:4691959-4707266 GCF_000622305.1 Nannospalax galili | reverse complement strand
TTTGAGACAGGGTCTCCCTGTAGCCCCAGCTGGCCTGGAACTCACTATGTAGACCAAGCTGGCTTTGAACTCACAGAGATCTGCTTATCTCTGCCTCCTGAGTGCTGGAATTAAAGGCGTGTGCCACCACACCCAGCTCATTTTTTTTAAACCTTAATGCTTCTACTAATTTACTTCCCTACACTTTCATCAACATGTGCAATCGTTTGTCTTTTTATAACAGCCATTCTAAAGGATATAAGGCGCTATGCTATTGTGACTTTGGTTAGTGATGTTGACAATATTTTTATTTACCTGTTGGCCATTTGTATTTCTTCTTTTGAGACTTGTCATTTAGGTCTTTCGCCTGGCTTTAATAAGATTACTTACTCATTTTTATTTATTTAGTTAGTTAGATAGTCAGGTTGTTTGAGTCACTCATTACATTCTGGGTTTCAACCTGGTATCAGGTGATAGTTTTCAGATACTTCCCCAGACCCTGTAGACTGTGTCTTCATCTGTTGAATGCTTCCTTGGTTCTGTAAAAGCTTTTTAATTTGATGTGATTCCATTTGTCTACTTAAGCTGTTGTTGTTCAAGACCTTTAAGGGTCTTGTCCAAGAGATCTTTGACTGGAGAGTCTGAATTAATTATATTAATGACATTATATAGTCCTGGTTTGAGGGAGTAATATCTGTAGTAATCATTTCTAGAACTTTGTCAAGTAACATTATCATAATCTATAAATATATACTTGAAACAAGATAATACAGATTTAGAGATCCTGATTTTCATACTTATGGTACAATAATGGCAAGAATAATGCTTCTCATTGCTAAACATTATTCAAGGGGCATCATATTTCCATGTGAGATTGCGGTGACAAATTTTAGAGACATATAAGCCTAGGTATGTAGGTTGCCCAAATACAAAGAAGTTATCAGTTTAACTAGATTGATTGTAACTATACCCAGTGATGATAAAATGACTTTATTAGAAAGAATTGTTATTAGAAGTACAATAGCCTTTACAAAACATAATTATCATAGGCTAAATGCTTATAATTCTTCAAGCAGTTTTACAATTCCTCTTTTTCAAGAAAGGCAGCTAGCAGATATAAATATAGGAAGACAAACCTTAAGAGCTCTGAAATCTCAGCTGGAAGAGTCATTTCTAGTATTATATGGCTTAAAAGAAAATTACATCATTCAGGATATCAGGATAACTTTATTCCAACTGTACTAGGCAGGACTCCCTAGAAGAAAAGCCAATAGAGTACATAAAAACATTACAAAAGGGGATTTATTGGATTGGAGTACATGAGAGGGGCTGGGCCGTCCAACAATGGTTTCTGCACACTAGACAGACACTAGACAGGCAAGGAACAAAGTAGCTGCTGAGTTCAAAAAGCTGGACACCTAAGCAGTCCCAGTCTGGTACCAAAGCCTAGAAAATCCCTGGAGAGTTGTTGGTATTGAGTCCATGCTGAGAAGACAAAGAAGCCATAGTCTGCTGTCAGTGGAATGTCAAAGGAGCAGTAGACACACTCAGAAAGAAGGGAAGTAGGTGCATGCAACTTCTTTTGCTTCTGGTCTCCTTCATAACGTGCAGGCCACATGCAGTCACTGTACTACAGGTCAATCCTCTCTAGAAACACCCCCAAAGACACAGGTTCCACCAGTCCTAGACAACCAAGACCAACAATCATATCAATAAACTTGCCTGTGAAACCCTCAAATGTTAAAATAAATCTTGACTGGTGAGATGAATTAGTAGGCAAAGACACTTGCTTCCAATCCCAATGATCCGAGTTTGATTCCCAGGACCAACATGGCTAAAGGAGAGAAGCAACTCCCACAAGTTGTCCTCTGACCTCTACATGTAACACTATGGTAAAGCAAATCCAACAAGTTCTACCTGAGGTCAGCATGTGTCCCAGAACTGAAGGGGTAGGAGTCACCAGCTGTGAGGAAGAGCCTGATGGGTCACTTAAATCCATCAGTGGAAAGTTGGTCATCGTGAAGTTTTCTCCACAGGGATAAGTAGGCTGGTCTTTAAACTTCAGTCGGGTTTCTATAAGAGAAATGCCTACAACAACAGAGTAAGATAGAAAAGCAAAAACAGAACGGGTCTTTGGATCACAATCTTCTGCCAATTCATCTTATGAACATAGAACTTTATTTACCTTTGAGTTTTAAAATTCAATGTTCAAAGATGAAGAGAATGGATGGGATTATCAACCACGCTAGAAAATGGAATGACCCACTCTTGACTATTGAGATGTTAGATGAGGGAACCCTCAGCCTATGAGTCACGGCATACGCATCAATTGTGCCATTACAGGAAGAGTCTGGAAAACAATACATAAAAAAATCATTTTGCCTTGATGGGTTGCAATCCTTTTCCCAGAGTTTCTATTGAAGTTAGTAGGCTGTCTGGAAAAGAACCAGGAGGAGAGATAGATGAAGGATGAATAAAGATGGAATGTCAGCCATGGTGGTACATGCCAGTAATCCCTGCACAAGGTGGAGGCAGGAGCATCAGGAGTTCAAAGTCATCCACAGCTTCATAGTAGGATCTAAAATAGTGTTGTGGGAAGCTCCCCATTGCTCTCCCTCTCACTCATTTTTTTCAATTCTTATTACTTCTTCTCTGCAAGCTCCATACAAGTAGTAGAAAAGATGGATGTTGGTGTGAAGTGTTTGTTGGTCCATAACCTTCTCTTTCAGCATCTGCATCAATTTTGAAACAGTTGAGACCCAGTGGCTTGCTTGGATCTATGGTTTTCCAGTAATATTTTCTATATCCAGACTGACAATATGCCCTGATTCATCACCCTGTGCCACACACACTTATGATACTGGATATGGGCTCACATGACTACTAGCAGGACCACAGTCACATGGAGCTGAGGTGAGGGTCTTCCTATTTGAGAGAACAACAAGTTCCCAAATATCATATATAGAAGCAGACATTCACAGAACATAGTGGGCACTGAGTATGTAGTGAAAACAGTAGGCATCTACTGTAACATGTTCTGAAGAAAACAGTAGGTGCTTGCCCTAATATTACACAGAAGAAAATTATAGGCCTCTAGCTTGCATTCATAGAGAGAACAATGAAAATGTCATATCATTCAACCACCATGCTCAGACTCTTGTTTTTAGATACCCTCCATACCGTATTCATCAAAGAAGTAGGCAGCCATGATAACATATAAAAGAGAACAGAAGGTATCCACCGTCATATGATACAGAAAAAAGCGAGCACTCACTACAGTGCCTCAGAAGAAAACAGTGGGCACTCGCTATTATGTGATAGAAGGAAGCACTAAGCACCACTGTCTTATGATGGGAGGAAACCACAGGCACCCACTGTTGTCTGATGTGGACGTGTTGCATCTGAGCTTCCAGCAGTCGCACTCTCTCACCATTGGCTCAGCATTCATTGCAGCCAACTACTAACTTTCTGTTTTCATTTGATGTAGGTGCAGGAAGTCAGAAATTGATGCTATTCATAACCCATGCCAAGAACTAGAGCCAAGTTGGTACCAAATAACAAACTCTAAGAGTAACTGAGGATGACCTTGAACTCCTGATGCTCCTGCCTCCACCTTGTGCAGGGATTACTGGCATGTACCACCATGGCTGACATCCCATCTTTATTCATGCTTCATATATCTCTCCTGCTCTAAGAGTAAGGAGGCCATGTATTGTGGCCTTTCAACATGTGCTTTCTGCATTGACTTGAGCACTGTTCTTGCTCAGTGGCTGTGCCATTTCCACTACCTCAGCCTCTCAGTGCTGATGTGACTATCTCAGGCAAGCACCATATAATTACACTATAAAAGCTTCAGGTTTTGAGTATACTTAATAAAATCCAGAACAAAACACTAATAAAAATACAGTGTTTGAACTGCTTTTGTATATATAATACCGGGTTTTAAAAAAAGCCTATTTCAAAGTAAGCAAAAGGAAAGCACAGTTTTACAGCCAGCATTTGTAGGGCGGCCAGCCTAACCAAGTTTTTCTTTTCTTTAGTCACTGTCATTTAAATAAAATTCTCTACTCTGGTTTGTTAGAAACTTAAAGGGCATTTTTCTGTCAGTTTGGTATATTTTGTTAGGAACTTCCTTAAAAAGCAAAATTGCCATTTTATTTTAAATGTCAACCCCACTATAAAGAAAAAAGAACAATTTTACGCCCTTCAGTGTATATATGTGTGTGAACAATCACACACTGAGCCCTACATCACTCAGAGCCTATTTATAACAGGGCTCTGTACTATTTTGATAGTTAGGCTGCTGGTATTGTGAATGGAGTCCAGAATTATGACTCACCAGCCTTGCTGCACTTGGGTGTACTGCAAGGAACAACTTGATGGAATGAGAAAGCAGGATTGTCCTTAAAACTGTTTGGTCATTTGTAATGTGGACAAAAATGCTACGTTTATTCATTTTTATTATGAAAAAAACATGTACCTACATAGGTGTATATTTATATCTCAATCCTACAAATTGGAAAATACACCAAAAACATTTAGGAGCTGCTATTTTAAATGGAAAGGGTAGACTATCAGGAGAGTGGTCATTCACAATCACATGTGTAAGTTTACGTATGCTGTCTTTACACTCATATTTCTGTCATTAGCTCACTAGCATCTGCTTGGCTTACTACATGTTTTTCAAACATATTTTATCTGTTTTACAAGCATAAATCATTAATTTATTATACCATAATTCCCTGAGTTAATATTTAAGTGTTCAACATTTAGTTTTCACAATGATAAATAATGCTAAGATAAACAGTTTAAGCACAAATCCTAGGTTTCATTCCCAGCTGTTTCTAGCATGGCCATCTTTCTAACACTCTGCCAGATTAGCTAGTACCAGTTTTTAAATGTCCCTCAATCGCTAAGAACCACTGTGCATTTGTGAGTTATGTGTGTTTGCATTTCTGCCATTCATCGTGAAGCTGAACATTTTGCCCCTTATCAGCCATTTGTGTTTGCTTCAGCTTTGCATAACTGCTTAAGGGTCATCAAAGGACCGAGACTGCAGTTCAGAGCTAGAGTGTTTGTCCAGTGCATGTGAGACCTGTGGACTGTATCCCCAGCACCGTTTCAAAAAGGAGGGAATTTATTGATTTCTGGTGGTTTAATTGAAATCATTTCTTTTTTGAGAAGACAGGGGTCTCCCTGTAGCCACAGCTGGCCTGGAACTTGCTATGTAGACCAGGCTGGACTTGATCTCACAGAAAACTGCCTGAGTGTTCTACCATGCCTGGCTCACTTCTTTCTATTTTTTTAAATTAATTTTTCTTGTCTTTTTGAAGCAGGATCTCCCTGTAGCCCCAGCTGTCCTTTCCATAGAATATAGTTTGATTGTATTTTGACCCCTCCCCTATCCACATCTACCCCCACTCTCCCCCACCCAACTTAATGAACTCTCATATATATGTATACATATATATATGTATGTATGTATATTTTCCGCCTCCCAGCAGTCATCAATTGCCAGTGGGTTGGTATTTCTTACCCACTTCTCCGTGTCTATGCAGGGATTTTGTCTGACTTGAACTTGCATAGGACTTGTGCATGCTGTCACCATTGCTGAGAGTTCATATGAGTCACTGACCAGCTGCCTGGAAGACTCTGTGTTCTTATACTCATCCACCCCTTCTGGCTCTTACAATCTTTCTGCTTTTTCTTCCAAAATGATTGCTGAAACTTGGGCGGCAGAGGTTTGAAATAGGTGTCTTATTCGGGGATAAGCACTCTGCAGCCTCTTGTTCACTGCTAATTGACTGATTGTGGTTTCTGTGTTAATCACCATCTGCTGCATAAGAAAATTTCTCTGGTGAGAGTTGAGAGATGCATTCATCCTATGTGTAGGGTTGCACTGAAGAGGTGCCACTTAGGGTTAAGCATCTCACACTTATTCTCTGCATTTGACCAGTTCTAAAACTCTATAATAGTTTCCATCTGTTTCAAAAAGAAGCTTCTTTGATGAGGCGTAAAAAGTACAATTCTGTAAATATGAGGATGCATATTTAGAATAAAGTGAGAAATTATGTTGGTCTAGGGATGTGGCAAAAGTAGGTTTTTCTCTAATATCTATGACCACTCCAGCCATGTGTATTTGGCTATGTTTATAGTACCTCATGAGTTCCCTCCCATTGAGTGGGCCTTAATTCCAATTAGATGACTGTTGATTACTCCCAAGATAAAAGTGCCATTACTGCACCAGTAGCAATCATTTGCTGGGCCAATTGCTGTTTGCTACACTTTACAGCTGAGTAGGGCCACTGATTGGTTTTCTCCCTTGGCAACTTTTATAAGAGCCTCTGATACCATAAGAACTAGTATTCAGGGAGGAGGTTTCCAGGTCAATTCCAGCTTGATTACTCCAAGGTATGGCTTGTCTTCGGCTATTGAATCTTACCTTCAAGTTCTGGGAGGCAATCAAGGGGTATGACAATAGTCTGTGTTATTTCGGACAACTCTTGAACTACCTTGACCAACAACTCAAAGGGAGGTTTCTCTTGCCTGGCACTGTGTTTTTTGTTATATAACCATCAGCTATACATATGCACTCCTATGTTTGTTGTATTTGTATTTTTCAATAGGACTTGGAATATTTTCTATTTTTAAAGTACTGATCTTGTGTGTTCTTCCTGTCTTTAAAGCAGTATTTCTCCAAACATACCTGTTTTTAGCTTCTTACTGTCATGATATTCTTTGTGTTACATGTCTTCTAGAGTGAGCACCTCCCATTCCTCCTGGCCTCCTAAATGTTGGTGGTCATTCATTTTGAATGATGAGTTATGGCGCAGATAGTCAGATGGAAAATATGCTGGGAGTTACTGCTGTATCTAATGCGGGCATGAGCTATTCTCAGAAGTTTACAGAAAGCAGAGCTGAAATGTATGCATTTGCTCTCAGGACTAGTGAGCAGTTGGCAATCAGTGTGTGTGTGTGTGTGTGTGTGTGTGTGTGTGTGTGTGTGTGTGTATGTGTGTTTACATACACATGTGGGCACTCATGTGAAAGTCATAGAACAATGTCTGATGTTGGTCCTCAGGTGCCTTATGTTTGAGGCAGGGTCTGTCCTTGGCCTGGAATTTCCCAAATAGGCCAGGCTGACTGATGGGCCCACAACTTCCAAGAAGCCTCCTGTCTCTACCTCCCATCTTGCTGTTGTAGTGAGCAGTTGGCAATCAGTGTGTGTGTGTGTGTGTGTGTGTGTGTGTGTTTACATACACATGTGGGCACCCATGTGAAAGTCATAGAACAACGTCTGATGTTGGTCCTCAGGTGCCTTATGTTTGAGGCAGGGTCTGTCTTTGGCCTGGAATTTCCCAAATAGGCCAGGCTGACTGATGGGCCCATAACTTCCAAGAAGCCTCCTGTCTCTACCTCCCATCTTGCTGTTTCAGGGATTGCAGGTGCATGTAGCTTTCTGCATAGGTTCTGGGGGCTCCAAACTCAGGTCTTTACACTTGGGAGGCTAGTGCTTTATCAACTGAGCCATCTCCCCAGCCCTGTCACTATTATGAGCATGCTCACTAACCTGTTCTCCCTGCCAGCTAGCTATACCCCAGAGAGCGGGAGAGACCTATACAGAGTACATAGTGGAGGTAGAGAATGTACAGAGTGCATAGCTTTTTTCACTTTGTGATTGCCCAGCGGTTAATCTCTGGGTATGGACTTGGTTCTAGATGCTAATCTCTTCTCTTTGACATTGTACTATCCTGTCTTTAGCTTGTTTTCCATTCTGGTTGCAAAAAATCATGCTACCACATGCAGTAGGATAGGCCCCACTCATTTATTCAGCAAAAACTGATCATTTATTGCATGCACACAATCCATACTGACTGTGCATATGTGGTCACACAATTGCCACTGACTTCTCCCGTGGGTCACCTCGTCATTGTGATGGATAACATCCCATGATGGTAGGTAGTAGTTATGTAGGAAGGAGTGATCCTTCTCGGTATTACAGCTGAGACACAGCTATGGCAGACAGCTTTTGAAACTGTGAAAAAGGACTTTCCAGCAGTTTTCAGGTTAATGTTATAGGTACTCTAAGAGCTTGGCTCAGCTGTGAGGTCTGGACACCAAGTGTCTGGTATCGCCTCCCCCAGGGGAGGTAGAATCCTATCCCTAACACTCCTAGTGAACAGAGGAGGGCACTGTACCCTGTGGGCCTCCCTACCTGTTCCTGGTCGCTGTCCTTGCAGG
This sequence comes from Nannospalax galili, assembly GCF_000622305.1. Lineage (NCBI taxonomy): Eukaryota > Metazoa > Chordata > Mammalia > Rodentia > Spalacidae > Nannospalax > Nannospalax galili. Next base: position 4,699,046 of record NW_008360316.1, on the reverse strand, counting down.
AATCATCCACTGAGCTTGTGGCAGGAAAACATAAGACAAGTCAGGTTCGTATCTCAGAGAGAGGTTTGTCATAGCCTCCGCCCAGCCCTCTGCAGTGCTGCTCTGAATACTTGGCAGTTGTCTTTTATCCAGCCTTTGGCTATGGATTTCTAGCCTTAGTGTACTATGGCCAGAGAAGAGGATTTGAATGAGATACATGTTTTTGCATTCTTTATACTTCTGTGCCCTAAATGTGCTCAGTTTTTGCATGTATGTTTGAAAATATAGGCATTTTCCAATATCAGGGGGTCAGACTTTCCAGGCCCATTTAAGCACATTGAGTTGTGTTGTTGAGCTTGCTCAGACATCTACAAAATCAGATATGGTAGTACATGCCTATAATCCCTGCATTCAGGAGGGAGGCTAAAGGTACTGATGAGTATTGTGAGTTCAAAGCTAGCCTGGGCTCCATGGCAAGATTTTGTCATAAATAAATTAACAAATGGGGGATTTGTTAAATGGGGGATTGCCTCTATTGGACTGGCCTGTGGCCATGTCTGTGGGGCATTTTCTTGACTGTTGAGTGATGTGGGATGGCCTAGCCCACTGTGGGTGGTGCCACCCCTGGTCAGGTGGGCCTATGTTGTATAATAAAGCAGGTTGAGCACAGGTCAAAGGAATAAGCCAGCAAGCAGTGTTCCTCCATGGCCTGTGCTCCAGGTTTCTGCCCTGAATTACTGCCTTGACTTACCTTGATGATGAAATGTGCTGTAAGCCCTTTCCTTCCCATCTTGGCTTTGGTCAGTGTTCTTATCACAGAAAAATGAAAGCAAACTAGAACAGAAATTGGTAACAGAGAATGGGCTCTTACTGTGACAGACCTGCTGCTTTTGGGAGGCTTGTGGGAAGTTTTGGAGCTTTAGAACAGTCAATCCCAAGTATGAAGACCTCAAATATTTAGGTGTTCCACAGCATAAACAGTCAGTCCCAAGTATGAAGATATCAAATGCTTTAGGCGTTCAATAGCAAACAATAGTCAGTCCTAAGTATAAAGCCATCAAATGCTTGGGTGTTCCACAGCATGCACAGCCAGTCCTGGCTACTTGAAAACGCTTTGTGATAGAAACACACTTTTACATTGTCACAACGTTGGGGAACTTCCCATCATTAAACTGAAAATAGGCAAAGGATTATTTAAATAAGGGCTTGCTTTCAATATAGCTGCCTCCAAATCACTGCTAAAAATGAACATGTACCCTGTGAGAGTCCTCCAAGGGGGAGCCTCTCACATGCTGCATTTACACTCAAAGGCTTCTTCGTTTTCGGTCTTCTCTGATAAGAAAGAGCATTTTCTCTTGTTCTTGGTGTGAAGGGAAAATTAAGGCTTTCCAAATCCTTTCAATTGAAATTCTTGCCAAAACTCTTTGGTGTACATAAACAGTATTTGTAAACATTTACCTACATATATTGTGTTCTGTCTTAAAGTAGGTCAGTACTTGGCAAAGATGATTATAGTCTGTAGCTTGTGAAAAGTCCTTTTAAATTCCAAGTAATTTAGTAATTGAAGGAATATGTAATTTAACCACTTGGAACAAAAGTAAATAATTGGTCTTTGAAAAAAGTGGGTACCAACTTGATTTTCTTTCTATTTGATAGCTTGACTTAAAAATTAATGCTTCATGCTGGGCATGGTGGTGTACCCCTTTAATCCCAGCACTCAGGAAGCAGAGACAGATGGATCTCTGTGAGATCAAGGACAGGCTTGTCTACATGTTGAGTTCCAGGCCAGATGGGACTAAACGAAGACCCTGTCTCAACAACAAAACAAAAAGTTGATGCTTCCAAGTTCAATCCTGCAGAATTCTGAAAGCCATAGGCGTGTATCTATGTGTGTGTGAGAGAGAGAGAGGGAGAGAGAGAGAGAGGGAGAGAGAGAGAGAGCATTTCTTGATTAAAATCTGAAAATGTGGGGCTAGAGAGATGGCTCCGTAGTTAAGAGCACTGGTTGCCCTTCCAGAGGACCCAGGTTTGGTTCCCAGCACCCACATAGTGGCTGACAACCATCTATAACTTGAGTTCCACAGGACCCAACACCCTTTTCTGACCTCTGTGGGCATTGCATGACACAGGTATGCTTACATTCATACAGGCAATATGTTCATACACATCAAATAAAAATGCAACTAATTTTTTAAATCTGAAAATATGGCCACTGGATTTCAAGTGAACATTACTCTCCCTCCACCTTTTTTTGATGTTTGTTTGTTTGTTTGTTTTTGAGACAGGATCTCCTGTAGACCAGGCTGGCCTTAGGGTCACTATATAACGAAAGATGACCTTGAACTCCTGCTCCTCCTACCTCACCTCTGGAGTGCTAGGATTACAGATGTGCATCACCACACCTGGCTTCCAGGCCTCTTTTTAAAAAATTATTATTTCTAGTCCGGCATGGTGATGCATGCCTTTAAACCCAGTACTTGGGAGGCAGAGGCAGGTGGATCTGAGTTCAAGGCCAGCTTGGTCTACATAGTGAGTTCCAGGCCAGCTGGGGCTACAGGGAGATCCAGTCTCAGAAAAAAAAAGAAAAGAAAAGGAAAAAAAGAAAAAGACGGAAACATTTAATTATTCGTAGGGAGCTGGAGAGATGGCTCAGTGGTTAAGAGCAAGTACTGCTCTTCCAGGGGACCCGGGTTCGATTCCCAGCACGGACATCAGGCAGCTTAAAATACCAGTAACTCCAGCACCAGGGGATCTGACACCTATGGCTTCCACAGGCACCTGCCCTCATGTATGCAGACACACACATATATGCACCTAATCAAAAATAAAATACATCTTTAAAAAAATTTTTAGTTCTAGAAATTTATGCCTGGTATTATAAAATGCTTTCTAGACTCATAATACACCACTATTGACAAATTCTCTTTCCTCCCTCCTTCTCCCTCTTCTATCTCTCCTCCTGCTCCCCTTCTTGCTAGATGGTGCGTGAACAGTACACAACGGTCACGGAGGGCACCCACATAGAGAGGCCAGAGAGCCAGCACGTCTACAAGATTGGGATCTATGGCTGGAGGAAGCGCTGCCTCTACTTATTTGTTCTTCTCCTGCTCATCATCCTGGTTGTGAATCTTGCTCTTACAATCTGGATTCTTAAAGTGATGTGGTTTTCTCCAGTAAGTATTATTTTGTCTTAAACATGTTGTTGTGTTCAGTCTATCACTGTGTCAATGGTGTTTGGATAGAAGCTTCCTTTGAAGTGATAAACATTTGTCTTATTCCTGTTTGCATCAGAATTGTCAGCAAAATGTATGTGTGAAATGTTTTCTTTCTCTGCCTCACCGTGAACCTTTTTCTTTGACTTTATTGCATTATTTTTCATTAGTCATTATCTCTATAGAATAGGAAAACCATCATCTTGAATTTAGAGTTAAGTCAGGATATCTAGATGGTCATTTAGAGAATACAGTCTGTAGAATTCTATTAATCACCTGTTTTCCTAAAGTCATCAGTTCATAAGTTTACCAATTCGATGCCTGTATGCTTGCATTACCATAATGAAATACCTAAGGTAAGTATTTATTAAAGCAGGTATTTGTTTGTTTGGTTTTTTAAAAAGAGGGTTTTTGTTGTTGGTTTTGTTTTTCTTTATTCTTGAGAATTTCATGTGTCTACATTGAAATATGATCATATCTACCCTGCATATCCTCCCTCCAGCTTCCTCTGCATCCCCCTTAACAGGTCCCCCTCTAAATTTTATGTCATATTTTTATACAATCTACCAAGTCCAATTAATGTTGCCCATATGTGCATAGGGGTGGGGCCATCCACTGGAGCATGGGATCCTATCAGTGTTCACATCCTCCCCCTAGAAACTGTCAATGGCCAACAGCTCCTCAGTAAGGGGTGGGCCTGGAGATCATCTACTCCCTCTATGCTGGAATTTTGGCTAGCCTGGTCTTGTGCAGGTCTTATGCAGGTAACCACCACTGCTGTGAGTTCATGAGTGTACCAGCCATGTTGTTATGTCCAGAAGACAGCATTTCACAGCATTCCTCCCCACCCTCCAGCTCTTGTATCATACCTGTCTCCTCTTCCTTGATGCTCCCTGAGCCTTTTGGGAGGCAGAGGTTGATAGACATGTCCCATTTGGGACTGAGCACTCAGTCTAAAAAAAGAGGAGTTTTGTTTAACTCACACATTTGAGGTTTAAGGATATAGCACCAGATTGACTCAGCTCTGATTGGGACTGCATGGTAGGAATGCAAGAATGCATGTGGGTAGGAAGAATCACATCACTAGACAGAATCATATCAGCCAGCCAGGCTGAGTGGGTCCCAGATCAGGTTTTTATCATAACCCTCTCCCCCAGAAGAACTAAGGTCCCTAGACAGATATTACAGGCTCTCCCAGAGGCAAGTTGCCATTGACCTGGGGACTATTCAAGAGGCCCTGTATCTTAAGGTCCACACCATCCACAACACAGGTACCCTGAGGAACAAGCAGCCAACATATGAACCCTTGGAGGGACACACTTAAAACACATTCAAGCCCCAGCAATGCCACACTTGCATTTTCCAAACACTCCACTCTGATACACAATAAGTATGTATGGAAACACTTCAATATTCTACAATTGGGTTAGCAAATAGAATTCCATCAGTCCTAAAGAATTCATATTGTATTCTAAACATTTTCATGATTTAAAAATAATTGCATAATTTTATTTGCCTTGATATTCTGTGTACATTTTGTTTATTCTGTGGTACTGAGAATAGACTCAGCGGTAGAGCACTGGGGCTGCTCTTGCAGAGGACCCAGGTTCAATTCCCAGAACTCATATGGTGGCTAACAATAGTCTATAACTACAGTTCCGGGGGATCCAATGCCCTCTTCCGACCTCTATGGACATTGCACGATATGGGTAAACACTCCACTCTGATACACAATAAATATGTATGGAAACACTTCAATATTCTACAATTGGGTTAGCAAATAGAATTCCATCAGTCCTAAAGAATTCATATTGTATTCTAAACATTTTCATGATTTAAAAATAATTGCATAATTTTATTTGCCTTGATATTCTGTGTACATTTTGTTTATTCTGTGGTACTGAGAATAGACTCAGCGGTTAAGAGCACTGGCTGCTCTTGCAGAGGACCCAGGTTCAATTCCCAGAACTCATATGGTGGCTAACAATAGTCTATAACTACAGTTCCAGGAGTTTCAATGCCCTCTTCTGACCTCCATGAACATGAGCTAATACACATAAAATAAAAATAAACTAATAATTTTTTTAAATACTACTATAAAGAACACCACAGTTAAGTTGGCATGTTCTTCCTGTTGCATCCTAGGTTGTGCTGTGTGCCCAAGTTCTTTCCAAGAATAATAGCTGTGGTCTGAAGTCAGGTGTGAAAGTCATTTATTATCTAATCCTTCACTTTCTCTGCTATTGATTTTTCCGGCCTCCATTCAAGCCAAGAGCCACAATTTTTACTTTGACTACAAAAGAAACATTTGTATTTCTACATGTTCAGGTAAAATACTAATCAAATTAAAAAATAGCTTGAAAGGTACTATTAAATTAGTTAAAATAGAATAATACAAATGTATTTAATATAGAGATACTCTAAGTTATAAATTATATCTGGAGAGATGGCTCAGAAGTTAAGAACACTGACTGTTCTTGCAGAAGACCTGGGTTCAAATCCCAGCACCTACATGGCAGCTAACAACTGTTTGTAACTCCAGTTCAAGGGGATCCAACAGCCTCTTCTGTCCTCCACGGGCATTGCACGACATGGGTGCACTTACCTACATGCAGGCATAATACTCATACACATAAAATAAAATAAATGAAATTATTTTTTTATCTTTTTAAAAAAATTTTTAACAACTACATGATTAGAAGAAGCATTTCATTACAACTTGAACATATTCAGTAACACACTCCAGAGCGAGAGTACATCTCTTTCATAAGTGGCTGTAAGTTTCTACATTCACCATTGAGTTAATAGTTATACAATATTGAACTCAGTATAAGCCCTATAAGACATAAAATTGAATGAGTCTTTAGCCTTTAAAAAAGATCTCCATTTCATTTTAGACTATATTGTTCCTTGCAGAAAGACTCATTTTTGCTACTAGCACTGAGATGTTGGTGCACGCATCTCTAATCTGTATGCATCTATTACTAGTCATAATCGCTTTGATCCTTGGCACCCATGTATGTCTGTAAAGCAATCGGGTAGATTTCAACAGTAATGTTTATTACCTCTACTAAATAACATGACATAAATTTCCATGCTTCCTCCTCAAATATAATACATTTTTAAAAATTTGTTCATTTGTGTGTGTGTGTGTGTGTGTGTGTGTATCACACAGAACATCCCAACCAACTTATTCAAATATATACCCACTTCCCAGATGGCACCCTCCCATAGCCTCCATCCCACCACTAGAGGCCTTATACTCTGATATCCCTGCTAATGTCCGCTGTGTTGTCGGCACCCGCAGCCATTCCCCATTACTTGTACATCTGGTGAATCTAGTCAGCCTATCTAGAGGTCTTTGTTTTAGGAGGGTCAGCTGCTCCTCATCTAGCGGTATTCAGTTGTCAATATTCCTTTGGATAAGATTGGGGACTGCTGTTCATTTTCCCAGTTCTATGCTGGGTTACTATCTGGGAGTCCCTGGGGCCACCCTGGCCAACAACTCAAAAGAAGGTATCTCCTGTCTGGCATTGATGCATGTTATGTAGCCTTTAGCTATACATATGGACTCTTACAAAATTTCCCATGGGCTTGGGAAGAGCCCCTGGCTCCTTTCTTTTACCAGTTCCACCGATGTGAACATAGGCCAAAGATCCTGCTCGACCATGGTTGGTTTCACAGGGAAGCATGGAGGAAATGGTTCCTCTGTGTTGACCCTCCTCTTTATAGACTGGACACTGGTTCAAGTCCATCTGGTAGAGTCACTTTGGCCTCCTTGATCAAAAGGACAGGTGACCCATCCCCATTATAGGACATTTTGAGAGATGCTCCATAGTCCCCTGGAACTAGTCGACCTAGGAGGGCAGGGAGCAAAAAGTGTCCTTTGTATCCCT
>NW_008360316.1:4691141-4691413 GCF_000622305.1 Nannospalax galili | reverse complement strand
TTTATCAGAGTCTGGTTCTAGGATCCACATATGAGGGAGAACATATGTCGATTTTTTTCTGAGTCTGTGTTACTTCACTTAGTATAACAGTTTCTAGTTCCATACATTTATCTGAAAATTTCATGATTTCATCTGTCTTTACTGCTGAGAACTCCATTAGGTAAATATACCACATTTTCATTATCCACTCATCAGTTGAGGTACACTTAGGTTGCTTCCATCTCTTAGCTATTGTGAAAAGAGCAGCAACAAACATGGATGTACAAGTGTAT
>NW_008360316.1:4689726-4690970 GCF_000622305.1 Nannospalax galili | reverse complement strand
ATTTGGTATCATTTGTTCTCTTGATCTTAGCCAGTCTGACTGGAGCAAGGTGAAATCTTAAAATGGTTTTAATTTGCATTTATTTCCCTAATTATTAGTTATGTTGAACATCTTTTAAGATGCTTCATTGCCATCTTTACTTCTTCTTTTGAGAACTCTCTGTTCAGCTCCTTAGCCCATCTTTTAATTGGGTTACTTCTTGTCTTGATTCTCTGCTTTTTTAGTTTGTTATATATCCTGGATATTAAATGTCAGATGTGTCGCTGTTGAAGATTTTCTCCCATTCTGTGGGTATTCTGTTTGCTTCCTTGGTGTACGTAAGATTTTTAGTCTAATGAGGTCCCATTTGTTAATTCTTGCCCATTTCCTGAGCAATTGATGTCTGGTTTAGAAACTCCTTTCCTACGCCTATATCTTGTAGGTTTTCCCAATGTTTTCTTATAACAGTTTCAGAGTTTCAGGCTTTATATTGATGTCTTTGATCCATTTGGAATTGACTTTTGTGCAGGGTGAAAGATAGGGGTGTAGTTTCATTCTGCTACAGTTGTAAATCCAGTTCTGCCAGCACCATTTGCTGAACATGCTGTCTTTGCTCCAGTGAATATTCTTGTCCCCTTTGTCAAATTTCAGGTGGCTGAAATTGCATTTACTGATATTTGGGTCTTCAGTTTTGTTCCATTGGTCTATGGGTCTATTTTTCTGCCAGTACCATGTTGTTTTTGTGACTATAGCTCTGTAATACAGCTTAAAAATCTCATATAGTAATCCCCCTGGCATTACTCTTAGGGCTCAGGGTTGTTTGGCTATCCGAGGTCTCTTGTGCTTCCATATAAATCTTAGGATGGTTTTTTCCAATTCTGTGAAAGATGTCATAGGCATTTTAATTGGCATTGCATTGAATCTATAAATGACTTTTGGTAGGAGGGTCATTTTTACAATATTAATTTTCCAATCCATGAGCATGGGAGGTCCTTCATCTTCTGATGTCTTCCTCAATCTCTTCCTTTAAAGATTTAAAATTTTCATTGTAGAGCTCTTTAATGTCTTTGGTCAGGTTTATTCTGAGATCTTTTCTTTTTCTTGCAGCCTTTGTGAAAGGGAGTGTTTCCATGTGCTCTTTCTCTGATTGCTTGTTATTGGTATATAGAAAGCCTATGGACTTTTGTAGGTTAATTTTGTAACCTGCCACTTTACTGATCTTGTTAATAATTTCTAGGAGTTTTGGGCTAGAATTTTTGGCATCC
>NW_008360316.1:4689225-4689715 GCF_000622305.1 Nannospalax galili | reverse complement strand
AAAAGGGATAATTTGACCTCTTCTTTTCCAATTATTACTCCTTTAATTTATGGCCTTATCTGGTTCCTGATTTCAATTGGAATGCTTCCAGTTTTTCTCCCTTTAGAATGATGTTGGCTGTGGGTTTGTTATGTATGGCTTTAATTATGTTGAGATATGTTCCTTTCAGTCCAATTCTCTCTAGGACTTTGAAGATAAATGCATGTTGAATTTTGTCAAAGGCCTTCTCTGCATCTATTGAGATGACCATGTGGTTCTTGTCTTTGAGCCCATTTATATGATTTATGACGTTTATTGAATTAGGTATATTGAACCATCCCTGCATCTCTGGGATAAAGTTGACTTGATCATGGTGGATGATATTTTTGACATGTGTCTTTATGTGGTTTGCAAGTATCTTGTTGAGAATTTTTGCATCTATGTTCATTAAGGATATGAGTCTATAGCTTTCTGACAAAATATTCTTTAAACTAAAACTAGTCAGCAGAGA
>NW_008360316.1:4687827-4689159 GCF_000622305.1 Nannospalax galili | reverse complement strand
CTTGGTTTAGTTTTGGTGGTTCCCATGCCTTTAGATATGCATCCATTTCTTTTAGGTTTTCAAATTTAGTAGCATATAGGTTTGTAAAGTATTCCCTTATAATGTTCTCTATCTTTCTAGTGTCTGTTGTGATGTTTCCCCTTTCACCTCTGATTTTTGTTGATTTGGAGGTACTCTTTCTTTCTTTTGGTTAACTGGGTTAGTTAAGGTCCACCAACCTTGTTTATCTTTTCAAAGAACCAGCTCTTGGATTCATTGATTCTTTGTATTGTTTTCTTTGCTTTGATTTCATTAATATCTGCCTTGATTTTTGTTATTTCTTCTTGTCTGCTGCATTTGTGTTTTGTTTGTTGTTGTTTTGCAAGTTTCTTCAGTTGCACTGTTAAGTCATTTATTTGTGTTCGTTCCAATTTTTTGATGTAGACACTTAGAGCTATAAACATCCCTCTTAGGACCGCTTTCAGCATGTCCCAGAGGTTTTGTTGTGTTGTATTGTTCTTTTCATTTAGTTCCAGGAATACTTTTATTTCTTTCTTCATTTCTCTTTTGACCCATTCATCATTTAGGAGTGTGTTGTTTAATCTCCATGTGTTCATGTGGTGATTAGGGCTTCTTCCAGTGTTGATTATAAGCTTTATTGCATTGTGATCAGATAGAATGTATGGAATTTTTTCAATCTTTTTGTATTTGTTAAGGTTGGTTTTGTGCCCCAGTATACGGTTGATTTTGGAGAAGGTCCCATGGGTTCTGATTAGAAAGTATGTCCTTTGGTGCTTGGGTGGAATACTCGGTAGATGTCTGTTAAGTCGATTTGATATATGGTATTGTTTAATTCAGATGTTTCTCTGTTAAGTTTCTGCCCTGTTGACCTATCTAATGGAGACAGTGGGGTATTGAAGTCCCCTACTATTAATGAGTTGCAATTAATCTTGGCCTTAAATTCCTGTAGTATTGTTTTTATTGTTTCTATGAAGTTGGATGCACCAGAGTTTGGTGAATATATGTTCATGACTGTAATATCTTCTTGATTTATTGTTCCTTTGGTCAGAATTAAGTGGCCCTTTTTATCTTTTCTGATTAGTTTTAGTTTAAAGTTTATTTTGTCAGATTAGAATTGCTACACCTGCTTTTTTCTTAGTACCATTTGCTTCGTATATTTTTTCCATCCTTTCAATTTAAGATAGTGCCTGTCCTTGAAAAGATGAGTTTCTTGCAGACAACAAAATGATGGTTTTGTTGCTTAATCCATTCAACTAACCTGTGTCTTTTGACTGGGGAGTTCATTCCATTGATATTTAAAGTTATTATTGAAAGATGTGTATTAGTTAACAT
>NW_008360316.1:4686758-4687193 GCF_000622305.1 Nannospalax galili | reverse complement strand
TTGTCTCTTTGTTTTGTACATGTAGTGTTTTTACTATGATGTGCCATGGAAGGTTTCTTATGGTCCTGTCTGTTTGGTCTTTTGTGATGGCTAATCCTGGGTGTCGATTTGATTGGATCTGGGATTAACTGAAATGAAAGAGATCTTCTTGATTAGATCATCTAAAGCTGGAAGACATACCCTAAATGTGGGTATTACCTTCTGATGGCAGCTGGTATAAAAGGCCAAGGCAGAGGAGAATGCCAGGCTTTTTGCTGCTTGCCTTCTCCCTCGCTGGTGAGTGCATCTTGCTGCTGTAGACTGAAGACTAGCTGATCTTTTGGAATTTGTCAGACCTTCAGTGCCAGATTGGGACTACTGAGACTTCCAGCCTTGTGGACTGAGCAACTACGGATTCTCAGACTCTTCATTGTGGTGCAGCCATTGTTGGCCTAC
>NW_008360316.1:4684545-4685356 GCF_000622305.1 Nannospalax galili | reverse complement strand
AACAGGACCTCGGAGTAGGGGTCAGGTGGCAGTATTGAATTACCAAAGACAAGGTGAGCATACTTATCGTAATGGGCGGCAAAGGCAAAACAATACTTACAATAGCATGATTCAAATGGACCTGTGGTACTAGCTAATCAATCATGGTGTTTCCAGAGACCACATACATAATAAGCCTACTAAGTTTTTATTTGATCTGTATAAGCAGAAAAGCTCTAGGATGAATGACAGGAAGTCAGTATTGGATCATAGCAATAGAGAATCTCGCTCAGTCAACCAATTTCTAGACTTGAGACAGTTTACAGACCCAGAACCCCTTGAATGAAGGGAAGGCTGGGTGCCCTTAAGGAAGGACCATTCACAGTACCAAAGAGTTATGCTGTTCACCTATCGCCCATCCTTCCCCAGAGGGACCTGTGGCATTTTACTAGAGTAACTGTACATTAGGGGAGAGGAAATAATCAGAGATTCCGTGGCCTATTGGATATTGGTTCTGAGTTGACAGTGATTCCAGGAGATCCTAAAAAGCATTGTGGCCCTCCAGTTAAAGTAGGGGCTTATGGAGGTCAGGTCATAAATGTAGTTTTGGCTGAAGTCCGACTGACAGTGGGTCCATTGGGCCCACGAACTCATCCTGTGGTTATTTCCCCTGTATCAGAATGTATAATTGGGATAGATATACTTAGGAATTGGCAGAATCCCCACATTGGTTCCCTGACCTGTGGACTGAGGGCTATTATGGTTGGAAAGGCCAAATGGAAACCACTGGAATTGCCTCTGCCAGGAAAAATAGTGAACCAGAAACAGTATC
>NW_008360316.1:4680908-4682871 GCF_000622305.1 Nannospalax galili | reverse complement strand
ATTCACAGGTCCAGGAATCAAGGGGTGGAAGTGGGAATGATTCCACTCACTATCACCCCTGGTGACCCACTAGGAAAATTTTTGCTTCTTGTACCCTCTACTTTGCACTCTACTGGCTTAGATGTTTTGGTTCCAGAGGAGGGAGTGCTTCTGCCAGGGGAGACAACAAACATTCTGTTGAACTGGAAGCTAAGACTTCCCCCTGGACACTTTGGGCTTCTGATGCCCTTAAGTCAGCAGGCTAAGAAAGGAATAACAGTATTAGGAGGGGTGATTGGCCCAGACTACCAGGGGGAAATTGGGCTGGTTCTCCACAATGCAGGTAATGAAGATTTTATCTGGAAGGCAGGAAATTCCTTAGGGAAACTTTTGGTGTTACCAGTCCTTTGATTAAGGTCAATGGGAAACTGCAACAACCCAATCCAGACGGGACAACAAATGGCCCAGACCCTTCAGGGATGAAAGTATGGGTCACTCCTCCAAGGAAAGAGCCAAGACCTGCAGAGGTGCTTGCTGATGGTGGAGGAAATACAGAATGGGTAGTCGAGGAAGGTAGTTACAAATACCAACTTAGGCCACGTGACCAGTTACAGAAATGTGGACTGTAATTGACATGAGTATTTTTGTCCTATTTGGTTAAGAATAGGCTTATGCATGTATACACATGTTAAGCAGATACTTGAGTTATTCTTTTTTGAATAAGTAATTGAGATGTGTTAAGTGGTTAAGTGTTGTGAACCTATATGATTACATTGGGTTATGAGACACTAAAGGACTAAGCATTCCTCAAAGACCTCATCACCTACTCTAAGATATATAATGCATTCGTCATTGTATGATGGGATAGTTATATCATGTTAGGTGAAATTATGACCTCAACATTGTTTTCATTTGAAAATTAAGCATGACAAAGAGATATGCTATTGGGTGTCAAGTTGACAAGGGGTGGACTTGTGATGGCTAATCCTGGGCGTCAACTTGACTGGATCTGGGATTAACTGAAATGAGAGAGATCTTCTTAATTGAATCATCTGAAGTTGGAAGACACATCCTAAATGTGTTACCTTCTGATAGCCTGTATAAAAGGCCATGGCAGAGGAGAACTTTTTTTTTTGCTTTTTGATGCTTGCCTTCTTTCTCACTAGTGGTGAGTTCGTCTTGCTGCTGTAGACTGAAGACTAGCTGATATTTTGGAATTTGTCAGACCCTCAGCACTGGATTGGGACTACTGAGACATCCAGCCTTGTGGACTGAGCGACTACGGATTCTCAGCCTCTCCAGTGTGGTGCAGCCATTGTTGGACTCCTCGGACTCTATCCTGTGAGCTAAGCTGATAAATCTCTATACATATTCATTCTACCCATTCTGTTTCTTTGGAGAACTCTGACTAATCTTTAATTTTGGAAAATTTTCTTCCACGATTCTGCTGAAGATCTGGTCCATGCCATTATCTTGAGATTCTTCTCCTTCCTACAAGCCTATGATTTTTAAGTTTGGTCTTTTTATGGTGTAACACAATTCCTGCACATTCCATTTTTGTGATTACTTAAATTTTTCATAATCTTTGCTTGAGTGGTCTAGTTCGTCCACTTTATCTTCCAGTCTTGATACTCTGTTTTCCATCTCATTCATCCTATTGGTGAGGCTTTCTCCTGTCGTTTTTAATTGGCTTACTGAGTGTTTCACTTCCTTCTTCATTTCAGCCTGAGTAGTCTTCAATATTTCTAACTCTTTTCTGAATTCATTCAAAAGTTTATCCCTATCTTATTTCAATTCTTTGATTTCTTTGTGTGTTCTTTAAATTCACTGAATTCTGTTATCATGTTTATAATTGTTCTTTTGAGTTCCATGTCCTGTGTTATCTCTAGGGGGTTCTCATTGTACTCGTCTAGAGGACTATTGTTATTTGGTTGGAACATATTATTTTGGTTTTTCATGTTATTGTTTTTTTCTCTGTGACTTT
>NW_008360316.1:4652326-4680771 GCF_000622305.1 Nannospalax galili | reverse complement strand
CCATCTAGGAAAGAGGCTGGCAGGTTGTGCAGGCCCAGGGAAGCAGAGGGAGGTGAGGGCAGGGCCAGGCCCAGAGTGCTCCTGGGGACCAAGAAGGAACTGGGTTGGTGTGGATACAAAGGTCAGGAAGCAGTGGTGGTTCCCCAGTTGTCTGGGGCACCAAGACAAGGAATGGGACAGGACCCAGGCTAGGAGGAGAGACAGGTGGAGGAGATGGCAGGGTGAATGAGGCTGGGGGAGTCAAGGCGCAGAGGGTGCAATCGACTTACCCCAGAGAGAGCCCTGTGGGTTGGAGAGAGGCCTGGGGGTTGTGCCATTTTTAAAAAAATTGTTTTAAAAAATTATATTTGAGTAAAGATTATAAATATCCAAATGCATTTAAATTAGCAAATACAAGATGTGATTTCCAGGTTAGAATTTATAATTAAAATATTTCTGCAGCATCATAATCACTGCACAGTATTGCTTCACAGAGGCAGGATATCTGGACAGCTTTGCAAATCATGTATCATTTCAATATCTACATTTCAGAATTTTTTGTTTCAAGTTTTTGAGACTGACTCGAGGTTCTAAAAAGTAGCATTTGTCAAAGACACTTGGGGAACAAAGGGCTCTACATTAGCCTTCCAGAAGCTCTCAGCTCTACAGGAGCTAGGAGAGAAAATTTAGCAAGAGGAAAGTTCTAGGTAGACCTTGAAGAACCATCACAGCCCAGTGAGGTCTGAGGGTGTGTCTTAAACAAATGAAGATGGGTGGTATCTTAGAAATGTGTGTATTCCTTCTGTAAATTGCATGACTACAAAGGGACATTATGCCTAGTGTATGCTTTGTCATATATTATAGCATTCAAAGTAGCTGAAACTGTCATACTCCTAGAAAAACAAGTGCAGAGAAAATCTTTCTGATATCAGTCTCAGCAATGATTTCTGTCTATGATCCTGAAAACATTAGAAACAAAAGCAAGAATAGACAAATGGGACCACATCAAATTTAAAGGCACAGTAAAGAAAAAAAATCAGAGTGAAAAGGTGTGGTGGTTTGAATGAAAATGTCCTGCATAGGCTCCAAGTATTTGGACATTTTGTCCCCAGTTGGTGGTGCTGTTTTGGGAGGTCTTAGGTGTGGCTATCCTGGAGGAAGCATGTCACTAGGGGTAGGCTTAGAGAGTTCTTAAGCCTTGCTGGATCTCCAGTTGCTCTCTTGCTTCCTGTGTCTATTGACGATGTGAGAGCTGCTCCTGCTCCAGCCACCACCAGCCACCATGCCTCCTTGCCATGATGGATTGTAATTCCTCTGGAATCATAAGCTCAAATAAACTCTTCCTTTTATAAGCTGTTTTGGTCAGCGTTTTTTTCACAACAGAAAAGTGGCTAATACAAAAGGCAACCTACAGAAAATATCTACAAACCATATGTGATAAACATTCATTTCTAATATATATAAGTAATTTTTATAACTCAATAGCAGAAGTATTAATAACACAATTTTGAAAAATAAGCAAAGACCTTAGTAAATAATTCTTCAAAGAAGACACAAATTGCCAATAGAGATATGATATGAAAAGTTGCTAAACAACCGTTATCATCAGAGAAATGCCTATGAAAAATCATAATAATATAGCACCTCACACCTGTCAGAATGACAACTATCAGAAAAACAAAGAACAAATCTTGACAAAGATGTGGAGATCCTGGAAGCCCGATGTACTATTTGTGGGTGGGCAAAATGATGCAGCCACTATGGAAAGCATTTGGTAGTCCATTAGCAGTTAAAAACTGAACTGCCATATGACCCATCTGTCCTGGGTCATATGGTAATTGCTTTATCCATACATAAACCAATGGCTCTTATTGAAACCAATGGCCAATGAAGTATTGTGACCATACAAACTTTGGTTATGAAATGGTAAATAGTACATTGATCATTTGCAGAGAGCCATAAAATTTTGAACCTCTACCAAACAGCATAAAATTGACCACCTAAATTCAGTGCATTAGCCTCTCACACACACAGGCATTCGTCAGACCAGTATTCTCCAAATTATCAAAGTCTAGCATGACTTGTTCTACTTTGATCAGCACGGCAGTGATATGTTAATTATTCAAACCACTTTCTTCACCTCATCATGCTTTAAGATGTCACTATAGAAAAAAATAAATAAGGCTAACCCAATAGGACTTTCAACAGTGAAGGGCTGGGGATGTAACTCACTGGTAAAGAAATTGCCCAACAGAGCCAAAGCCTGATTTGATCCCTAGCAACACACACACACTCACAGCTAGAAATCTTTCCAGGAGTGCCAGTGCAGGCCTGTAATCCCAGCACTCAGGAGTCTAAGGCAGGAAGACTGAGCATTCAAGGAAAGCCAGAGCTACAGAATGAGACCTGTATCAAAAAGATTTTTTAAAAAGTAATAACCAAGACAAAATCAAGAGGTCACAAAATGAAAACAATGACATCAAAGAAAACTGACAGCTGAAAAGGCAAAGCATGGTAGACATGAATCTTGGAATCTGAGACCATGAAAGACCCTAATCATAGCATCTACCACAATTAGTTCCTAGGATTAAAACTTCATGTAAAAAGCCATGTAAACAATTTCTGTTGACTATAAATACTTTAGAAATTGTAACAACTGATGCTGTGCACAAAGGTTCCAGAAGATCCTATTGTAGCCTTATAAAAGATAATTGAATTGGAAAAACAGGCATTACAAGAAATCAGTGTGTGACTGGGGATACAGCTCAGAGGTAGAACACTTTACTGGTGTGTGAGGCCCTTTGTTCCAGCCCCAGTACCATAAACACACACACACACACACACACACACACACACACACACACAGGGCAAGAAGATGACCTATTGTGGCATAGACTTTTATAGTTATTGATATATGCTTATCCATAATTATTTAATGTGTTTAATAAATTTAGTTGTAGCAAAATAATATTAATGACTCAACCTTGAAAATTAAATTTTGGGAGCCATTTTATTTGGGGAAAAAGATATAATCAAAGTGGGATAATAATACTGAGTGGTATAATTAAGTTTATGGTTCTATAAAATGGTTGGGAGTTGTGTTTGTTTCATTTATTGTAGTAAGGGGTAACATTACCATTTTAAGGAGGTCTGTATTTATCCTCACAAGGATGTGAAACTAATTTCTTTTAGAAGTCAGAAGTTTGAGATCTGCCATCAATGACCATGCAATTAAAGATCAGTCATCAGGCAGGAGAGTGAAGCTTTGCTAAATCTATGGGCATTTCCTGAGATGAATGTTTGTCATTAGGAGTTGGTGTTTGCTCACTGTGAAATGAAGAAAATGGTATTAGGTGGCATCTGTGAGGTCCAAGCTCCAACGCCAGGAAAGAAAGAGAGTCATGGGAGACTGAGAGGTTGTAGAGACTGAGAGGAGACATGGAGAGATAAGACAAACTTTATTCACCAGCATACAGGCCTCAGGGCAGGTAATAGTAGACACCTAGGTACCCACTGGCACCCACAGGTCACACACAGGCAGGTTAGGCACACATGCAGACTGGCACACAGACCCTGGCAGTAGGCACACAGACGCAGGCAAGCTAACAAAGGTTGATGACTCTGGCCTCTGACTTCAAGGCCATATATATATAGAATCACACAAAAATATCACTCTGCAAAGCATAGTTATATAACAGATTGCATCAGTTTACTTTGGGGGTCTGTTCTAATTTGCTTTCATATTGCTATAATAAAAATCTTCATTAAAACCAACTTGGGGAGCAAAGGGTTTATTTGACTTACAGCACAATCCATCATCAAGGGAAGCCAAGGCAGGAACTCAGGGCAGGAACTTGGAACACAGGACATGGAGGAAAATTGCTTACTGGCTTGCTCCTTTGGCCTGTGCTTAACCTGCTTTCTTATACAACATAGTCTTACCTGTCCAGGGGTGGCGCCACTCACAGTGGGCTGGGCCCTCCCACATCACTCAACAGTCAAGAAAATGCCCCCACAGACATAGCCACAGGTCAGTCCAATGAAGACAATTCCTTAATGGAGGTTCCTTCTAACCAGGTATGTCAAGTTGACAACTAAAGCTATCTGGCACAATTGACCCCTTGTCAACTTGACACACAAACATGCTGCTATTAAACCATACCTCTCCATTTCTTGTCCCTGAGATATGATATTAATAGTAATATAACAACATAAAACAGTACATTAAAAGTCCCAGTCTTTAAAAATTCTGTTTCTTAAAAAGTCTCTTAACTGTGAGCTCCTATAAAATCTAAAACAAGTACTGAGTACTGTCTTATTTCAAAAGGAAAGAATTGTGCACACTCAAGCAAAACCAGAGTCCAACAAAGTAGCTCAAGGCTGGTTATCTAGAATTCAGTCATGATCTTTTGGGCTCCAACGGGCTTGGGCAGGTTTGCTTCTCTGGCTCTGCTGTTCACAACACACACAGCTTGTCTCATAGGCTCAGGCTGGCTGTATTCCACCTTTGCTGTTGCCATTGGTGGTTGTCCCATGGCCCTGGCATCTCCAATATGCTAGGGTCTCTACTGAAAATGGACTCTTCTGGTCTTCAGGGTCCAAAGTCTCAGATTTTCTCCATGATCCCTTCATACCTTCAACAACAGAATCATGTAGGAGACTTACACTTAACCAAGTCCTGCTTCCAGCCTGAGATAGAGACTCTGGCCCCAGCTTCTGTCTGCTGACCCTGAGGAAGATTTCATCTCAATGATGCTAGTCTCTTATTACAGCTGATCTTTTAGCCTCAGCTAACCAGCATCAAATGTGCCAGTAAAAGCAAAGGCTTTATTTCAGTGGTGCTGGTCTCAATCACAGCTGACTCTTCAGTTCTGGCTGACCAGAAACCAGATTCTCAATTCAAAATATCATACAAACAGCCCTGGTAATTTTTGCTTCCCTTTGAAGCTTTACAAGCCAGGCCTCCATCATCCATACCTCTCTCAGCATTATATTCCAAGTTCCTACAGAACAGCTCACTAAGCTCTGAACACTTAATGGCTTTTCTAGCCCCAAACTCCTAAACCTTCCACAATCCTCCCAAGAGCAGCTGAGTCAGGTCTGTCACAGCAATAGCCCATTCTCTCATATCAATTTCTGTTCTAGTTTGCTTTCATATTGCTGTGATAAGAACACCGACCAAAACCAACATGGGAAGGAAAGGGCTTACAGCACATTTCATCATCAAGGGAAGTCAAGGCAGTAATTCAGGGCAGGACCCTGGAGCACAGGCCATGGAAGAACACTGCTTACTGGTTTGCTCCCTGGCCCATGCTCAATATGCTTTCTTATAGAATATAGAACCACTGACCCAGGGAAGGCACCACCCAAGTGGGCTGGGCCCTCCCACAACACTGATCAAGAAAATGCCCCCACCGATGTGGCCACAGGCCAGTCCAATGGAGGAAATTCCTCATTTGAGGTTTCCCCTAACCACGTGTGTCAAGTTGACAACTAAAGCTATCCAGCAGAGTGTCCCTGGGCATCTGGTGTCAGCCATTTGGTGCTGACTCATAGACCTTTGGATATTTAATATCAGCCATCTTATCCATGCTGGCTATCCAAATTAGCACCATAGCCTTTTATCCCTACAGCATCTTAATGACTTTTATTTTAACTTAACTGAGATTATATGATCATTTGGAGAGAATTTAAAATCTCTGTCAGAAATGAAAGCAGATACACAACTGACCTCAGACTTTCTGTGAATGCATGGTGGTCATGGGAGGGCACCAATATACCACCTTTGAGCCAGGTGTGTTGGTACATGCCTGCACTTGGCGGGTGGAGCCAGAGGATCAAGAATTCCAGATCATCCTCACTTGTATGTCAGTTCAAGGACACTGTGAGTCACATGGGACTTTGTCTTAAAAATATGTGTGTATATATTTGACATGGGAGTCCAGCTCAATGCACAGCATTTAGCTAGCATGCATGAGGCCCTGAAGTCAAATCCCTTTTATGATTTTCTAAAATCTTCACCCACAGTCCATAAACTCTCAAAACCTCTTTTGAATAGAAATCTTTTCTTTTATTGCTTCATTATAACATCACTGATTGGCCTAAGGCAGGCTCTTTTCTGGCCTCGTTTGCTGGCTTGTGGTGATATTCTTTTCAGAAACACAGAAATTTTCTGACATCCTTAGTTTTAACAGGTACGACTTGCTGAATCAAAGCAGCTGAATTTGAAGCAAGTTCAATATCATTTCCTTCAAGAATTAACCCATCTTCTTGGGTTTGAGATACTGAACAATCAACACCTGTCCTCATCTGAACCCTGTGATGTATTCCTCACCCAAGAAATTTCTGTTTAGATCCATTGTCTTAAGCAAGCATGCTGTTGGGTAAGTGAGAACAGGCAGACTGTGAAGGAGACCAGTGGAGCCCCAGATCAGGTTCTGTGAATGACTGCAGACAGCGGGAAGAGTGGCCTGGATCCTTTCTGTTCCCCATGTGTCCAGCTGGCGCCTCTCTTTTTTCCTTTTGAAGGACACTGAGCTCTACGTTCATGAGATGAGCTCCTCAGAGGCCTCCAGGAGCCTTTACAGTAACCGTGCATCCCCTCATGCATCTTGTCCAAGTGACGATGATGTGCTCTAAAGTGTGTCAGTCAGATTGCCAAGAACAGAGTCTTTGTTCTCACAGGAGATGTGGCAGAATGCAAAGCTTTCAAAATCTGAAAGAAAAAGGGGAAGGGTGGATATACCAACTCCATGTGAAAACTTGAATACAGTGCTTATTTCCATTCTGGTTCTTTCCTCTTTTCTAGGATACTTGGCTTAGCAAATGATTCTATGCTCCTTCCTGGTATAATAGTGGGTGATTTTATGCCCACTGTACTTGCTCATTGGTTTTAAGCAAGTTCTCTTCTTACGTTTCTTTAAATATTTTATTTATTATTTTTATTTTATGTGTATGCATGTGTTGCTGAAATGTATGTAAGTGCACCCATGTCATGCAATGTCTGTGGAGGTCATAACAGGGTCCCCTGAAACTGGAGTTATGGATGGTTGTTAGCCACCATGTGGGTACTAGGGATGGAACCTGGGTCCTCTGCAAAAGCAGTCAGTGTTGTTAACCACTGAGCCATCTCTCCAGCCCAGCTGCCTTACTTTTGGGGACCTAGAATTCTAATGTTAGAAAACATCTGCTGCTTTATTGTGTAAACACAGTACAGAAACCTAACTTTATGATCATCTGCACTGCATCATAAAAACAATTAGATGGTTATCATAATAGCCACCAAAATATCTGTATATTGTTACAAGTCTTTGTTTTAAATATCTTTATTTCATTTTACTATCCTACCTGGCAGCATCCTTCATTATTTTCATGCTTTCCACCCACTGAAGCTGCATCCCCTGTAGCCCCGCCCCCTTAAATGTGGGCGGGCCTGTAGTTTCTCCAGCCAATAGATGGTAAAAGTGGTGGGACTTCACTCTTTGACCCTATTTTCCTTATTCTTACGTCAGGGAGGAATTTGCAAATATAATTAAGACTCCAAATCGGTTGATTCTGAATTCATGGTAAGGACGATTCTTCTAGGCAGGTTTGGCCCCTGCTGTGGGGGTTGTAGTAAGGAGCTTTCCAGTCAACCCTGTGCGTGCTGTGCTTAGAGGATCTCCAGAGCAACACGGCAGCAGGCTGCAGGGGCTGTTAAGAGTGAGTGCCCCTCTCTGACAGCCAGCAAGGACGCAGAGATCTCCTTCCCATTCTGCAAGAACCCCAATTCCACCAACAGCCACATAAGTTTGGGAAACAACCCCCAGCTCGGAGTAGAATCCAGCCTGGTTGTAGTAAGACCTTGAAGAAAGGGTCCGCTAACTAAGTCTAACCCAGAGAGACTGAAATAAGAAACTGTATTATTTTAAGCTCCTGATTTTGTGCTGATTTGTTGCCTGGCCATAGAAAAAGAATACAATGTCACTGCATTTTACACAGAGGTGCCTAATTTCTCTCCTGATAGTTATTAATGAAGCAAAAAAGGAAACGGGACAAGATCTAAAAGTACCTAAATGGATTTATGATCCATATTCTTGACCATCTATTAATAAATATTTAAGTCTTAACCTGTGTATTGTTGGATATTAATGTATTTTAAGTAGCTGGGGAGGGAGCAGGATGTTAACAGTATTTTAACCTAATCTAATAATGTGTTTTACCCACTGGCTGCTTGGGTAGGACCCAACAGTCTCAGATTGTGGGGTACAGAACAGTGCTAATAGACTGTCTCAGCCTCATCTGAAGTTTAGATTCCACTCAAGGATCAGCAGTGCTCCTTGCATGGATTATGGGACCTCTTATTCTCTCCTCTAGGATCTCTGCCATTATGTTTCTTGTGAGCAGTGATACATGAGTAGAGCCTGAAGAAAGGGGAGAGACAGCAAGGCTTCCTCCAAGGCCCAGCCGCCTTCCCCACTACCATCTCAGCAGCACTTCTGACTAGCAGACAGTAGTGCATAGGGTTACACTCAAGACTGCTTCATGGAAGGCAAGATGGCTTGTAAGCTATTGGAATTCTATTCTGCTGTCAATACTTGCTTGTTTATTAAACAAGAGATCCAACTGAGACAAAACCAAAATTATTCCTAAAATGTTAAGATGCCCTAGAGGGACTTTGGTCTTTGGTTTTTGGGTTTTGTTTTTTTTTTTTTTTTAGTCTTATAGCAGTAAGTATAAGGAAGCTAGGCCCTTTGGTGACTGTTTCACTGGGATATTTTAAGACCCCTTTGCTCATCCCATATGTGCTTTCCTTCACCTCTGAGAATGGACAGCACATGGTACTCTGTGCTGCTTCCTGGAACTGGCTCTGTGACCCTGCATGTGGAGAACTGCATCTGATCAGGAGAGATAAGCAAAGGACCAGTCAGTACCTACAAAAACAGCACCTAAGAAGGGAAGGCAGTGGGCGTAACCTAGAACAGACAAAAGAAGTGACTCCTCTCCCCCCCACACCATCCTCCTACTTGGGGTTCTAACCAAGGGCTTTGCATATTCCAGGCAAGTGCTCTGACACTGAGCTACACCCCAGCCCATTCTTAATTCTAATCCCATTTAACGGTGCTCTGCCAGGTCTGCTGGCCTTTTCCAGGACTATGCTAGTGTTGGAGATGGGCATGAAGCCAAGAGCCAGCCTGTGGCCACCCTGCATGCACCACTGCCTGGCCTTGCCATTATCAGAGGTCCCTGGTCTGACAGGGAAACAGTGAACTCCTTGACCACCTATTAATAAAACTTAACCTTTAACCTTTGTATTGTTGGATCCTGATGTATTTTAAGCAGTTGGGAAATAGTAGCTAACAATATTTTAGTCTCTCCTTCCCATTTGTTTCTCAAATGAATGGAAATTAAGATATGGAAGGGAACCAGGGAGGTAAAGTGGAAGAAGGAACGCAAAGAATAGTAGCAGAAAGGTGTTACTAAGGGAGAAATATGTAAAAAGGGTGTAGTTAAAGGGGAGGGGGGAAGTAGGGCTATACAAAGAACTATGGGAATAAAGGGGGGAAAATTCTCCAGATACACAGTAAAAAAAAAAAATTTTCAAAGCCTTAAGCACAGAAGGAATCCTACAGGGATGGAAGAAAGCCCTTCTAGAAGCAGTACAGTTGTTTAATTAAAATTACAGTGCCAGAGGTGGGTTGCCCCCCCACCATGAGCTGTTGGCCTGAGAGGCCCTAGAGGTCCCCAAAACAATAAACACTATTGCCAGTAATGCTGGTTGTACACTGGAAATGGATGAAAAAAACCCTATTGCTGAAGATACTGCATGATGTGAGCACAGGTGAAGGAGAAATAAAGCTTGGACTAAGCTGGAAACTCCCTGCCACTGGATGGGTGGCTTTCAGGAAAGTGATATGCAGATGGCTGGGGGACAGTCATCCCCTATAATTCTGCTTAACGACAGACCTGAGTGTTGCACTATCAACATGCCAAACAAGATGGCCTGCTGGTGCAATAATAGCACATCTAGTGTGTGTACAACCAGCAAAGTTTTGATTGGATATAATGCCCACTCCTAGGGGTGGAACAAACATCTGGTACTATAGACCAGGCCAACCTCCTGTGGCAGAGAAGAATATAGGCCCCAGTGGCTCAGGGACTCTTGTGGAAGGTATTGGCAGAAAGAATGTAAGAGCCAGAGGAAGGGGTGGAGTGTTACCTGGAAATGTCCTCCAACCAGTATGCTGGTAAACTATAGTCACATCTCCTTCCCACACTCATCAAGGAGTCAAGGGGGGGGAGTCAGTTACCCCTCCCACCCAATCAGTCAACCGTAGCTACATGTGGGGGAGGGGTTAAGGATATATAAGCCGAGAATGCCATGAGGGATCTCTCTCACCTCTTGTGTGGCTATCAGGAAGTCACAGGATCTGTATTTGAATGTGGACGTTCCAGAGCAGCCATAAATGGGGGACCACCACCCCCAGCCCCCCCCCACATTATGTGTGTCTTTCTAAAGGTATTACATTCTATCAGTGGTTTCCAGTCTGAAAAATCAAATTAAAATTGATTTAGCTGTTACTGGTAACAGAGTGGAAGTGAAGCAGAGGTCACAGGCAGTGTGAATGTCTGGTTGAATGACATTCCCTTTTTAAGAGGACAAGATACTGTTAAGACTGAGTTTGGAGGAGAGCCATTCCAGGTTCAGAGCAAGGATTGCCACTGGGACCAACATGTCTGACTATACAATTAGCACTGAACTTCTCATCCTTAGTCCAGGCTGTGCCTTAACTGACCCTCTGATCATTTGTTCTCTGAATGGTTTGACCATGTTATAATGATAAAGAGGCAAACACTCAAAGCCTTCCAAGCCCCAGGCTTTTGCTGTTAGTTGTGACATCCTCAGCATGAACTAGGAGCTGGACTCAACACTCTAGTCATGAAGAACATGATTGGATCCAAGCAAAATTAATATATGTTAGATTCCAATTCAGTCACAGTCTCCTTCCCAGCAGCAGTGTGCAACTGTGGATATCTTTCGTTCATGTACCTGTTTTTATTCACAAATGCTCAAGAACTGTGCAACTGTGGATAGCTTTCATTCATGTAATTACTTTTATTCACAAATGCTCAAGCAGATATCTGAATGTGTACATCAACCTAATCTCATTGCCTTTAGGTTTTATTTGTTGGAAAAACAAAACTGCTTTAGAGATACAATAAAAAGATGGAAAGAACAGTAGCCTAAGGGTCAGACTGGGTGAGAATCATGGTTTTAACTAGGATCATGTTCAGCGCAGGTCTCACACACATTTAAAACAAGAAATGTTTATGATTCCTTGCCTTCAGCCTCTCCATCTGTGGACTTAACTAATTACTAGAAACCTTCAGAAAACAACATCACATCAATGCATAACCTGCGATCTTAACTTCTCTCTCTTGTCTATCTACATCCCACACAGTATAACTGTTTTATAACACTTATATCAGATTAGTATTAACAGTAACCCAGGGGTGATCTGTGGGGGATGTGCATAGATCTGTTGTAAACACGACGGCCTTTTATGTAACAGGCTCCCACAAACCACAAACTTTGGCCTCCACGGGGGCCCTGGAATAAATCTACCATGGATACTGAAGGATGACTGTATTGATGATAATTAAATCTTCCCTTTAAGTTTGACACAAAATCGTGAAATCCCTTGGCCAAATATGTTCATGGTTCTTTTTCCAACATAAGGTGAAAGTAAGTTCCCACTAGCCTGTGTCAAACTCAGACAAAAAACACAGTGTATTTGTGAAATATAGCTCCCAGCACACAAAATTTAGGAGACAGTAGTATAACAAGTTAAACATTAAAAAACAATTAAGGCAAAGACCTAATCTCTCAGTGGCTACTGGGGTATAGACAGGGATTCAAAACAGTACCATACTCTATGGTAGGAGTCAGACTGCTTTTAGATACTCAACACAAAAGGTGAAATAAAATTTCAAACATGAGGGTACTCAAAAAATGAGATACACAGAGGAGGAGAATTTCCTATCTTCTCTTAGGAGGAAGGGCTATCAGAATCTCCACATGTTTTCTCAGTGAAACCTGTCCGTGACAGTTTGTCATTCACAGTCTACTGAAAGAAGTCCCTAGTCACGCAACCTTTTAGCTCAGCCCAGTACAGGCCCATATGCTCTGAGAAGCATTTCCCAGGAACTTCACAATGCTCTGATCAGCCCCATTCTAAATGCTTGAATTTGTCTAAATAACTATTAAAAATCATTAACTACTAAAAATCATAGATGCCAGTAGAACACTGTACTTTTTTTGGATCCTTATTTATATTCCAATGCAATGAGCCAGCACCACCATCATCTGCAGAACAGTCTTTATCTCATAAAACTGAAACTCTACACACACGACAGCCCCCTCCCCCAGCAACCACCATTCTATACTGTGTCTGTGCACTGCCCTCCGCTAGGGAACATAAGCAAGTGGAATCATGCAGCATTTGTGAATGGCTTGTTTCACATGGCATAATGTCCTTGGATTAGAATCTAACAAGATGGGGTTCACCATCTTGTAGCATGCATCAGGAATTCTTCCCTCCTTAAAGTCTGAATATCCCATTGAGTACACAAGCCACATTTTGCTTTTCCCCTCACGTGTTGCTGGACACTGGAAGCAGTGTCCACGTTTTCACTCCTAAGATGGTTCTAAAGTGCACATAGGAAAGAGCCTAGACTGAGCCTGAAGATGTGAGCCATCAAGGGCTACAGAAGGAAAACAAAGGTAAGGAGGCTAAGAATGTGACTCTGGAGGTGGGAGAACACAGTATCCTGAAAACCAGAGGATAGTCCTTGAAGCAGTCCACCATCAGTGCTAAGGATATAAAAGGAATGAAGCCAAAAATTCCCACAAGATTTTACAGAAGGCAGTCATGGTGACTTCCTGGGCTTTGTCTTCTCTTAGGCAACCCTTCATGACTGCAGACTTGGTCAGTGCAGCCCCTACAACCTCAACACCCCCTCCTCCTGAAGTCTTCTCAGTTAATGTCTCCAATAAGTATTTATTTCATCATGGAATACTGTGCACTTACAGCCCTAAAAAGATGTCTAATGGTGTCTTAAGGGGATTCTGGGCTTGTGGTTTGTACAAATACATATATGTGAAGACTCAGAGAACTGTGCACCTCACACCTCATGAGAATTCATTGTATCCTTATTTAAATTTTTTTAAAGGGCTGGAGAGATAGCTCAGTGATACCTGCCTGTCTCCAAGTCTGACAACCTGAGTTTAATCCCTGAAATTCAAATGATTGGAAGGAGAGAACAGACTCCGACAAATTATCCTCTGACTTCTAAATGCACCTTGTGGCACATGCACACACATACACACAAATTCAATAAATAAATAAATGTTTTAAAAAGAAATTAAAAACAGTAATAATAGAATTTTATTTTCTTTTTTATGGCCATGGGCCTTGAGTGTTTATTATAAAATGACTCATTAAATCTTATATGGATCTCCTAACTAGACCTTCCCATTTACATAAGATTTTTTTCAAATTAAGAAATTTTTTCATATAAACAACTAAAGTTTTAAATAAACAATATTTTTAAATGTGGAAGGAAATATTGCATTTTAGTCAATAGTGAGAGAAATGAAAAGCAAAACAATAGAAAATTCCATTGTTTCTTTTTCACAGATAGGAATGGGACACTTGCATGTTACAAAAGATGGACTTCGCCTGGAAGGAGAATCAGAATTTCTGTTTCCATTGTATGTCAAAGAAATACGTTCCAGAATGGTAAGAAAATTATAATTTAAATAATGTGTGTTTCACAAAAAATAAGCAATGATTAAACACAGAATTCTGGTTTTCAGAGGAGATTTTTAGAGAGCACACATATCCACACATTCATGGCATGCTCTTGGCCTATTGGACACTGGACCTTGCTTTGTATAATAAATTCCACAAAGATTTTATTTTTAAATACCTCAGATCTTAATCTAGTAGCCTCGGGGATTTAGAGTACAATGAACAAAATTTAGATATTCAATCTTTATCCAGTACAGTTTAAACGTCCTTCCATCAGTGTGAGCACTGATTCAAAGTTCTCTGAGGGGCTTAGAGAAAAATTAGTTCATGCAGTGTTTTCTGCATAGTTACACTATTCACAGATCATGAGGCTATGGGATTCTCCATATGTAGACCCCAAATCCATCACTATGAAATAGCTATGAGACTTTAAAAGCAAGACTTCTTTCATTGCCAACAGAACTTATAAGAAGGATCACAATGAAACAATGAAATCCAATGATGTTTTTTGTAATATGTTCTATTTTTCCTTATGTGATTCTTTGAACTATATTAGACATTTTGCTAGATTACTGATAGATGGTTTGGGGAACTCCACCCCCATATTTAAGACTTCATATAACTTACAGGTTATCTGAAGAGTGTATGTTTCATTTTGTTTCGGGAACTCCTGGAAATCAGGAAACCAACAGCTGGTCCAGGTGAAGGTTTTTTAGGAAAATTTATAGTCAGCTCATATGCCAGAGTTTAAGCAAGCAAGTAGCATATCTAAGGTAATTAAACAAGCAGTTTCACATAAACACCTGGTTACAAAACTTCACAGGAATATAGCAGTTTGGCAAACAAAGATTCCAATGGTCCCATAAAAATAAATTAATTAATTTTAAAAAAATGAAGGAGCCAAAGGCAGGTTCCGGTTTACCGTCCTCATTCTTTTTAAATTCTTTTCTATTTTATCTTGGGGGGTTTTTATGGTTCAAAGTTATTTGCAACCATTTCATTGCCAGGGAAATTTCCATTGCTATAACAATTTTCCTTCTATTATATTTCTAAATGTGACTAGACATTTCAGTATCTCCTGCCTGAAGAGGCTATACTACTGTTTGTGGGGGTGTTTGAAAGGCAGCAAAAGATTTACTGTCAAGAAACACAGCTCCTATTATCAAAGAAATGAAACGTGCTCCTAAATGAGACATCAGAACATCACCAGCTACAGAGTGGCACAGCATGAGGAACGTCTGTAGGGATGACTTTTATAAAATGAACATAACCTGGACTGAAGTCTTTTAATCAACCTCTGCAAACTCAATGAAAGAACCTTGTGTATTGTGACTGGGGCATCTCCTTGACAACCTCAATTTGGCACTCTACCCCAAAAGAAAATGAATATGTGTATGCTTAAGAATTAACATATCAAAGTGCTGAAAGGTAGCACACCCATCTCCATTGCACACAGTGAAGACTGGGAAGGATGCTTGACCTTCAGTGAACGAGATATTCTAGAACTACGGATGAAAAGACTGGATGGTCTGTTAAGATAAGAGTGGCACCAAACTTGTACTTCCCCAATAAAGCTGGAGAAACTGGTTGGAATAAAAATGTGAGTGAAGCCCAATTCATGAGCACAGTTTCAGGAGACAGATGATTCCAAGAGAGATCTAGGGGAACAAATGTCCTCCAAGTCAGGCCCACTCTTAAAAACTAAATTTAAGAGTCAGACTTTTTTGTTCAGGCAATTGTAATGTTGGCGTAGTAATGCTGAAACAGTCAGCAAAAGGGAGACCCAGAGAGGACAGCTCTGGGTAGTTTTGTACACAGTTATCACTGTGAGGAATCCTATTGGCAGCAGGAGCATGCAAATGACCTGATTTACCTGGATCCCGAGCTTCTTCTAGGGGCACACTTATATTAACCATAGTAGCATTTGGGATGTTAAATAGCCCTGCTATATGAGGACACATGTTATATTGTATCAGCACACTCTTCTGTTACAAAGGAAGTCAGGCACGAATACATTTGATTTTGAGATTTTATCCTCCTCTCTCCCAGCCATGTTGATTGATCCCCCTCTGTATTTTAAAAGGCAGCAGATTGGTAGTGACTAAATCAGGTAAATAAATCATATCAAATGGAACATTCTGGAATTAATAACTTTCATTTTATCTTATCAAACTGTCATCTCCAGTATGCTTTAAGAAAGCAGAGTAAAACTACAAAAAAAAAAAAACAAAAAAAAGTCAGATACCCAAGTGCATGTTATAGGCTCACAAGGTGACATCAAGGCCATGTCAACCAGTACATAAAATTATAGAAACAAGGAACAGAGCTGTGCAGAATTTTTTAACTATTATGACCTTCCATAAATGTGTATACACCCATATATTAGTACAAGTTTTCTTTTCCAAGGTAAGTCTAGGGAGCGGTTTTCTATAAAATGCTAGAAAATAAATTACGTCATCAATTTGAAGGATCTGCCATATATCTACAGTGCTGGGCTGAAAGCATTTCTTTTTTATGAATGTGATTCAGCATGTGCTCTGGCCTCTAGCATCTGATTTCTGAACACCCCTTGTGCATGGGTATTTGGAGATGACTCACTGGGTAAAGTGCTTGTTTCATAAACATGAGAGCCTGATTTTGGATCCCCAAAACCAACATAGATACTGTGTGTTATTTATCTGTGACCCCAGCACTGGTAGAGGCCAAGACAATGGAGCCCAGGGTCTTGCTGACCAACCAGACCACCCAAAATGATAAGCTTCATGTCTAGCAAGAACATGTCTCCAAAAACAAAATGGAAAGCTACCTCTAGAGCAGGAAGCAGAGGATTCTGTAGGCTGGAGTAGGCAGGGGTGCCAGCCCACAGGAGGTCATTGTCAGTCAAACACTGCCAGCACATCCAGTTTGTCAACATTCAACTATGTAAACACACAGTCAGTGTCCAGATGCATTGAGGAGATCAAATCTGAAGAACCAACCAGCATGGATCAAAAATATGTTTAAAAAAGAAAAAGAAACTTTCAGTGCTAGAGAGATAGCTCAGCAGTTAAGAGCACTAGCTATTCTTGTAGAGGACCTGGGTTTGGTTCCCAGTACCCATCACTCACATGCTCACTGGAACTCCAATTGCAGGCAATCCAATGCCCTCTTCTGGCCTCCTTGGGCATTGCATGACAGGGTGTGCTGACATACATGCAGGCAATACACATACACATAAAATAAAAACAATAAATAAAATATTTTTTTAAAAAGTTAATATATTTATACCCTTATATACATGCCTAGGCCAGCCTGGTCTACATAGTACCAGGACAGCTGGGGCAATAGGGAGACCCTGTCTCAAAAAGACCAAAATAATAATCATAATAATAAAATAAAATTTTAAAAGTTAATATATTTATACCCTTAAAATAATATGATTTTAAGGGTTTTTTTCAAGGTTTTAGCTGCAAGTGTATAGGATTCCAGGATCTGTGATGATGTAGAAACTGTAAATATAAATTATATGCAAACATAAAAATATATGTTGCTAATTTTGTAAAAACCTTCCCAGGACTCATCTCTGCTTCTACAGTCGACTCAGAATGTGACCGTCAGTGCTCGCAACACAGAAGGGGAGGTCACAGGCAGATTAAAAGTGGGTGAGTTCAACTTCCTCACAGCACATTACATACACAAGGTCCATAAGCAGTGCTACAGAGGCCAAAGGTTTTAGATTTTCCTTCTAAAGAATTGAAGACTTAGGAACTGGAGAGATGGTTCAGCAGTTAAGAGCACTGACTACTCTTGCAGGGGTCCTGGGTTCAATTCCCAGCACCCACTTGGTGGATAACAACCATGCAAAATTCCAATTCCAGGGAATCCAATGCCCTTTTCTGACCTCCACAACATGAGTGCCCTTACATACATCACGGCATACACACACACACACACACACACACACACACACACACACACACACAATAATAATAATAATAATAATAATAATAAAATAAGACTTGAAAACTTATTTGTAATAAAATATGATCTTTCTAACTCGTGTACATAGAGAACAGTTAGCACCATGAAGCAGAGGAACTGTGTGAAGGGGTGTGCATGTGTGTGTGTGTGTGTGTGTGTGTGTGTCTGTACACATGGGTACACATGAGCAATGTGTGAGTGCGTGTGGAGGCCAGAGGTCAACTGCTGCTGTCTTCCTCAGCTGTTCTCCACCTTACTTTTTGAGACAAGATCTCTGACTGAATCTGGAGCTCACCAATTTGGCTAACTGGCTGGCGAGTGAGCCCCCGGAATCTGTCTCCACACTTTGAGCCCTGGGGTTATAGTTATGAGTCACTGTACCCAACTTCTGTATAGGTGCTGGGGACCTGAACTCAGGTCTTATGTTTTACATGGCAAGCATTTTACCCACTGAACCATCTCTCCAGCCCCTCGTATTTTAATCCAGGGTTATTTTTGATCCAGAAAATAGAGGGCTATTAAAGTTAGTGCAAAAAACAGAATACTCATTACAGGATACCAAAGAGCAAGTATTTACCAGTGACCAAAGTAGCTGAGGTTCAGAGAACAGGGGCCTGGAGCCAAAGACATATTCACATTCTCTTTCCCCCTCCTCCTTTCTCTCTATCTCTCTCTCGCCATGACTCAGATCGCTGGATTCTATTAGGGTCTGGTGGTGAGGACTCTGGCCGGACCAAGCCACCAGATACCGGCTGCTGCACTCACCACCAATTCGGCTATCAGGTACTCCTCTCTCTCTCTCCCTCTCTCTCTCTCTCTCTCCCCCCCATCCCCAATCCATCCCATGTGCTCCATTCTCCTGCTTTCCAGTGTATCTTCCCCCCTCAAGTCAAGTCTTCCTGGGTGCTGTGGCTGCATCAAGCCTTTCTCCACAGAGCCCATAGGACCTTCCTGATTTTCTCATCTGTTTAGCTATAGTTCCCCAAAACAAGCAGTTGTGTCCAATTAGGCAAATTCCAAATTCCAACCAAAGACCAATTACTATCCCAGGTGAAGAGTTCTGCTATCAGTCTTCCCCATGTTTCTAAGACAGTCCCATTTGGGCTGAGCCTTGCTCCTGTCACCCAGGGCTCCATCTGCTGGAAGGCTGTGGTGGGCTGGCTCTCAGCCTCCATAACTGTAGAACCAGTTCTCCTCTCATGCATCTATCTCATGCATCTATATGCATATATACGTAAACACATATGTTAGTATATATGGGTATGTATGTCCTATGGTCCTGTCTCTGGAAAGCACTGACTAACACAATGGTTCAAGTTAAGGCAATGACACCCAGTCCTCTAAGTCATTTTCCTTGGGTGCTAAAAGATCAGCTCTGCTCCAGTCACACTGACTTAGATCCAGAACTTCAGTGACATCTACTTGACTTTGATTGTTGAGAAATAAGACTCCCAGTCCCTATCATACTTGCTAGGCTCTTCTTTGAAATTCCACATTCAAGGGATTTCCAGGATGGATCACTGAGGACTAGATACTAGGTGTGGATTTGGTATGACAAGGACAACAGTGAATATAGTTCTATGGAATTCCGTGCTACTTTCATGCTAAGAAACAACTCAGTCACTTTCCCTGAAGGTGGCTTAGCTGTACTTGTGTTGGTAAGTGGAGGAAATGTTCAGAATGGTACCAGAGTTGTGAAGCATCATCCCAAGTGCATGTTTCTATAAAGCCACCAAGATGCAGATGCTGCTCTGAAATTCTTCTTAGGGACACAGAAAAACTAGATGGTGACTTGGAATCTACAGCCAAGTATCCTTCTAATGCTGCATGCCACAAGAGGAATCAAACAGTATGCAGTTGGAAGAGGCTTTGTAGTGCTTCAGAAAAGAAAGTACACAAGCCAGGGACTTGATATGTTCAGACACTCACTTGACTGATGGTCCTAAAGTCTTCACAGAAAAGTTACTAATGTATCTTGAATGTTCTAAGGAGGGGTGGGAATGGTGAGAATTCGTGAGCTTTTTCTTTTTAAGCAGGCCCCCTCTCTGTGGAAGTTTCTGCAGTATCACCAAAGAGAAACGATTGAGATCTGCTGGCAAGCATGTCACCTTTGCAAAGAACGACAGTGGAAAATTTTATCATGGACAAGGACCCTGGGAAAGTCATGGCAGCAGGCATTATTTATTGAGGGGACAGCTACACATCCTCCTGCTGGAAGTGAAGGCCCCTCTGTGGTGGTTTGAATGTGAATGTCCCCCACAGACTCATGTGTTTCAACACTTGGTCGCCAGCTAGTGCCCTTGTTTTGGAAAGTTGTGGAACCTTTAGGAGGTGGAGACTTGGAGAAAGTGGCTCGCTGGGGGTGGACCTTGAGGTTTGATAGCCTGGCCCCACTTCCTGTTCACTCTCTGCTTCCTGACTGTGGATGCAATATGACCAGCTGCCTCCTGCCTCTGATGCCATAACTTTCCTACCATAATCTCCCAGAACTGTAAGCCAAAATAATTTTAAAACATACATGAAAAAGAACTCAGTGTTTCCAAAAGATGCTTGTAAGAACAGGATATGTGCCACATTGCAGAATCACAGCAGAACAGAAAGATGTGGTTCAATTGACTGTTCCCACACCCACATGGCACCTAACAACCATCTGTAACTCTAGTTACAAGACACTCTCTTCTGGCCTCCATGGTCACTGCACTCATGTGGTACACTCACATACATGCAGGCAAAACACTCATGCACATAAAATAAAAATAATAAAATTAAAAATTAAATAAATCTGGCATGAAATAGCTGAAAAACCTTCAGTTTCTTTGTTTCCTTCCTTCCTTTCTTTGTTTCTTAGACAGGTTTCTACTATGTAGCCCTGGTTGGCCTAGAATTTGCTATGTAGACCAGGCTGGCCTCCAACTCATAGAGATCTACCTGCCTCTGCCTCCCAAGTGCTGGGATTACAGGTGCTTGCCACCACACCAATTTTTCCTTTTTAAAAGACTTACATTGTCTTATTAGTACCATTTTAATTTATATGTATGCAAGAACCCTCAAAGGTCAGAAGAGGGTGTAGGCTCCCTTGGAGCTGGAACTACAGGCAATTGTGAGCTACCTCACATGAGTGCTAGGAACTGAACCTAGTGTCCTCTGGAAGAGCAGCAAGTGCTCTTAACCACTGAGCCATCTCTCCAGCCCCTCTTTGGTTTCTTAAGCAGCAGTGTTGACTATGTTCTGAGATGTGATGGTGCCTGGTCTGGAAAGGCTGGGAACACAAAGAACCATGGTGACACCATGAGGGATGCTTGGGGTCTATTATAGTTGGGCAAAAGACTGAGCATGAAGCCATAAGTCCCAGGGGTCACCATGTCTTTGGAGCCTGGCACAGACCGTCTGCAGATTACATTAGGAGCTGGGAGGTTGAGATGAGTTTGGAGGTGGAAATGAAATAAAAAGAAAAAGGACATAGGAAGACAACAGTGCCTTCAGGGTTGGAGACGGGAGAAAACACAAAGGTGTTCTTCCGCAGATGACTGTTTTCTCCACGTGGAAGAAGGGGCTTCTTGTGAGAGTTATGGCAGAGGACAGAGTCAGGGATTGGTGGGTCTTCTCCCTGAACTTGGATCTCTCAAGTGAGCCATCTGCAAAATGGCCTTTCACAAATCTCATAGAATGCAAAATCCTTAACTTGCTAACTACTAAAAGTATACAAGTTTAGGGGTTCAGTAGTTAAGAGCATGCAGTGCTCTTCCAGAGCTCCTGAGGTTGTTTCCAGCGCCTGCATCAGGTAGCTCACAATTACCTGTAACTCCAGCTCCAGGAGATCCAACGCCCACTTTGGGCCCCTCTTAGGCACCTGCATTCATGTGATAAATATACATAATATGCATACACATGAATAAAAACAAAAATGAATCTTAAATATAAATTTAGTTATAAGTAGAATTACATTATTTTGGGCAAGTTTAAAATATATGAAAAGAGGGGCTGGAGAGATGGTTCAGTGGTTAAGACCGCTAGCTGCTCTTGCAGAGTACCAAGGTTTGGTTCCCAGAACCCAATGGCAGCTAACAACCATTCATAGCTCCAGCTCCAGGGGATCTGACACCCTTGAGGGCATACAACATGGGTGTACTTACATACACGCAGGCAACACACTCTTGCACATAACATAGAAACAACATATAAAATATTTAAAAAAAATAAAATATATGAAAAGAGCCTTTCACACTCCCTGGCCATCTTGGCGGCTGCTCTTGGTTGGGGACTGGCCTGCACCTAAGGCAGGAAGATGGTGGCCACAAGGATGAAAAAGTCTCTGAAGTTGATCAACTCTAGGCTCCAGCTTGTTATGAAAAGTAGAAAATACATGCTGGAGTACAAGCAGACTCTGAAGATGATCAGACAGGGCAAGACCAAACTGGTCATCCTCGCCAACAACTGCCCAGCTTTAAGGAAATCTGATACAGAATATCATGTTGGCCAAAACTGATGTCCATCACTACAACGGCAATGATATTGAACTGGACACAGCATTCATAAAATACTACAGCCTACACACCACTTATCATTGATCTAGTGATCCTGATATTATTAGAAGCATGCCAGAAGAGACTGGTGAAAAAGTAAACCCAAAAAGCTTTTCTTCAATAAAAACTTGCCAGAACTTGTGTGTGTGTATGTGTGTGTGTGTGTGTGTGTGTGTGTGTGTGTGTGTGTGTGTGAAAGAGCTAGGTGTTGTGGTACACATTCACAGAGTCAATGAAACTACCTGCAACAGATCCTAAATATTCTGGTGTTTGGTACTAGGTGACATAGCAATTGTGTAAACAAGGACTTCAGTGCTGCTTACAGTAAATTCTTCCTAATCTGTGCTAATTGATTACTCTTCAGGCCCCCAAATGGTAGACGTCCAGAGCCAGCAGTTTCAGATTAGTTCTGAAGATGGCAAGCCGCTATTCACCGCTGAGGAGGAGAAAGTCATGATTGGCACAGGCAGACTGAGGGTAACGGGTACGTAGTGACCTGGGCAGAAGGGTGTCCTGTCGCGGGCACAGCTGCAATCATGTTTTGACAGCTTTGCCCAGCCCTCTTTAAAAGATAAGGAAAAACATTTGCTAACATTTCTTCCTGGTAGCTCCTGCGACTTTCTTTTTTGAAATCTCCTGAGTGCAAACCCATCCTCCCAGAGCTTGGCTCCCACCTTCCTTTGCCACTTCCCAGCCTTTATCTCCTTCCCAGCTGCTGTAGCCCAAAGGCTTGTCTATCCCTCTGCCCTCTGTGCAGTTCACATATCTGCTTTATAACTTTTATCCGCATTATGCCAGGTACTCAAATTCCCAGTGTGTCTACAAAACCTTTTCCCTCCTGTTGAGTTAAAAGTAGAATCAAGTTCCACACACTGGGCTCATCTTCAGTATAAAAAGAAGGAATTTTCAGAACATACTGCAAATTCACTTGGCTGTACTTCCACGAAGACCATAAAGGCTTTCATGAAGTCATAGACACAATCAGAATTTTCTACACTAATCTGAAAATCAACAGCAGTATTAGTCTCTCACACAATCTTGTCAATATTTTCAAATGAAAGCAACATGTTTTCTGGCCCAGGAAGTAGACTCTCAACCCTGGTACAAAATTTCATGTAACATATACATAATTCCTAAGCACACTATAAAGTGATAAGTTAATGTTGCAGTCTTCTCTGAGGCAGTAGTGTTCCTAGTTAAAGAAGACTGAAGCCAGGTGTGGTGGCACATACCTATAGTCCCAGCACTCAGGAGGCAGAGGCAGAGGGTCATGAGTTTGAGAACTGGGCTACCTAGCGAGGCCCTGTCTTCATACACCTGCTCAGTTGCTTCTCTCCCACACACACACACACACACACACACACACACACACACAAGCTGACTACTGCTTGATAAATAAAAGTACCTGAAGTGCCTCTGACATCAGAAAGCCTCAAAATACAGATGGGCTCTGTCTTAGTTTGTTTCTCCATTGCTGTGACAAAACACTCTGACCACTACCAACTTGGGGAGGAGTTTATTTTTCTTATATCTCCCAGATCACAGTTCATCAGGGAGCCCAAGGTAGGAACTCAGGGCAGGAACCTGGAGGCAGGAGCTGGAGCACAGGCCACAGAGGAACGCTGCTTACTGGCTTGCTCCCTGGCCCCTGCTCCGCCCGCTTTCTTATGTAACACAGGCCCACCTGTCCAGGGGTGGTACCACCCACAGTGGACTGGGCTCTCCCACATCACTCATCAAGAAGATGCCCCACACACATGGCCACAGGCCAGTCCAATAGAGGAAATTCCCCAATTGAGGCTCCCTCAACCCAGGTGTGTCAAGTTGACACTACTATCCAGCACAGGCTCTGACTGTGTCGTTTCAATTAAGTTTTACTTTACAATGTTGGAGATGTGATACATATTCAGTAGAAACTAGCTGGAATTTTGAATGTAGATCTTTTCCTGGACTAGCCCTAGGTGGTTCCCATCCTCTCTCTATGGCTGGACAGCAACAGTGACCAAGACTATAGCTCTCACTCAGCCCTGTGGTCACATGTGATAGATGTGACCCTCACTCTCCAGTGGGCTGTGCTGCTGAGGTGTCATGGTTGGTAGGTTGGGTGGATTCAATGCATCTTCCACTTGGGATATTTTCAATCTATGTTGTAGCTATTGGAACATGGCACCATCATAGTTAAGGCCATCTGTATAGGAAACACTGGCTTTGTTGGCCTAGATTCTATTTCTGCTTCAGTAGTTAGTAGCTACATGTAAGTTCTTCATTCTCCAAGGCTGTCTCCTCACGTTTTAAGAGTGGATGGACACTGTCAGAATGTTCTTGCTGGTAGAGTAAGTAAAGTTCTTTGTAGAGTATGATTGTACTGCAAGGTAATAAAACTTAAACTGTAGAGAAAAGGATCTAAAGAGCTTGGATTCCCTCAAACCCAAGCCACCCTCACAGAGAATCAGTAAAATGAACTTTTCCCTAGCCCGGGGCTCCTGTCAGGCCATAACACTGTTAGCGAAGCAGATTAGAAGGCTGATGAACAGCTGTATTATAAATTACCTGCATGTATCAGAAATACCTCAGGGTCTTGAAATTGTGTGTTCATTATATTCATCCTCAGAATTTCTGGTTTAGTAGTATATTGACTGCTTTTCTTGTCACTGTGACCACCTACCAGAAGAAATTTGAAGGAAGAAAGGCTTGTTTTAGCTCACAGTTGAGATACAGTCTCCTATGGTGGTAAAGGCACAGTAGCAAAACCTGTTCCATCTGTGACTGTGGAAGTTTTTGACACAGCTTTTCACTTCTCAGAGGCTTAGGAAGCAGATAGACATTAGACTAGACGTAAAGCCAGCAATGATCTTCAAGGCCTGCCCCCAGCAATCCACTTCCTCCAGCTAAGCCATCTACGAAAGGTTCCACAGCCTCCCAAAGTGATACCACCAGCTAGAGACCAGGTATTGAAGCACATAAACCTATGGGGGACATTTCCCATTCAAGCCATAACAAGTAGGTTTGGCAGAGGACTTAAGACAGCACTTCTAACCTGTTCCTACATGGATGTCAGTACCACAGTTCCTGGGGCCATGCTATATTTGACTGGCCTACGTCACAGTAATTTCATGGCTTATGTTCTGTCTTAACATTTTTATGTTATAGTCTCAAAAAAGCCTGATAAAAGAGAAAGGACCAGATCACCCAGAGCTCATGGGCTACTCTAAGGATTTGTTTCCAGTGCTTGGACTATGGCACTTTTTGATTCATGTGGTGAAACTCTAGTCTCTGGGTATGAGATCTTGAAATCAGAGCAGCTGTGATCAGCCACAGGAGACTCTCACAAGATTGGGAAATTAATGATTAAGACTTTAAGGGGAGGGAGACTCCTCAGTCATGGCATGCTTTTAGAAGGAACTCCTCGCTCACCTCCCTCTGCTTCCCTGGGCCTGCCTGACTCCCCCAGCCTCATTCACCCTCCAATCTCCCACGCCCAACTCTCCTCCTAGCCTGGATCCTGCCCCATTCCTTGTCTTGGAGCCCAGACACCTGGGGAACCACCACTGCTTCCTGATCCTTTTCATCCAAACCAACCCAGTTCCTTCTCCCGTCCCCAGGGGCACTCTAGGCCTGGTCTGGCTCTCACCTCCCTCTGCTTCCCTGGACCTGCATGACCTGCCAGCCTCTTTCCTGGACTCCAGGACTGACCTTTCCTCTTTCGGATCCTTTGCATCCAGACCAACCCAGTTCCTCCCTGCAGTCCCCAGGGGCCCTTGGGGCTGCTTCCCGCCCCCATCTCCCTTTGCATCTCTTGGTGGCACAGCCACCAGCTGCCCTAGACCAGCATCTTTCCTGGGCCCTGCTCCCAGGCCAGTCCAACCCCCAAATTCCTTAGGCAAAAATCTTTCCTGGAGGGATCCAGACCATAGGAGAAAGCCTGAGAGCATCTGATCCTCATCTGACTTGGGCCACTGTGGGAACTCCTGAAGACAAAAGCAATCTGGCCACTCCAATATAAAATCAAAAGAGAGAACCGGAAGCTTAGGCCCAACAAGTACACAAAGGCACATAAAGTTTATGAAAAGAAGCAGACCTAAACTCAACAAATGAAGGCTTGAGTCTCACGCAAGAACCAGAATCTACAAAAGAAATAAACACATCAAAGTCACAGAGAAAAAATAATATGAAAAATCAAAACAATACATCCCCACCAAGTATCAATAGTCCACTAGAGGAGTATAATGAGAACCCCCTAGAAATGACACAGGACATGAAACTCAAAAGAACAATTATAAACATGATAAAATAATTCAGTGAATTTAAGGAACACAGAAACAAAGAAATCAAAGGTCTGAAGGAAGATAGGGATAAACTTCTGAATGAATTCAGAAAAGAGTTAGAAATATTGAAGAATACTCAGGCTGAAATGAAGAAGGAAGTGAAACACTCAGTAAGCTGATTAAAAATGACAGGAGAAAGCCTCACCAATAGGATGAATGAAATGGAAAACAGAGCATCAAGACTGGAAGATAAAGTGGACGAACTAGACCACTCAGGCAAAGATTATGAAGAATTTAAGTAATCACAGAATGGAATGTGCAGGAATTGTGTGACACCATAAAAAGACCAAACTTATGAATCATAGGCATAGGAAGGAGAAGAATCCCAAGATAATGGCATGGACCACATCTTCAACAGAATCGTGGAAGAAAATTTCCCAAAATGAAAGAAAGACATGCCCATACAAATACAAGCATATAGAAAACCAAACAGATAGGACCAGAAAAGAAACTCTCCACGGCACATCATAGTAAAAACATTAAATGTACAAAACAAAGAGACAATACTGAAAGCTGCAAAAGAGAAGCAAGTCACATATAAAGGAAAATCCATACGGATTGCAGCTGACTTTTCAGTGCAAACTATGAAAACCAGAAGAGCCTGGACCAAAGTATTCCCAGTTTTAAATGACCACAGATGCCAACCCAGATTACTATACCCAGCCAAAATGTCTATTATACTTAAGGGGAAAGAAAAATCTTCCATGACATCTGAAGGAATTCATTTCCACAAAACCAGCCCTTCAGAGAGTTCTGGAAGCAATACAAATAGCTGAAGAAAGGAATGACTATACCCAAAGGCTTGCAGAAAGAAATTCAATGAAGGTAAAACTGTGGAAAAGTACAGCTACATCAAGTATGTAAACAAAAATAAAAATGTCAATACTCATCTTTCATTAATAACTTTAAATATTAACAGCCTGAACTCCACAGTCAAAAGACACAGACTAGGTGAATGGATTAAGAAACAAAACCCATCTTTTTTTAGTCTGCAAGAAACTCATCTCACTTTCAAGGACAGACACTATCTTAAAGTGAAAGGATGGAAAAAAAAATACCAAGCAAATGGTACTAAGAAAAAAGCAGGCATAGCAATTCTAATGTCTGACAAAATAGTCTTTAAAACTAATCAGAAGAGACAAAGAGGGCCACTTCATTCTGATCAAGGGAACAATAAATTAAGAAGATATTACAACCATGAACATATATTCACCAAACTTCGTGCACCCAACTTCATAAAAACAATACTACAGGATTTTAAGACCCTGATTAACCCCAACTCATTAATAGTAGGCGACTTCAATATCCCACTGTCTCCATTAGATAGGTCAATAGTGCAGAGAATTAACAGAGAGACAGCTGAATTAAACAATACCATATATCAAATGGACTTAACAGACATCTACCGAGTATTCCACCCAAGCACCAAAGTTCTTTCTACTCAGAACCCATGGGACCTTCTCCAAAATCGACCATATACTGGGGCACAAAACAAATCTCAACGAATACAAAAAGATTGAAATAATTCCATGCATTCTATCAGACCACAATGCAATAAAGCTTACAATCAACACCTGAAGAAGCCCTAATCACCACATGAACACATGGAGATTAAAAAACACACTCCTGAATGATGAATGGGTCAAAAGAGAAATGAAGAAAGAAATAAAAGTATTCCTGGAACTAAATGAAAAGGACAATACAACACAACAAAACCTCTGGGACACGCTGAAAGCTGTCCTTAGAGGGAAGTTTATAGCTCTAAGTGCCTACATCAAAAAATCGGAAAGAATACAAATAAATGACTTGCAACTCAAGACACTTGAAAAGCAACAACAAACAAAACCCAAACGCAGAAGACAAGG
>NW_008360316.1:4648618-4651803 GCF_000622305.1 Nannospalax galili | reverse complement strand
GGAGGGAAAAGTGGAAAGCTTCAAGAAAATCCAGGGTGACAAAAAGTCTGTGACCTTAGCCTGTAATCTACAGCCATCAGTCATACAATGAAATCACCTGCTTTCATTTTTGATATACCAGGAAAAGAGAAGGGGGGGAGAGAAGGAGGCATTCACATGCACACAAATGCACACACACAGAGCAAGAGACAAAAACAAAAAGAGACACAGAGAAATAAAGAGGCAGAGGGAGGAGGAAATGCTGCTCATCATTCTAACTGGAGGAAAACTGGAAGCATTCCCACTAAAATCAGGAACCAGGCAAGGCTGTCTACACTATCTCCACTTCTCTTCAACATAGTGCTTGAAACTCTTGCAAGAGCAAAAGGAAAAGGGCAGGAAATTAAAGGAGTAATAATTGGAAAAGAAGAGATCAAATTACCCCTTTTTGCAGATGATATGATATTACATCTAAGAGATGCCAAAAATTCCACCAGAAAACTCCTACAAATTATTAACACATTCGGTAAAGTGGCACATTACAAAATTAACCTACTAAAGTCTGTAGCCTTTCTATATACCAATAGCAAGCAATCAGAGAAAGAGCACATGGAAACACTCCCCTTCACAATAGCGCGTGTGCGCACACACACACACACACACATACACACACACACATATATCCAATGATGTTGGCTGTGGGTTTGTTATGTATGGCTTTAATATATATATATATGCATATTGGAATAAACCTGACCAAAGACATTAAAGAGCTCTACAATGAAAATTTTATGTCTTTAAAGAAAGAGATTGAGGAAGCCATCAGAAGATGGAAGGACCTCCTGTGCTCATGGATTGGAAGAATATTGTGAAAATGACCATCCTACCAAAAGTCATTTATAGATTCAATGCAATCCCAATCAAAATCCTCATGACGTTTTTCACAGAATTGGAAAAAAACATCCTAAGTTTCATATGGAAGCCCAAAAGACCTCAGAAAGCCAAAGCAATCCTGAGCACTAAGAGCAATGCCAGAGGGATTACTATACCAGACTTTAAGCTCTATTACGGAGCTATAGTCATATAAACAACATGGTACTGGCACAAAAATAAACCCATAGATCAATGGAACAAAATTGAAGACCCCAATATGAGTAAATGCAATTTCAGCCACCTGATATTTGACAAAGGGGACAAGAATATTCACTGGAGGAAAGACAGCATGTTCAGCAAATGGTGCTGGCAAAACTGGATCTCCACCTGTAGAAGAATGAAACTAAACCCCTTCTCTTTCACCCTGCACAAAAGGCAATTCCAAATGGCTCAAAGACCTCAATGTAAAGCCTGAAACTCTGAAACTGTTAGAAGAAAACATTGAGAAAACCTACAAGATATAGGCATAGGAAAGGATTTTCCAAACCAGATATCAATTGCCCAGGAAACAAGGGCCAGAATTAACAAATGGGACCTCATTAAACTAAAAAGCTTCTGTACATCAACGAGGCAACCAGGGAAGCAAACAGAAAACCCACAGAATGGGAGAAAATCTTCAACAGCGACACATCTGACAGACGTTTAATATCCAGAATATATAACAAACTCAAAAAACAGAGAACCAAGACAAGAAGTAACCCAATTAAAAGATGGGCTAAGGAGCCGAACAGAGAGTTCTCAAAAGAAGAAGTAAAGATGGCTATGAAACATCTTAAAAGATGTTCAACATCACTAATAATCAGGGAAATGCAAATTAAAACCACTTTAAGATTTCACCTCACCCCAGTCAGACTGGCTAAGATCAAGAAAACAAATGATACCAAATGTTGGAGAGGATGTGGGGAAAGGGAAACACTCAACCACTGCTGGTGGGGCTGCAAACTTGTTCAACCCCTATGGAAAGCAGTGTGAAAAACTCTTTAAAAACTACAGATGCACCTACCATTTGACCCAGCTATACCACTCCTTGGCATATATCCTATTGCATAGACAGTATAGTTGTTGCTGCTCTTTTAATAATAGGTAGGAGATGGAAGCAACCTAAGTGCCCCTCCACTGACGAGTGGATAATGAAATTGTGGTTTATTTATGTGATGGAGTTTTACTCAGCAGTAAAGAAAAATGAAATCATGAAATTTGCAGGTAAATGGATGGAACTAGAAACTGTTATACTAAGCGATGTAACACAGACTCAGAAAAAACAAAAGAGAGATATGTTCTCCCTCATATGTGGATCCTAGCACCAAATCCTGATAAGTGCTTATGTACCCAGACACAACTACTGAACCAGGATAATGAAAAGGAACCAGAGAGGTAAGGAAAAGAAAGAATCTGAAAGAGAAGAACAGTAGGAAACTGGTGTTAATAAGGGAGATATGGATTTAAAAAGGTGTTATTTTAAGGGGAGGAGGAAGGGAAGGTTATTCAAGGAACCTAGGGGATAAAGGGAAAGAAGGAGCTCAAGAGAGGTAGGACCATAGGAGAAGGGTATTAGGGGAGAAAGGGGGGAAATGGGGGCACCTTAAGAGGGAAAACCATGATGGAAGGGTGAGACAACGCGAGAGATAAACAATGTCTATCTAGTTTTGAAAACCAGAGGAAACCATATTACTCCTACACCCTACTGACAAATTATACATAGCAGATCAAGAAATATATGTCTAGGTAAGGTTTATCTGAGAACAACTGGTCTTTGCCCAAGATTTATCTACATGACACACAGTAATTACAAGTACCAGACTGGTGGAACTAGCCTTCTTGGATGTTTAACAGACATACTTTGAGGCCTATAATAATTTGGTCAGAGGGACATAAAGGACAGTTTTTGCTCCTTGCCCTCCTAGGTCAACTAGT
Organism: Nannospalax galili; assembly: GCF_000622305.1. Taxonomy (NCBI): domain Eukaryota; kingdom Metazoa; phylum Chordata; class Mammalia; order Rodentia; family Spalacidae; genus Nannospalax; species Nannospalax galili. The sequence continues at coordinate 4,648,977 of NW_008360316.1, read as the reverse complement.
TCCAGGGGACTATGAGCACCTCTCAAAATGTCCTGTAACTGTGGTGGGTCACCTGTCCTCTTGATTAAGATGGCCGAGGAGACCCCACCAGATGGATTTGAACCAGTGTCCAATCTACAGAGAGGAGGGTCAACACAGAGGAATCATTTCCTCCATGCTTCCAAGCCAAGCCAATCATGGTTGAGCAGGACCTATGACCTATCTTCACATAGGTGGAACTGGTAAAAGAAAGGAGCCAGGGGCTCCTTCCAAGCCCATGTGACCCCTGAGGAACAGATCCTCAAACAACCTTAAGAGTTAAAATAAATTGGTTTATCTGGGCCTACTGTATGGCCTTAACCATCTAAAAGGAAAGTATA
>NW_008360316.1:4648042-4648598 GCF_000622305.1 Nannospalax galili | reverse complement strand
TTAAGAGTCCATATGTATAGCTAAAGGCTACATAACAAGCAACAATGCCAGATAGGAGATACTTTCTTTTGAGTTGTTGGCCATGATGGCCGAAGGGACTCCCAGATAGTAACCCAGCATAGAACTGGGAAAGTGAACAGCAGACCCCAATCTTATCTAAAGGAATATTGACAACTGATTGCTGCTAGATGAGGAACAGCTGATCTTCCTAAACAAAGACCTCTAGATAGGCTGACTAGATTTACCAGATGGACAAACAGTGGAGAATGGCTGGGGGTGCCAACAACACAGCAGCCAGTAGCAGGGATATCAGAGTATAAGGGCTCTAATGGGGGGAGGGAGGCTATGGGAGGGTGCCATCTGGGAAGTGGGTGTATATTTGAATAAGATGGTTTGGTATGTTCTGTATGATATATACACACAAAAAAATCAATAATTTTTAAAAAATGTATTATATTTGAGGAGGAAGTATAAAAAGTTACATCACATTAATTAGTAGAGGTGATGAACATTACCATTGAAATCTACCAGATGACTTTATAGCCATACATAGGTG
>NW_008360316.1:4613572-4647838 GCF_000622305.1 Nannospalax galili | reverse complement strand
ACTGAGTTCAATATTGTATAACTGTATTAATTCAACTGTGAACCTAGAAACTTACAGCCACTTGTGAAAGAGATGTATTCTTGCCCTGGAGTGTGTTACTGAATGTGTTAAAGCTGTAATGAAATGCTTCTTCTAATCATGTAGTTATTAAAATATTTTTAAGAAAACAACAAATAGTAAAAAAAAAAAAGAAAGAAAGAAAGAAAAAAGAAAGAAAGAAAGAAAAAAAGCCCTAAGATTGAGTACTGCCTGCTGTTGGGCCACTGATGAAGATACACTGGGCTACTTCACAACATGGCAGAGAGTGGGAAGGAAAATGGCCAAGTGCCAAAAAAGGCAAATACATGGAATGGTCTTGCTTTTTAACAACCAAGTTCTGAGATTTGAGGTTTTTATTAATATTTTTAATGTGTATGAGTGTTTTGCCTACATATACATTTAAATCCATGATGTGTGCAATGCCCACAGAGGCTACAGAGAGTGTCAGATTCCCTGGAACTGGAGTTACAGATGGTTGTTAGCCATAGTGTGGGTTCTGGGAACAGAAACCAGGTCCTCTGCAAGAGCAGCTAGTGCTCTTAACCACTGAGCCATCTCTCCAGTCCAGGTTTGGGTTCTTTTAAATAAAGCTGTCATGAATGTTTTCAGATGTGAAAGAAAAAAAAAGAAGTAACTCCTCATCCACACCCCCGTTAAATAACAAGTAAAATCAGTGGTTCACCGACCTAGACTCGGGTGAAATTACTTATTTGCTCTGTTGTTGCCCTCTTTATCTGGAACAAACAGAAATAGATTTCCCAAGAAAAGTCACAAAAAATATATCATACATTTTAAGGTCAATATAATCATTACAAGGGAAAATAGATTGGAAGCAGAATCAAAGAGTCAAGGCAAGCTGGTGGTAGCCTCAGGTGGTAGCAGTATTATAGAGGAAATAGTTTACTCCAAATCAAGGTTTGATATAACCAGGATCCAGGGAAAGAATCAAAGGTGGTATTTGTTGATGGGCAATGATATTGCTCTCTACGTAAGAGAGAAACCAGAGGAGGAGAATACATTTGCACGGCAGAAAGCATCAACAGTTATCATTTTAGATACATTCATTGAAGATATCTGAAAAACAGCCAAGTGAATACGTCACGTCAGCTATTGGCTGTGTGATCTATCGATGCTCAAAGCAGAAGCCTAGACTAGAAATGCACATGTGAGCATCCCACACCAACTGAACTGCGAAAAATGCCAGCTTGAGGCCCTGTGGAAAAGAGTGGACAGGAAAATGGAGTGAAGAGACAGCCTGAGGGCAGGATTATCTTCGCAATCATTTTCTGGTGCCAGGGGAGATGATGATCCCAGAATCTGGGTCCAGGAAAGCTAACAATAATTGTCCTTGGATTTATCATCATTGCTACTGTATTAACAAGAACAATTTCACTGGAGTATTAAAAGCAAAAGATGGTTGAAGTGGTTACACTTAGAATAAAGTGTGAGGTATCACAGGCGTCATGCAGTGTGGCAGAGGTAAGGAACAGTGGAATTATTTTGCATTATTTGAAAAGTTCAATGAATGTTTGGAATTGACCTTAATAAAGAGTTATCAGTATAGATACACAAATCTAACAAATGTCTGAGAATACTTAATCCATTGTTTGAACAGAAGTGTTAAAATGAAATTCTGTGAACTGGAAGGAACCTAGAAATCAATTGTTGGGGAGAATAGAGCAACTTTAAGCCACCCAGTGCGGGGCTCTGTCCAGGGACTCCATGATTGCTGGACTCTACCAGTAAGACTTTTCCCTTTTGGCATGGTAATCCATCTAGTACTGAAGTCTTACTGCAGCTCTTCCTCGACTATCATTCATCAACTATGCTCTGGGATCCAGAAACGATGGGCATGGACAGTGCCATCCAAATACTCCTACTTCCCTACTTCCCTGTAGAAATGACCAAGCATTTATGTGATCTTGGTGCTGTACTGGGTAAAACATATTTAAGATGGAGCTTTCTAATTTTTTCCTTTTGGGCTATAGTTTCCTGTATGAATAATTCACACTTTACACAGGCTCATTTGAATGCATGGATTGAATAATGATATTTTAAGTGGAGATTTTTCCTACATAAAATTTAGATTACATGACCTCAGCTCACGTGCTTTATTTTCCACAATGAGTAGATGCTATGTCAATTATATTTTCTATACTTTCAGTTGGTAATATTTAAATAAGTGTAAACATAAAGAAAATACGGTTACATGGAAGATAGATAATCACTAAGTATTTTTTTATAAAATCATTCAGGAAAATCCATTCCATATGCAAATAAGGTATGAGGATTATATACTTGATGGCTGAATGGTAAGTATATAATTAAGGTCATTCATGTGAGTATTTACAGGTTCAGTGATAGAGAAACAGCCATTTTCATTTCAAAATTAAAACACTGGGTTTTACGTATGCTTTTAACCACATTACCGTAATCACATAGCAACGTAATATCATTTATCACCGTCATGGTAGAAGGTAATCCCGGTGTATATGAAACTAAATTATTCAGTTATATTTCCCTATAACACAGTGCCACTGACTCTGGATAATTTCTGTGCTTAAGGGAAGCAGAATTGAAGCTGACCTCAAATAAAAGTTGCCTGTACAGATCTGGGTATTGGAGCTTGGTGGTAGAGTGCCTACTTAGCACACTGGAGAAGCCCTGTGTTCTAGCTCCTGAATTGCTGGCGATTAACTAGCTAACTAATTAATTTTGCATGCCAGTGAAATATATGCAATATCTAGCTTGATTTCCTAACAAGGCAGACATCATACCATTCTGTACATCTTAAACTACATAAAGTAATTGCACAAAGTCTATGGCTTACATTTTGTTTCTATAACTTAGCTATGAAAAGATTTGTTTGTGACAAGGTCTTACTACATAGCCCTGGCTGACCTGGAACTCACTCTGCAGTCCCAGTTGTCCTTGAACTTAGACAATCCTCCTGCCTCTGCCCATTTTTTTTAATTTTTAAAAATATTTTAATTATGTATATGTGTATGGTCTGTGTATGGGTATGTGCATATGAGTGTTGATGCCTTTGGAGGCCAGAAGAGAGCATTGGATGCCCTAGAACTAGAGTCACAAGAAGTTGTGAGCCACCTGTCATGGGTCCTAGGATCCAAAATCAGGTCCTCTGTAAGAGCAGTATGTACTCCTGTTTAGTCATCTCCTCAACCCTGTCACTGTCTCTTGAACACTGGGAACACAGGCATGTGCCACCACATCCTCACAAAACAAATCATTATTTTAAAATTTTTCTTAACCTTGACTTACAGTGTATATCCCAATAAACCTATCATAAGCTAGAAATACCACAAAACAAAACAAAAAACTGAATTTAGTACTCCTAACTACTGAACACTATCTTCCTAGCCTCCCTCCAACATGTCAGAATGCTTTCATCAACCTATGGTTTGGCTGCTTCATCTAACTCAGAAGCACAATATACATGTCGTAACCATGTGCTCACCTGGGCCACTGGGGAATGCAGCTCACTGATGTTGCCCAGTGTCACAAGAGAATGTTATACCCAGGGCTAGAGAGATGGCTCAGCAGGTAAAAGCACTTGCTATGCAAGCCTGGTGACCTGAGTTGATCCTCAGAACTCATGTAAAGGTAGAAGGACTGACTATATGAAGTTTTTCAATGACCTCCACACATGTGCCATGTGTCTCATGGACACACACACAAAAATAAAAGTACACACATACACAAAAATACACACACATGAAAGAATGAATGAATAAATAAATAAATAAATAAATAAATAAATAAATGTTAAATAAATATGAAGTTTTTCAATGACCTCCACACATGTGCCATGTGTCTCATGGACACACACACAAAAATAAAAGTACACACATACACAAAAATACACACACATGAAAGAATGAATGAATAAATAAATAAATAAATAAATAAATATGTTAAATAAAAATATTGCACCCATGTCATCAGCCCAGGTAAAGACCACAAGTCAAGGATTCAAAAGCCGTTTGCGCAGAACGTGTGATGCTCTCACGTCATCCTGTCCTGGGGATCAGTGTATCTATTGCACTAAATTTTCTTCCCTTTTCCCTTCTTGGGAGCCCCCCGCCCAGCTCCCTCCCAAGGCCCCAAGGCTCACAGACTAACATACGACATATTTAGTTTGGGTTTGCATGGTCCTTTATGGTAGGGAGTGAGGGGATGACTTACAAAGAAACTGGGTGGGCCTGCAGCACATCAGCCCTGATAGTTTTCACAGCCCGCCCAGCACAGCAGCCGAGCTTTCGCACCCCAGCCACAGTTTCCATTAGCTTTCACCTGCACCCAGTGGGCGCACGGTCTCACCCCAGGTCTGTAAATGCCTCATTTTGCTTCCAGGCTTGCAGGACGCCCCTGCCATTCGCCCAGGCAGCAGCACACACTTCCTTTCTCCAGTTCCAATCTGGCCACCACACTAACTCTCCAGGTGGCTAGGCTCCACCCTTCTTCCCAGGGTGGCCTCGCCTGTATCTCACACTTTTAGGAGGAATAAGTGCTTTCCGGGCTACAGCATCTATAAAGAGTACTTAGTCTCCTCCCAATAAAGTGCTCCGTCTCCTTTCAAGCAATGCTGTGCAAACCAAATCAACCTAACTGTGGAACAATATCCTTAGCAGTTCCCCATTTGTCTTGACAGAGATTGCTCTACAGTGCATTTTCCTTTACCTTTTCTTTTATATTTTTCAAATAAAAAGAAACAAGGAAGAAGGAAAGGGATGAGAATGTAAAGGGGAGACAGCTATCATAGAAATCACTGTGCTGGATCACTTCCTGGTTCATGCCAAATACAACATGTTATCCAGTCTTCAGGCAAACTAAATGCCACTATAAAATTTTATTGCACAAGTGACTGTGGCAACTGGTATGCTTCTGTGGCCTTGCTGTATACTGTGGCCCCCCACAATTGGTGAAATTTGTGGTGCTGTTTGGAGATGGGACTTGTTATAATATGTATGAGGATCTGTTTCTCGTATGAATATAATTTGCATGAATAAGAACATCACTTCAAGGACTTCAACCTTGACTTACGTGTTCCATTACGTCATGATTTTTTTCAGTACTGGAGATGGAGCCCAGGGCCTCCCACACGCTGAACAAGTGCCCTACCACTGGGCTACATCTCCAGCCGTGGTTCTTTATTTCAGCTATGATAGTGTCTATGCAAATCACGTCACAAATCTGGTTTTAATTTTTCATTTTGTACTGATACAAATCTCTTACTTATGTGCTACATGCTATTATTTCTTGAAGGAAAACCTTTATGTGAGGTCTTGTCATGTCTTCATACTTAAACCTGGTTTGTAATAATGAAGCTAATACAGTTCCTAGCATGGTGGGGACCACAGGCACAGTGATGGGTTGTCATTCAGGGCTGCTGACAAGGCCCTTGCCAGGGGGAGGTTTCTCAACCTCATAGTTGGGAAACTTTCACCCAGGCAATTTTTCTTTTCAATGCCTGGTATCAAAACTACCACAGGGGTAGGTTAGAAAATAAACATTACAACTTTTTCAGTATTTCCTAAAGAGGAAAGTCTACTCAGTGTGAGGATGGGTTCTGAGATCCTTGTGAGATTGAGAGAGAGAAATAACTTATCTGTGAAGTGCAGCTACCCTCTAAGCCAGGGGAAGAAAATAGGGGAGGGAAGGGCCTAAATGGGGAAGGGGGGCTAAGCAGGGGAGAAAGCGTACACAGAGTGTGGCCTGAACCAGAGGTAGAGCCTGGATAAGGGTGGGGCCCAGGCAGCAGTGCCTCCTAAACCCGGGCAGGCGTGCATAGATGATGTCATGCTGCTTGACTGTGCATATGCCATAAAATCCAAAATGAGGAAGTCTAACTATAACTGGACAATGAATTTCATTCCCCTGCTGAGATTTCCAGTGAAGTGAATTATCCATTCATGCCAATGCACTCAACACCTTCTCCTGCAAACTCCACATGTTCACAAATGTCTATCTATTGTAAAGTCCACACTACCTGCCCTGTGCTATATAGTCTTCGTTGCTCCTTAAGGTAACTCTGACCCCCAAATAAAGAAGATGTGCTTTGCACAGTGCCTTCTACAATCCCTGTTATTCGTGTATAGGAGGCCCTACAGCATGTAGATTTAAAATGTGAGTTCTGGGTCCAAATCACAGCTCTACAGCTTGGGATATAATAAGCAGCAAAGTTGCCTGCCCTGTGTGCATCTCTGCAGCCAGTTGATGGAGAGCCTGGCCTGTGTTCTGCTTCTCAGACAAATGTACTACCGGGAATTTGCTGGTTCCGAAAGTGCTAGTGTCGATTTTAGATGTTTAGAGTTCTAAAAGATTTTTCTGATGGACCTTAGAAACAAATGGTACAGGACACAACTTACATACACACACACACACACACACACACACTCAACATAATGGAAAATATATAGATGGGTACAATTTTAATAAGAGCTATTACTTTTTTTCATTTTGATAACTGATATTGTTCTTGTTTTAAAATAAATCTATTGACTTGTGACAGGTTTGAAAAAATAACACTCTGGCCGGGCATGGTGGTGCACACCTTTAATCCCAGCACTCAGGAGGCAGAGGCAGGTGGATCTCTGAGTTCAAGGCCAGCCTGGTCTTCTGGTCTTCATAGCAAATCCAGCTGTGACTACAGGTCTCAGAAAGACCAAAATAAGAAAAAATAACACTCTGTTGGTCATGGTAGCTTCAAAAAGATAAATATGTGTACCTTTTTAACCTGAAATTCAAACATCTCTGCAAATTCAACAAAAAGGATAAAATCTACAGGCTGAGCAACCCTTAGACAAAATACTTGGAACCCAATGTGTTTGAGGTCTTGGACATTTTTGGATTTTGGAATCATGTGCATAATTAGGTGCCATCGAAATGAGACTGTAGTCTACACATGAAATTCACTTGTTTCCTGTCCTGAAGGTAACTGTATTACAATGTGTTTAGTGAGCCTGCATTTTCACTGTGATCCATCACATGAGGTTAGTGTTGGAATTTTCTACTTGTATTAATTCTCAAAAAACTCAGATGTTGGAGCATTTGGGATTCTCAGATTAGGGATGCTCAACCTCCCAGGATGGACTGAATTGTTGAATTTGCTTGATGCCACTCATTTTACTTTTGTTCCTTCTTTAGGGCCAGAAGGAGCTCTTTTTGAACACTCGGTGGAGACCCCCTTTGTCACAGCAAACCCATATCAAGACCTTAGGTAAGGAGATTGGTTTAAATATGAACAAACTTATCGAAAACAACTGGGTGTGCCCTGCAGTCACGTGCATACACTGTCACCAGATCATTGCTTACTGTGTTAGTCACCCTCATTTTCATGGCTTTCGGCATGTAACTGGTCATTACTTATGAAGTCTAAGGGAAGTCAAAAGAACTGCTGGTTGGAAACTTTACTTTGATTCCACAGCTCTTACTGTCCCTGTCCCCACTGCCCCTGTTCAAGCTGAGTAGAACTGTGGGAGTCTGCACTTCACAGTCCTGTCAGAGGGATGTTGCTCAGTGTACTGTTTAAAGTGCTCCATTGCTTCTGCATCAGCCATGGGGAAACCCAAAGGGATCTGGTGGGTGCTCAGAGTTCTTCAAAGTTAGGACTGTGACTGGCAGCTCTCTCCTCTCTCACCTGCCTCCCAGCTTGAGCAGCTGCCACCCTTCCTACCTCAGGCTTTTACACACACTCTTCCCTCTGATGGCGGCCCCTTTTGTTATACTCTCCATGTCTACCCCACCTGCAAACAAAGCAAAGCCACATGGAAGAGAAGAGCAACCCATATAGACTTCTAAGTTCGCAAAAAAGCATTCTTGGAAATGTCAATTTACTTTAATTTAAATATATGTGTGCACTATTAGTTAAGGAGAGAACACTATAGAACTAAGTATGGGATAAATTCAAGTTTGCAAAAAATGTTAGAAAGCTTTGGTATTCCTTTATTTATGGTATAAGATATATCATTTGTAATTTACCTTCTTAGCCATTTTTAGAGCACAGTTCAGTAGCATTAAGTACACTCAAAATGTTTTTAAACTATCTCCACTTTCCATCTCCAGAACTCTTTTCTACTCCTTGAACTAAAACTGTGCCCATTAAATAAATCTTCATCCTCCCCTTCCAGCTCCAGCCCTGGTAACCACCATTCTACTTCGATGAATGTGACTATTCTAAGTACCTTGTATAAAAGGAAATACGTTGTTTCCTTTGGTCTATGTCCTCAATGTGTGTATTTGTACATGACTATCCTAAATATATAAAATCACCTAGCTCCATACAAAGTCTGTATTTCACCTTATCACTAGACTGCTGAATCTTAGGTGTCCCCTGTTAATTCCATTAATACATTTTTGTTTCATGTCAAAAGTCAAATAATATTTTTATTTATTTTTATTTTATGTGTATGATTGTTTGCTTGCAAGCATGTAAATGCACCACATGCCCACAGAGGCCAGAAGAGGGCATTGGATACCCCTGAAACTGGAGTTATGGACATTTGTTAGCAACCATGTGGGTGCTTGGAACTGAACCTGGGTCCTCTGAAACAGCAGCCAGTGCTCTTAACCACTGAACCATGTCCCCAGCTCCCCAAATATTTTTAAAACAAATGATCTGTTATAGTGGGGATGTAGAATGCCCTACCCAGGTTCATGTGTTTGGACAGTTAGTCCCCAGTTGATGGCACTGCTTTTGGGTGTTGTGAAATCTTCGGGAGGTAGGGCTTAGATGTAGGAAGTGCTGCTGGTGGTAGGGAGTGTTTGGGTCATAACCAGGTTCTGCGTACCCTCTGCTTCCTGACCTACTGAAATGTGAGCAAGCCACCTCAAGCTCCCAGTGCCACAGAGCACACACTGCCTGCTGTGCTTTCTCCACCATGATGGACTGTATTCCCTCAAACCATGAGCCATTGAAAGTTATGGTATATGTCTCAAAATAATTCCTCTCCTCTAATTCAGAATTACAATCCTTGAAAGTTGGACTGGTAAATCTTATTAAATGCATAGCTAAATAAGCTTCTGAATCACTATACCATAGTTTTGAATATTCTCATACTTACATTCATACTTGCAAGTTTTCAATGTCCTTTGAAATACTGTTTTGTTTTATGTGTGTTAAGTATTAAGTGCATGGACTTCACCACAATGCCAAATACCCTGTCCCACCCTCACATCCATTTCCAGATCAGCAACACCTCCCCCCCCCCGCAAGCAGTTAAATACAACTCCTACAGAGAATGATGTACAGGCCTAAGGCCTGTGTCCATGTATACTTCCATATGTTCCAACACCTCAACCCTCAACTCCCACACTCCCACTCATCATTAACAGCAGGGGGTTTTCTTCTTCTCTGGCTCCCTCTTCTCTCTCTCTCTCTCTCTCTCTCTCTCTCTCTCTCTCTCTCTCCCCCCCCCCTCCCCCCCCCCAGTTAAGTATTCTAATGGCTTGGGTCAGTTTCCTGCATTTAGTAACTGACCTTAGGAATGAGATCATCTTTACCATGACTGTCAAGGCCACGTGTGATTGTCCTATAAGAGTTGGAAGTGTTTTTCCTTCCAGTACTCCAGGCAGGCAAAATACTGCCCAGCTACACTGACAGGCAGTCAGAGCAAGTGCCTGGAGACTCACCAGTGTTTCCATAAATGAAGCCAAACCTAATTTGACTAATCACTTCCATAAATGTCCTTTAGGGTTTACTCATATTCAAGACAAGATTTCAAATTTTACATGCTCAGATGTATGTATGGAAGTAAAGTTTTGTCTTAGAAATAGTGGTAAGAGGGGGCAGGGAGGCAAAAGGAGATGGAATGTGAATATGATCAAGGCACATTATATGTGTGTACAATGTCATAATGAAACTCATTATGTTGTAAAATTAATATATGTTCATAAAGTACATTGAATAAAAACAAAATACCAATTAAACATGTATCCATCTGATTTTAAAGTTTATCACGGGCTGGGTGTATATCTCAGTGGTAAAGAGGTCGCTTAGCATGCATGAGGTTCTGACTTTCATGCCTAATATTAAAAAATAAATCCACTAAATAAATATTAGTCTAAAAGCAAAAATGCAAATTTATTCCTAAGGCACCCATAATTCAGGGCCCCCCTTCCAACCCCTCACCCCATTCGTGCTTCCCCATGACGGGCAGGATTTCTGAACTGCACATCTTTTACTGTCTGTTCTCCCACTTACTGCTCTAAGCTTAGACAGTTTGGTGAAATCGGTTTTTCAAGCTTTGAGGATAAACAGCTGACAGTCTTTCAGGTAATCGTACTGTGCTGTCTGGTACAATTATCCTTTTCCATGCAGAGGCAAATAAGAGAAAATTTCTGGTACTGATATTCCTGGTTCTGTGCCTATGTTTATTTGGCCCAACCATAGACAATCTTGATCAATTTTACCTAAAACAAAGCCAGCTGGAGTCAACAAGCATCCTGTCTACTAACCTTATCACTTCAGTGTTTCCAGAAGAAATCTTCACATGCCCTGGGATCTTTCTAAATTCAAAATGATTTTTAGTGGTGCTGGGGAGAAAGCTCAGTCACTAAAGTGTTTGCCACATAAGCATGACACCTGAGTTCAGTGCCCAAAACCACATAACAAAGCCAGGCCCAGCGGCATATGCATTGGTAATCCCAGAACTGAGCTGACAACAGGGGGGTGTCTCGGGCCAGCAACCCAGCCTAACGTGAGCTCCAGACCAATGAGAGACTGCATCTCAGAAAATAAAACAAGGTTGACGGCTCCTGAGGCACACTCAAGGTTGTCCTCTGGTCTCCACACATGCGTGCACATCCATACACAATAAAATTAAGTAACTTAAAAAGATTTTTAAAGGAACTGAAAGCTAGGCTAAACATTTTATTCCATCGTGTGAACATGTAGCAAATATATTTGTCCTTAAATCTGTCTTTTTTTTTTCTCTCATGTTTGTGCTGTCATAGTTTTAGCTGCTCACCAATGACATTTTCTTCTGGTGTGCCATGCTGGGTGATAAGTGGTGTCAACTGAATCCTGTGCAGGATTATGGCTATCTTCGGACTGGTCCCATTTTCAGAAGACACTAATTTAATAGGCTGTCATCAATAGGACACTTGTTTCTCTATTACTATTTCTGGATTTATCAATGAGCAATGCAGAGCGTGTCATCATTCATGGGTGACGTCAGGAATCGTGAAGATTCTGCGTCTTTCATTAATAACATTTTCTATGCTATGCCATTCACTAAGGGTTGAATGGGATGGTTTTTCTTCCTCCTTCACTATTGGTCCTGGCTGGCCCAGAACTCCACCTCAGGCTTCCAAATACCCAGGGCTACCAGCATGTACTGTTGTGCCCAGGTCAAGGGTGGCTTTTAATATGTTTTTTTCTCATTTCAGGTTAGAATCTCCAACTCGGAGTCTAAGCATGGATGCCCCAAGGGGGGTTCACATTAAAGCTCATGCTGGAAAAATCAAGGCCCTTTCTCAAATGGACATCATCTTGCAGAGCAGCGATGGAGCAGTGAGTTTAATAGCTGAGCTCCAATTGTATGTCCTGAGTGCCACGTCTACCAGGGTGTCAGTATGCTAAGCTTCTGTTGGTTTGTAATGGAACTTTGTGAGAGGCATAGCTCAGAAAGTATGAAGAAAAAGGAAAGTACACTTAAGCAATGAAGGTAGGTCACAGAAGGTTAGAATCAGTCTGCAAGTCTGCAGTTGTCCACCTTGTTGGACTGGTGCATATCTCACCAAGTCACTTGTTATTTTCAGCGTGAGAAAACACTACAGACTTTGGGGTTGTACGAAAACCACCAAATTTTCCATTTCAAGTTCTCTCGGCATGGCTGTCACTGGGGTTACACGTAAATGACAACTGTCTTCTGTTATTGCCCAGAGGGCTATGCTTGCTTGCACAGAATTAAGTGAAAATGAAAATGAATGAGGAAAAAAATGAACATTTTTTTGAAGGTCAGCTATAGTAAGTTTCTTGTCAGGGATTCAAGTTCAGAAAGACAGTGTGACAAATACAGGATACATTATATCCACTGCTAGAATCTTGTTTTTGTTAGTGGGAAAACCAGACATGCCAGAACTGTTCCTGAAAGTTCTACAGTAAAGCAACAGGTTGGAACATAAGCTGATTGCAACGAACAGGAAGATATAGTAGAACTATGTGGTACTGTCCTAAAGAAGGTCATGAGAGGCCACTCCAGGGTGTATAGACAGAACCCACTCAACAACAGCCTGCAAGTGGGGCATAAAAGTCACCTACAAATTGTAGCTTATGTGGTTATGAAATCAGAAGCAGATAAAGACAGAAATGGAAATCAAGAGTTTTGGAATCTCACTACCAAGTCAAAATGTCACCATACACCACACACACACAAAAAAAGGGAAATGGTTATATTTCCTTTGTGAACCAGGCAACATCTTTACACATAGCACACACAGCAGGACCCGTAATTTGAGTTACCACTACCTTGACTAGGACCTGGCTCACAGGGAAAGGCACATGTCTGAACTTCCATCCATCATGGTGATCAGAACAGTGTGGGCTGCTGGTGGCAGCAAAAGAAACAATTGACCATTTAGCCACAAGAAAGAAGAGGGCAGGGACCAAGTTAATAGCCCACCAGGGAAAAGTGAATACCCAGAGATACCCAGGCAGTGGTCAGTCCCCACTAGACTGCCTCTACTCTTGACACTATGTAAGGCCACAAAGGGTAGGCATCCACATGTTGTACATGGCAGGGGGAAGACGTCTGTTCATTAGTAGATGGGAATTCATGGACGAGAGCTACAGGAATTAAAAGATCAAATGTGGTCAGCAAGGAATAAATTATGCTCATCTACAAAATATCTCATTTCCTTTTAACACGTGCCCAGGATGAAAAGGATTGGCTGCTCAGGGGGATAATTCTCATTTCCTTGGCTGAAAATCTTCTAAGCCTCCATCAATGGCCATTTTCTTACATTTGTGTTTAACTAATGAAAAATCCATTTTTCATTGTACTTAAATTGGTTTTAATCCTTATGCCTACTGCATTCAGCACCTAGTATAAGTTTTCAGAAAATATTAAAACTTTAGGGACATGGTTGACAGGTGAATTTAATTGTCTCTCCTAGAAATATAAATCACAAACATTTACAGGCAAAAATGAAAATGAACCCATTTGTGAGAACTGTTACCCTAACGGGAAGGGGACAATTTAGCATAAAGTCAGCAGGTGAACTGGCAAAAGATTTCTGTTAGTTTTGTCAAATAATTCCAAATGCATTTTTAGGAGCAAAATATGACAGAACTGAAAAGCAATATTGTTTGTTAACAAAGTGAAAGGAACAAAGGATCAGTTTTCCCAGCTGCAGGGCAAAACAAAAAGTGGCTTCCGTCTGAGCTAGAGGACAGGCAGCCCCTGCCGTTGTGCAGAATGGAACTCGGTTCTAAAAGAAGCTGTCCATTCCAACAGCATGGGAGTCAGACAAGTGCCTACTTCACTTTCTCTTCAAAGAACTATCTTTTCTTGGAACATGATGAGAATGTGAATTTCCCCTGGGTATAGTTCATTCCACTTTTTAACAGCTCATGTCTCACTTTCTCCCAAACAGCTGGTCCTTGATGCTGAAACTGTGGGTTTGCCCAAGTTGATACAGGGGACCCAGGGTCCCTCTGGCAGCGCTCAGGGATTTTATGAAATCTGTGTCTGTCCTGATGGAAAGCTATACCTGTCTACAGCTGGTGAGGCCACCACTTGTGAGGAACACAGTCGCATCTGTCTCTGATGGCTGCCTCTTCTGCAGAGCACCTGTGTTGTCCCAGTGAGCTGAGAGGTGTGGCTACTCTCTTCATACTCTGGGCAGTTGGACACCCTTCACAAGCAAAAGGAGATAGGGTGGGAGTGCAAGGACATACTTGCAAAGCACTCAGCAGGGGAAAACATGCCAATGGAACTTATGGCTCAAAGACCGGATTTCAAAATAGCACATGGGTGTCAAACACAAATGTCAAGGGTTTTTTTACCTTCCTAGCCTCCCTCTCCATCTCTCCTGTTGAACTGCTATGTGGAAGCAATTTATAATACTCAACAGAAGTCATCTATCTCCTCACAAAACTAGGGCTGACTGGTCGATCCTAAAGTGTCCCACCTGTGCCATACTTTTCTTTATACTAGTTCTCCATTCAATTGAGTAGAGTGTGTGAGGTCTCACCAAAACAACAAACCTCTTCAGGTCTTGAAGGGAACTTGAAGTTGATCTGATTTTCAATATGTACTTAAGGGAAGAAATTACACTACATACCAATGAGCAATAAAATAAACCATCATTTTGGAGAACAGAGTTTAGGAGTATCTTACTTTCCTCAGTGTTCACAACAACTCTTTTGAGGTGGGTATTATTTTTCCTCAAATTATTTGTGAAAAAGACTCAAACTAGTCAGCCATAAGGCACAAGACCCCAGGTAATTACTGAAATCAACCCAAAATGTGTTCCTAAAGCTGCGTTATTATTTTCACTTAGAAAAACTTTGATACATTCATTCCACTCAACAGCTGTATGTATAGAGGTATGATGTTAATTTGACAAATGAATAAACTGAAACCCAAAGCTTTTTAATCTATCAGGATCTCATTGCTGAAAGTGCTGAACACCCTGCCTGCCGAGCTTGCTTCCACAAAACAGAGAAAGGCTAGATGCAGCTCACAGGAGACTTTTGTAGTGTGTAAATGTTGGTAAAAATAAAACAAGACACAACCTAGGTTTTTGTGGAGGCCATTCAGTGACTATAAAGATGCACATCATAAAAAATGATGAAAATTGCTTGCTTTGTTTTTACCAATTTTAGAAGAAGCTCCTATCACTTAAGATGGTGTGAGTCCAGCTAGCCTGCAGCTTCTTGCCCATAGGATCTGTAAAACTAACAGGTCACGCTCATCTTGTCCTCTCAAGCAGGAGAAAGAAGAAAGTGAACTCTTTGATGCTGTTTTGGTAAGGTGTACATCTACTGCAGCTCACTGACAAAGCTCTCTTTTCAGTGGTAACACATAAAACACATGAAATTTATATATATATATATATATATAATTTATGTGTATGAGTGCACTGCCTGCATGTAAGTTCACCCATGTCATACAGTGCCCACAGGTCAGAAGAGGGTGTCAGATCCCCTGGAACTGGAGTTACAGATGGTTGTTAGCCATGTGGGTGCTGGGAATCGAACCCGGGTCCTCTGGAAGAATAGCAAGTGTTCTTAACCACTGAGTCATCTCTCCTGCCCCAGTTCAATCTTTTTTAAAATCTGCCAGATCTCCAGTTGCTCTCTTGCTTCCTGTGCCTGTGTGGTGATGTGAGAGCTTCACTTGTGCTGCTCCTGCTCCAGCCACTTCCAGCCACCATGCCTCCTGCTGTGATGGACTGTAATTCCCCTGAAACTGTAAGCCCAAATAAACTCTTCCTTCTATAAATTGCTTGGGTCAGTGTTTCTATCACAGCAACAGAAAACTAACCAATTCAGAAGACAAATGAGTTTTGCTTCAAGTATAAACCAACAGGTCAAACATTGCTAACCAAGCAAAGTACAACTTCAAAAGCCACATTCGTGGCACGTAAGGGTACATCCAGAGCCCCTATTCTACTATGAAAGACACGTTTTCACATTTACACTCATGATCTTAAAGTAAACATTACCTAATTTAGCTTTGGATATATGCAGATTAATTTTGTCATGTTGATAGGTAAACCGTATCAGGCTGTGATCTGACACCAACAGAAAGCCTGGAATGCTCTCACTATATACTCAAACCTGCCATGTTTAGGGGTTGGTTTTTTAAGTTATACCACCATATCTATTAAAAACACAATAAATGGGGAACAAATTTAAGAGGCAGAGTGTTGAGAAATTCCACCTACAGAGTGTACCTCACTCCTAGTAAGAACTTCCTGCTAGTGAGCCTGAACAGAAGTCTAGACTTCCAAGCACCAGGCAATGTCAGGCAGTACATCTCAAACATATGTCACTGGCTATTTCTCTGCAGAACCCTGAGTGATATGGTAACTAAAATCATGTCTTCTCTGTACCAGGACTACACACGTATCATGGGATTGTATAAAACATTTAAAGAGCACAGTTTATAAACCATCTTGCTGGGTGGATACTCTGCCACATCCCCAGGGAAGGAGCTGTTCCAACCCCATCCCAACTGAGGCCTACTCAGGAGTACCTACTCCAGGAATCCAGTTCCACTATCACAAAAAGAGAAGCAAATATGAGAAAAGGGAAAAACAAAGCTTAAGACAATGAAATATACAATTCAGGACAGAATTTCTTTACTCTCAACTCCAAAGTCTTAAAAATATCAGTCATGTCTGCTGCTGCAGTCAGGTTAGTGACAAAACCTGATCTGAACTGTATAAGGCTATCTCCCAAGATTACAAAGTCAACTTACAGTGGAGATTAATGGCCTTACTGCAGAGGACTGCAGGGTGCTGCCAACTCCAGGGTGAAGTTTCATTAAAAAGTTACAGGCTTGAGGCTGGAAAGGAGGCTCAGTGGTTAAGAGCAGTGGCTGCTCTTGCAGAGGACCCGGGTTCAGTTTCCAGCACCCACACAGTGGCTAACAACTGTAACTCCAGTTCCAGGAGATCCAAGCCCTCTTCTGACCTCCTTGGTCATTGCATGACATAGGTGCGCTTACATACATGCAGGCAATATACTCGTACACTAAAATAAAAATTTTTAAAGTTACAGGCTCTCAAATTAACTCACTAAAGTGAAATTCCAAAATACATCTGGATCCAGTGTTTCATATAAGGCATCGTGAACCTGTGCTGTTTGTTTTCAACTAGATCAACTATCATCAAGACCAGACAAGGTTTTCTGTGTAAATTTACTGCTGAAAATTTTAAGTGCTGAATCTGGGCTTCAAAATAACAAGCACTTTCAAAATAAAGCTGGACACCCAGAATTTGGGTAGCCCAAGAACTCAATTTTTAGCCCTCAGTCACTGAACTTGGAAAGTCTAGTATCTGAGAGACAAAACATCTGTCTGTCACGGCTCAAATGTGAACCAGCCTGAGACAAGCAAAGTGTCAAGGAGATGCCAGCTGAGACGCGGCTATTGCCAAACAATGTACACTAAAACCTCTCTCAACCTCTCTCTCTCTCTCTCTCTCTCTCTCACACACACACACACACACACGTGCACACACACACACACACACACACACACACACACAAAATCAAAACCCATTAACATGGAAGCAATTAAGTTTTACTTCCAATGAACTACATTTTCCAGCAAATAACCAGTTACAAGATTTCCTACATACATGTTGCTTTATTAAAATTATGGTGCTTATATTAGCAGAAAATATACATGACTTCACATTCAGAAGCAATGTAACTGTAGAGATGGAAACATTCCTTATTACCAACAAAAGTAAAAAAAAAAAAAAGTCCCAACATGTTTTGTATATAAGCCCTTAATTGCACAAAATATATTTAGCATCATTTACAGCCAGTACACTTATATAAACTATTATTTTTCTTAGACATTCTACAAAAGAAATGTTAAATATGCATGACAAGACTCTGGAACATTATGAAAATTAAATGTCAGTTCTAATTCACTCAGTGGAAAATACAAGCTGATAATCCCACTGTTATAAACTACTGGATATCACTTCAATGAACTTAAGTTTAATATATTTAAAGAAAATTTTTTAAAAACTCCCACTAAGTGCCATTTTGAAAGACAAAAGTATTTATTAAACTGCAGCACCTTTAGACAACAAAAGACTGCATCCTGTTCAGTCAGCCACACTATTAAATTATGACATTTGTGAAAATGTATACACAAAACATAAAGTCAATGTTCTACTGGTAAATGCCGTGATGGTAAGTAGTTTAAGAAACAATATTAACATCTGGTAAAGGGAACTGCCATGATTTTGAATCTTCTATAGGTTATCTTTATGAGACAAGAAGCCTGTAAACACAAGGTATGAAAAAAAACATTTAAAATAAAGCTGTATAGTGCACCCAGTGCACTCCAAGTACTATCTTCATACTCTTAGTCAAGTAATAGTCAGGATTAAAATACTGTACCATTTTTAAATGTACTACTGAAGATGTGAAATTACAACCAATTCATAATCAGATCCAGCTGATAGAAAACAATGCATCTAAAAATGTCCACTTAAAAATGATAAACCCCAAAGACCTAATTTTCCTCATCTATTCAAACCAGTATGTCCAGTGTTTCATTAGCTCCTTAAAAAATATGTTTAAAAACAAAATTAACATTCTCCTAATCAGAGACATATGCAGACTCTTATCTACCAAACAGCTAAGCTTTGGTTATATAAAGTGCAGTTCAGTAATATGCCATCCCAATTGTTCAAACACAACTAGCAATTTTGCAGCTTACTACCCTCTTCAGAATAATTTTCAATTCATTTAAAGTTTCTGTTAGGATTCACACAACTTCAAAATGCTTCCAGAACAACTGTGGTGTGCTTCACATTTCCTAGATACAATGAAGCTTAATGAAGTACAGCAATTCATATTTGTGCTACAGATCTGGCTCTGCTTTTTTTCTCTTTAAATACTTTCATACTTTCTGCTGTATAAAATTTTCAAGTTTTATGATAATACAGGCAGTACATTCCATCACCCTCATAGCAACCTCAGAAGTGAACCTGTCATTGGGGATCTGTGGAAAAGGAAGGAGATCAGGGTATCTCGTTTTTAAGCTGTCTACACCATAAGCTTCCAATGTGTGAACATCATTTGTCAGTCCCTCCAGCTGCTGACTGTACTCCTCTATCTTTTGTGCAAGGGCCGCTGGTTTTACATCTTTATCAGACTTCCCCCTGACAGCATAGTCAGCTGCAATCAAAGCTAACTTGGTTGAAAGGTAACACTTAAAGCACACCCATTCGTTGGCATTCTTGTGAAGGTCATTCCTGGCAGCTGAGAAGTTTGCTCTGGCTTGTCTTAACCACCTCCGGGCTTCCACTGGATTGCCCACAGACTTGAAGGTAGGAGGAACAAAGAACCTTTGAGAATACGTCTGTCCAGTGGAAGGAGGGCATTTTTCTTTACTTTGCTGTTGCCTTTCAGATTTATGACTCGTGGCTTCTTGATTCCATGAAGTATAAAATCTTTGAAATGAATACTTATCTGACTGAAATCGAGATGCTGAGGTTGAAAATGTTCTTCTTGAAGCTCTATCGGCATTTTGATCTAAAAAGGCCTGTTTTTCTAATCTGTTGATTTCATTCTGCAGATGTTTGAAAACTTCATTAGCAATGTCATGATTTTCTGGATTTTTGTCAGGGTGCCATTTCAAATACAACCGTCTAATAATCTTTTTCCGCTCTGACTCCGGAAGCTTCCATGCTTGTTCCACCACTGATGTCACTTCTTTTAAGATTTCTGGTAAAGAATTCACCTTGAGTTTTTTGGGTGAATGGTGTTTGGAGGAAGAAGTCTTGTGGCTCTCTCTGCCAGAGAAAAGAGGAGGAATAGTTCTCAGACCAGGAGTGAGAAACTCTGTGGGGCTGGTTGGTGTGGTAGGAGCACTGTCTCTGCTTTGAGAGCTTTCATCAGGCCTTGAGAACTTATACAGATCAAGAGAGCTAACTATCTTATATTCACTATACCCAATATCAATCTGATATATCTTCCCTAAGAAACTAGTATTGTCAGCATCTTCTCTTTCAACTTCTTGCACTATAATTGCATATGTATACGTTGGCTGATATGACCCATAAATATCACCACCTTCAGCATCCACAAGATACCCAACATATTCTCCAGGATAAAAAACATTCATTGGATCCATAAGCAGAGTATAGTGAATCTCAGCAGGAATTGGAGTGCCAGGCATTGGGAGTTCCAGTTTTGATGGCTCTGAAGAGTCATATTTTACCCCTAAACTGTCAAGTTTCTCACTGATCCTGTAGATATCATTGCATCCCAGCATAGCAATTAAATATGAAGTATCAGAAATCAGATTGTCAGTTGCTGACTTAAGTGTCATTGCTAAGGCTAGCAGGAAGTTAATGTCTTTACTGTCTGAATGTTGGATGTAGAGCAAGATGACAGCATTGCCAAATCGCTTCAGAAAAGCAAAAGTTTCACTTCTGCTATGAGGGATAGGAGTAAAACCTTTAACTCTTAATGTTGTCTGAAGCTTTTCAAAACAGGACACTTTCAACCCTTCTCTGAGAGCTTTGCACAGTCTTATAGCTTTTTCTTCATTGGCCAGGAAAGCATTATCATTTTCATGCTTCATGATCCTAATGAGTCCTGTGATGAACTGCTCTGAAGACAAGAGAAGCTGTAGTCTTCCTTGAAGAGAGCACAATGCCCCAAACTGACACACTTTGGGGGTCTCTTCATCAAGCTGCTCTTCAAGTATACTGCTTAGCAGACGAGGTCGAAGTTTTTGAGGAAAAAGCATTATCAGTTTAGTGTGAAATCCATGGTCTTTCCCTAAGTAGCACTGGCTAAGATCTACTAGCATTTGTACACCAATATTGCCCTGGATTCTACTTTTATAGTGGGGTGCATCATCAAATACCAATATGCTTGACTTCACCAACCTACCATCCTGGCTTGGAAGGTAGAGTGCAAGATCCCGTGCATTCTCCAGATCACTCCTCACCTTGACTGAATCATTTTGTAGACTCTTGAACAGACCAGAAACTACTCGTTTAACTGTGCGCATTTCATTAGGATCTAACTGCTTCCCTTCAGAGTTTTTGAATATACGACTCAAAACTTCAACATATTGCTTAGTTGAAATAATATCTTCAGTACCTAAGTGTTTGAACAACTGATGAAATGTACCAAGTTCTAAAGGTAGCTTATACAAATAAGGTTTAAAATCAGATTCATATTCCAAATTTATCACTACTTCCTCAGGCTTCAGAAGTTTCCAACCATCTTCTACCATCACAAAGGCAACACCTCGCAGCTGAAAACGGAACTCCCTTTTTTCTGCACTGAGAAAGTCATATATGCTCCTTAAGACCTTTGCTCTAGTTTTTACCATTTCTTCATCCAAAGTTGTTATGTTGCATATGTTTCTGCAGTTATTAATGACCTTATCAAGAGGGGGATCCAGGTTAACATTAAGCATATTTAGAACTTGTTCAAGTTGTTCTTGTGGACCAAGGTCACTGCCTTCTTGTTCTTTGATATTCAACGGTGTGGCTTTCTCTGGAAGAATAGGACAAGATGTCCACAGCAGCTGGAGCACATCACACTGCTTGAACTTTGGGTTCACTTGTGCCCCATTGAACTTTATAAGAGGAAGTGTTCCATTTACCTCCTGGTATTGAGGATGAAACCGAATGTATTCAGCAGGGGCCCGCTCAGGACACAAGAATGGTATTAAGGACAGCTCTTTCAGAAAATTTCCAGATAACAAATCCATTCGTTCTTGGAATATGTGATAGAGAAGGATGTCAACTGTATTTTGCAATGTTTCTTTAGACCAATTTTCTGTATTAGCCCTCACACTGATTTCCTTGGCAAACTGTAATAGCTGCTGCTGAGAAAGTATATACTTTAGCCCAATATTTCTCAAGAATTCCACCCAGGATGTCATAAATGCAGCTTGATTTTTAGGTTTTATCAGGTGTTCCAATTTTTTGAAGAAATCCTTAGGAATAAACAGTTTTTCAGGAAGCATAACTTCAAAAACTCTCACAGTTCTATCATAGAAGTGTTTTGCTTGCTTTAACCGACTATTGGCATCATGGATAATCAATAAACTTTCTAATTTTTCAAAAAGTTGCTCCTTAATCTCTGATGATTCCTCAATGTTTGACAATCTATTCTTCAGATAGATCAAGTGGTCTAATTTTGCATCATAAGAGAGATTTTCAATTTTTGGTAGGAGGTGTTTCAAATACACCTCAAGATCATCTACAGGCACACAGCCAAGCACCTCATACAGTTCTTTCAAATGTACCTTTTCTTCAAGAAAGGCAGATGATGATGATTGTGTCCATTTTTCCACTTCAGTTGAAGGGATACTTTTGGTAAGTACATAACATGTTCCAAATTTTGCAATGCTCATATAGCGGCCACTGATGGATTTATAGCAAGGAAGGGACTTTAAAATTTTTATGTCATCTTGAGACATCAAGTGACTCAGATTACAGTTGAAATACATCAAGAGTGCTTCAAAGTCATTTTCTACTAGTTTTTCAGCTCTAAAGGTTGAAGTTTGGACCATATAATGTACAGCCTTCAAAATGCTTATGGGGGTCTCAATGTTTGCTGTGTGACATGACAGCAGAGGAACAAATGCACTGTCTTTAGAGCAGATCTTATTCAAAGCAAGCTGAATACAGCCAGCTTTCATTAAAGCGTGAAAAACCTTATCACTCTGGGCATTTGGGAAAACGGCAATGTGCATGAGGCTCAGTGGAAGCAGCACATCTCCTTCAGGAACCACAAGCTGACTAGCAGAGACAGTGAATTTTGTTCCTGGAAGCAATGCCCAATCTTTGAGGGTATCAACAATGACATCAAATGTTGGTTTTGTTTCTTCCTGGTCTTCTTTCATACTTACAGATTCATTGATGAAATGCCATGTATTCTTAAGCCAAGATTCACTGGCAAAATTGTCTTTCCACTTTGTACAATTTTTGGTCTTATATTCACGTGGCAACACAGAGGAAAGTAAGTCAGCAAAACTGGAAATGTCAAATACTTTTGCAACTTTGCAGTTCAATAAAATATTACTGTATTTCAAGTATAATGTATTCATAAATAAGTCTTTTCGGGATGGAATTAATTCATGGTATGTTGTTAGAAACTTGGGTCGTTTTGGATCAAAAGTTTGCAATACACTGTCCAGTGTAATAAGAAGGGGCAGTCCCTCAACTTCAAACTCACTTTCTTCTGCATCTTTAAAACAGTAATCAACTAAAAGTTTTAAACTATGAAAAAGCTTTAGATTAGTCTGCTGAAGACGACAAGGCAACTTCCCAATATGGCAATTAGTATCAGGAGAAGAGAAAGTCAATAAAAAGGACCTAACATCAGCAGGAGTCACATAGCTAACAGGAATATCTGCATCTGTAAGGCAGTGGTAAAGATTAGCAGTTTCATCACAGTTGTAAACCAAATTAAAACCAATTTCTAAAAGCAGGTGCTTCAGCCTGTAAACATTCTCTGCGACTGTTTTGCGAGTTGTGATATTATAATCTGCATTTTTAAGGTGCTGTAATTCATCCTGTAGCAAATTATCAAAAAATGGTCTAGTTTTATTTGAAGTAGACATGTTGATCCAAGTAATTATGACTGCAGAGTGCAAATCAGAGCCATCAATGTTCGGCGCCCGGACAACAGGTAAAAGACGCTTCATGTCTTCATGAATGCAACTGTAAAGAGCTTTTACTAAGCAATACAAATCTGGCTGCAGATCAAGCCTGTTAACTGGAAAAAAAGAGAGAAACTTCTTTAAAGTGTCCTTTACAACATGAATAGGTGTGTTCTGTAGAACCGATAATGTTGGGTCAGAACCAGGGAAATATCGTTTCTTTAACTGGATTAGTAATTCAACATATGCAGGGGCAATTAATGCTGTCATTAAACTATTATTCCAGTCACTTCGAACACCGACTCCATTATCATCACGCCACAAGTTTCTTCTAGCTGAATCTAGTGCAAAGTGGCCATTCACATGAAATGGCAACCCTGTCTCCAAAGAGAGAGGCAGAAAACAGAAGGCCCTGTGGGGCTTTTTATAGTTGTGAGTAATGCAGGCAGCTACTCCACCACGTGGAAACAGCGTGATATCCTGGTTTTTGTGAGCTGATATAACACTCTTAGATACTTTGTCCATACTTGAAAATCCTGATCTATTACAAATTAGCCATGTGGTCAGATTTCCTTCAGAATCCTCAGTATCCATAGTGTAGGTTATCTGTTGAACTGGTATGTCTTTGAGCTGTCTCTTTTTACTAACACTGTCAATTACAGACGCATGGAATTGCTTCCTTTTCAATCTGTCTCCATCAGTGATCTTGCCCTTTACTGAATATAGCACATTCAGATCTCCTGTAGCCTTATCTATTTCACAAATAGAAATCTTTTCCATGTGATTGAGAAACATTAAAAGTTCTGCACCATCTGAGCGTAACTTGTCCAAAAGATTCTGGACCATTCTATCTGATGATGGAACGGAGGAAATTTCTGAAACTTTTGCCATTTCTGCATTACGAAGAGGAAATCTAAACATTGTGCAATTGTCCAATTTAAAGTGACCTCCCAAGTAAAGATCAAGAACATCCGAGAACTGAGTTCTAAAATCTGCATCCAAATCTCTGAACATGCGTCCAGGACTCACTGATGTGGCTCCTGGTGCGTATCTGGCATGAGGATCAAAAATACACAAGATGTCATTGCCAGAAATGAAAGAGGGGCAGTCTGTAATATGATACACAGAATTGAACCCTATTCCATACTGTCCAGTTTTGCAAGGATTTCCTTCTTTGGTGCCTTTCCCAAGATTCTGAATTCCTCTAACATCGTCTTCTGTAAAAGGTTGGTTGTTATACACACACAGTGCTGGCCCTTGCAGTGGGACCCACTTATCATCAAATATTCTATCAACAGGATGCTGTCTAGGATCAAACACAAAGCAGATTTCTGTGGCCTTTGCATCATCAGCATTTTGAAGCAGCTCTTTCAGCATTTCCTTTTCCGAAGGGTAGGCATTGAGTATGCTCTTAATTCTGCTTGTCAGTTTTTCTTTCTGCCCAAATTCTGTGCCTAGTGTTGTAAAACAGATATTAGATGCATATCTTTCTAATGCTTTATGTCTCTTTGGTATTGCTCCTAGCTTTACAGCTACTTCCCGGGGTATGTCAGCATGGCAATACTTGACAGTGGTGTCCTTTACTTTTATCCACGGACAATCATTGTAACATAATGACTTAGCAGGAAGAAGCATAAGATTAGTGTCTGGCAGTAATATTTTGCCATAATTTTTCTCACAAAATTCTTGTCTTTTTTCTCTAATGAGGCCCCATATTCCTTCACTGATTATTCGTCGACAAAGCTGAAAATTCTCTTCTGTTATTTGATTTTTTCCTCTCTCTTGATCAATAGATTCCAAAACTAGGGCAAAGTCATCAACTGTAAATGACTGCCTCACACCTACACTTTCAAAAAGTTCACGGAAATTATTTTTGTACTTGTTAGGTAACTGATAAAGGTATGGTGCTGCTTCAAAATTCAAATGAAAAGAAACTTTTTCTGAGTCAACATATGCGTTCTCAACCAGAATGAAATGAAAGGGTTTTAACTTCTCAATAATTGTCACCCTGGCCATTTCATTTTGCATCATTGCTTCATGGAGGTACTTGTAGCAAGCATTGGTGATATTCTCCTGGTACAATGTAATTCCATCATCAACTGATTTTGCAACTTGTTTCAACTGGTTTATAACCAGATCAACTGTTGGCTTCTTCAGTAAACCCAAAAACTCTTTAACAGCCAATGACACTGAGCCACAGCCTCTAAAGGAATGGGAATTTTCATTAAGAATTGGTTGCAAAAGACAGACTACATCTTGATGTTCAGCTGTATAAAGGTCAGTTGCAGCAAACATGGTTTCAGGCTTAAAACTGTTCCCTTTCCATTCCAAAGAAAAACCTGCTGGCTTTGTTAGAAATGGAAGGAAGGGAATTGTTTGATATTTTGCAGCAAAATCCTTTGCTCTAGGGTCCCTTATTTTTAGTTTCTCATCAATAAGACTTAACAGAATACTGCTTCTTAGACAGGCAGCCACATGATCAGTTTTATTAATCTCAGCTACTGACTCTGCACGTTCTAGCATGTCATCCCATAAAATATCATCTTTTGCCATGCCTAACTGAACTAACTTAATCAAAATGATAGGATTGAGGTAATCCTGTGTAGAGCCATAAGGGAATCGCCCATCTTTAGTATCAAATAACTTTGCAACTCGTCCTTCAGGGTGAATCAGTCTTGATGGCAAAACCAACGGATGCCCCTCTAAGGAACAAGGGACACATGGGGTAACACGAAGAATACCTGAGAACTCATCAAGTTTTTCATTAAGAACATAATTCATTAAAGGATCTCTGAGTTCTGCTTCAATTTCTTGAATATTAGGAAAAAAGACTTCTGAAAAAAACTGCTTCTCTGAAAATGTATTTTCAAGCAGTATCTGTTTACAGCCAGCTTCTTCAAATCCTAGTTTTACCGAAGAAGGAAGTTCAACAGCACAAAGGTTTTTGGAGCCTGTTTTCTTGAGGTACTTCAGAAATATCTTGAAGGCTGCTGGACCAACATCTTTCCTTTGAAGGATAGAGTCATCTAGAAATCTCACATTCTTCATGGAAACCCAAGTAGACCCATCAGAGAAGACTCTGGTCAACTCCTTCCCCTTCCCATGAGCTATATCTTCATAAAATCCTTGACATATCACAGAAAAGTCATCATGAACTAAATCAGGATCAGGCCATGCAGCATAGTAAGTATAACCAGTCAGCTCACCACCAGTGGCTAGGTCCCGTAAGACACTGAGTGCTTGCAAGTAAGCTTTCACAATGACGTGCCTCATGAATGTGGTATTCCATCGTCCTTTGGTATCTGTCTTCCAGATTTCTTTTCTATTTGAAGTAACAGCAAAGCACCCATTGATGTGAACTGGCAACCCTGTTTTTATTCGTAGAGGTAAATAACAAAACACCTCTCCAACATGTGGTTTCACAGTCCACTTCTGATCCTGGGTTTCATGCAACAGAACCCCTACTGCCCCACAAGGAACCAGTCCTAGTCTTCTTCCACTTTCATTCAAGGAAAACTTGAGAGCCTCTCCTGTGTCCATGCAGGTACATATAAGCCATGTGGTACAATCTATGGTCTTTTGTGGCAACTCATCTGATGACTTTTTAGATTGACCAGACTTAGCCATTTCAAAGAGAGCAGTCGGGTCATCATCTGGACCCCTGAACAGTGGTGACTGCAAGTCAGCAATCCTCCTGAATACATGGTGAAATTCTTCAACTGTGATCTGAAGAATGCAAGATGATTTTGGAGCATCAGCAGGAAGCTTCTTATTGCTGCTGCTACAAGTCTTCATGAGCTTAGCGGCTTCTTTTAAAACACTCAAAACTGGTGTATTCAATGCTTTAGAGGAACAGGCTTTTTTCTTAATTATTACTGTATCTTGTGCTAAACTAGGATTTGTTTCCTCAATCTTCAGGTACTTTAAATACATTGAGTTTACACTCTGAGTGAAAATGATAAGCCTGTGTCCACAGAGACTAAATTCATCCACAAGAGAGTAAATATCTGCCGTGTTGTAACAAGTACTGCTAACTTCACTCACTTTTGCTTCCTGTTGGGTTCGAAAGGACAATCGGAAAAGAGTTCCATTGTAGCTGTAAGGGGCTTCTACAGTCAAAGGTAACTGACACCCAAATACATCTATAAATGGTTTGAACTGGTTTGGAAATTTCCTAAGCCTTTTCTGTTGTTTACTCCAATTAATTTTGATCCCAGGATTAGATCTATCTTTAATGTGTTTACTAATATGGTTTATGTTTGGATCAAACATTATCATGAATTCTCGGCTCATAATGATGGGAATGTCAGTGATGTGGTACACAGAATTAAATCCAAGACCAAATTTTCCAACTTTGTCAACTTCTCCCCTTTTTAAAGATTCTCCTAACCTGGTTATGTTTACAAAATCTGAATCTGAGAATTCAGAATTGTTAAATGACCACAAGGCAGGTCCATGACAAGCTGCCATCCCTGGGTCTAGGAGATTTTCTCTTATGTCCATATTTCTTCTCATATCAATCATGAAACTGCATTCTGTTGCATTCGCATCATCAGCATTTTGTAGTAGCTCTTTAAAAATATCTGACACAGAAGGGTATTCTTCCAAAATATTTTTAATCCTTACAGTAAGTGGCTCTCTTTGTCCTGACTGCTCAAACCCCATGTTTTCAGGATTGATCAGTCTTGTGCTAAGGCATGGAACTTTGAGCCATTCTGCAGTTTTCATGGGAATGTCCTCATGCACCAAAATGATTGGTTCAACTGAGTCTTCAAGTAAGTCATTGAGGTCATCGACTTTGATGTCACAATAACAACATTCATGAATTGGCTTCATGACAAGTTTGGAAGGATTTTTGCTATGATGAATAGGAACTGGTGTATTGGGGCTTGCTGGGATCTGATTGCTATACAGCCATCTCATAATATTCAACATAAGATGAAGATTTTGTTTACTTTCTTGATCACTGAGCTCCTGGTCACTTTTGAGATATACCTTCTGAATGACCATGGAAATATGATCTGATGTCAACTCTTCTATTGAGCCACAGGTCTTAAACAGCTGGTGAAACTTGGCCATGGTTTTAGGCACATTATGCAAATAAGGCTGAAGGTCCAGATCATGGATTGGTTTTATCACAGCCTGGGCCAGAGGACAAAACTTTTTGCCAGTCCATATCCATGGAAATTTCAAGGCTTTAAAAGAATCTTTTCCTTCATTCAAATGCTCATGCATGAACCCATAAATTTCAAGCAAAATATGCTGGAACTGATAGTAGTCTTCATCACTAAAGGTTTTTGAAGTATACCAGTCAACAACAATTTTAAAGTGTTTTAAGACAGCACTGATGCTAGGCTTTGTGAAGATACCTAGAGCCTTCTCCAAGTTTACATGGACACTTTCAACAAGAGGAAGTGATGAGCCTACTAGAATTGCATTGGCCACATCACACATATCTGGAGGTGCACAAAGATTACATAGATCCCCTTTCCAGACTAAGGAACCTGGATAATTTGGAGGCCTTTCCTTGCAGGCTGGAACCCACTTTATTTTCTTCAATGTCATCTTCCCCTCAGAAGACTGCAAGAGTGTATGATTTTTATTCAAAACCAGTAAGAGTGTTTTGGCTTTCTTCAGAACTTCCTGACTTAGACAAGAACTGATCTGTAAAGCTTCAATTTTTTTTGCCACTTGCACAATATCTTTCTCTTTGAGGCTAGCTTCATTTTTTAAACCAATCTGTCTCAAAGAGTGAAGGATATCTGGTGAGGTAAAAACCAAAGGTGGGAAACAGATTTCTTCTTCCTTATAAAAGAGATCCTTCAGTACCTCTACATCAGGATCAAAGAGTTCATTGGCTGATACCATGTGCTCCTGTGAAATCTGAATGAATTTTAATGGCATCAACCAATCAAGCACATTTGGATTCTCATTTTTAAGAGAAGACAGATTTTCAAGAATCCACAGCATAAGGTGTGTTACCTCTTCATGTGTGTAAAATCCATTTTCAATGTCTTTTAAAACAAACTTTAAACAGTTAGTAGTCTTTAATTTCTCAATTTTCAACATGTTTGCCAAGCGTATGGTAGCCTCATCACTACTGTCTATTACTGAAACTGACAGCCGGAGATCTGCTGGAAGTTTAGCAGTATGATGCAAGACCTTACATCCTTTTAATTTGGTGTAAGAGGAAATCCCTTGATCAGATGAGTGATTAATTCTTTTGAATACTGTCAATTCTTGAATTATTCTTTTCTCTTTTTCATTGGTATCAGTTAAGCTAGCCAAGAACTTCCTCAGAGCATCTTTGTGGGTTGGAAGTAATGAAGCTATCTGGTTACACAATTTCTGCATTGGTATCTTCTCCATTATCTGCAAAACAGCACTTGGTAGTGGAGAATGAATGTATTTTTTAATGAGTGGATGCTGTATAGAGGTATCTATTTTTTTCAGAACAATCCCCCCAAGTTTTTGTACAATGTCTGCTAAAAATTCAGGAAGCTGTGCTTCAGTTTCATCATCTAAAATGACTACTGATGGGATCCTGAGTCTAATGAGCTCCACGCACGTGTGACCTTCATCTAATGTAGTTCTGGGAATAAGTGGCATCTCATCAAATAAAGTCAAATCCTCCGAAAAATGAATATAAAGATTCTTCCAAACCATCTTAAGCCATGAAATAGATGGGTGATGTCTGTCTTCACTTAATGGATACCACTGAACGACCAACTCTCTGCCAGGCCAGAATGTATTCATTACTTCTTTAATAAGGCGTGCAAATCTCTCTGGATTTAGAAGCTGCAGCTGAGTACATGGTCTTCCTGTAAATCACATACAGAAATGTTATATACAATACTGTAAATCCTTCTGTTCTCATAGATAAGATGGTACTAGAAAGCTGTTTTAACAGTTTTAAGTAAATGCAAAAAGTCAGCATAACTGGACTAGAATAATAATGATAGTCTATATATAGAAATTCATACTTATAATAACTTACAATAGAAATAATTCCACAAAGTGCTTGAGGAAATATATAAAATGCACTGACTGCGCATTTTAAAGTAGCTTATAGTAAATGGAATCAACATGAAAAACAAACATTAGTATCTTATTTGTCCACAAATAAAAGTACCAAAGAAAATGCAGATAAAGTTTACATACTTTTTTCATTAAGGGTCAACCCTGATAAGCAGACACAAAACAAATGTCTTTGGGGGGTTATTTTGTGCTTCCAGGACCTGCATGGCTGTGTGGGAAGAAGAGAAGGGCTCAAAGTCAGAGCACAGAGGCTGGAGTCTCCATCTCAGAGGCTAACACTTTCTGAAATGATGACAGCAATGACCCTCATGTAGTTTCTCTTCAACCACTAACCAGACCTATAATAAAGTGTTAATCTTTTAGAAATTTGAACTTGCTCATCTGGAAAAACAATAGGGATGAGGTTCTAAGCATAAAGACTATTCTAGAGCACAGTTACAGTTTTGCCAACGTGGCTTTTGCCCTGCTACTTATTTGTTGTTTACTAAGTGCACTCTGCAAAGCTCTGGAGTATTGTAGAAATGCTTCTGGGGCAAACAAAGTAAGCATGTAGGTTGCTGTTGTAGAGACAAGGGTTTTCTCCCTCCAAAACAACTCTACTTTTTGATGCTTATAAATTAGAAGACTAGTAAGATTTGTGTGGTGGGGGTGGTGAATGACAGTTGCTTAATTTAATCAATGAAATTAGCATTTTCTTTCTAAGTACATTTTGTATTTCAGAGTTTTTGTAATATTTTTAACATCAGTAGGAACAAAATGAAAAAGTAATTGCATAACTACATACCTATAGGTGTGTGTTTGCCCATAGAGGGAAATACAAATATCTCAAAATCAATTCTGTACAAAATAACATTTATACCCACCCACCTCCCCACCACCACCTTACATATGACTTCTAGATTCTTAGAGCAATTTTGGAAAACACTATAACTTGGGACATATCTCAGACCCTTGGAACTTTTATATATCATTTAAAAAATATTTTATGTATTAATTTTTTATTTTTATGTGTATGAGTGTATTGCCTACATGTAAGTACACCCGTGTTATACAATCCCTGTGGAGGTCAGAAGAAGGTGTCAAAGCCCCCTGAAACTGGAGTTACAGATGGTTATTAGCTTCCATATGGGTGGCTGGGAATCTAACCTGGGTCCTCTGAAAGAGCAGCCACTGCTCTTAAGCACTAAGCCATCTCTCCAGCTCCATATATCATCATTTTTTGTAACCAAGGAAGGATACCCTTGTTTCAAAGGCTTACACATCAGAAAGATGACTTTACCTTCTACCAAAAAGTTACCTGCTGTGGTATTTGCAAACCGCTACCATAGAAATCTAACAAAGACACATTTTTGCAATTTTAGGAGGGTGATAATACCTAGATTCGGAACACTTTCAGTTTCTATTATCATGTGACAGAATAACTCAAGTAACAGTTTAAGCATTATATAATGTTTTGTCAACAATACAATCAATACAGATTCTTTGGACTATGGAGTCAATTAAATATAATTTCATAATAATGTTTCTTAATGTGCTTACTGAATAAAATTAGCTACAGTAGAATATTTAAGTCATATAAAGTTGAAATTTAAAATTCAGGATACTCAGAAAACAAACAATTGAGTATGTACCACTTTATGTTCCTTATTAGTTGCCATGTGGCATGCATTCTGTAGATAATCCTGCCCAATATCTTCACATAAAATTTGGCAATTTATAAAACGCATACCTACCTTTAAGAAAATTACATGGTATTAATATGTAAATAAAAGATCAAGACATACACATACACACACACAAATATCACATATAGCATGCAACTAACATACCATCCATGCTCAACTGAAAAAAAAATTGAAAGTAAAGGAAAGAGAAAAATGTAGTAAGACACAATTCTAAGTACATTGAGTTAATTCAATCTCAAGTCTTGAGTTCTATCTAACTTTGTATTAAAGATATTTAGCATTTAACCCTAAAGTATAAATGTTAACACAGGAAAGCCTTCATGTCCTACATCAGAAAGCCACTAACACATCTCCACTAGGATGAACAAACAATATTTAAGCATTTCAATAAATGACTTGCGGACTTTTTGGCTTTAAAATGTATCATCAATATCAAAAGATGCTAACTGCAGTTCTGAAATTGTTCCTAGGGACAGAAAAGCTTTATATAAGCTATTACCAGGTAAAACTTTAACTTAGAAGGAACTCTTTTTGTGACTAGGTTTTGCTTTGCTATTGACAAGTCAACCCTTTATATGTTGAAGCAATCAATAAGTAAGTCTCTACTCAGAAACTGCACTGCTTTTCTTTGCACTTATTTATAGGTTTATGTTCATTACTGACCTTGAGAATAAATTTAACATGACTGGAAGTATCAGTGAACATAAAATTTACTTAGAAAGAGATCTCAGTTTCAAATGCTTTAATTAAGTGAAGTTTTCATTTTATCAGACTCCTCCAGAGGTATGCCCCTCAGCTATAATGCTAATCCAAGGATCTATATACAATTGTAGCTCTTTTTTGCTTTTCAGGTCCTACAGTGGCAATGGCAGCTTTGATGGCTGGTGACTTCTAATAAGACTTCATTCTATAAAAGGATTCAAATCTTTGTAAATATGTATGAAACACCAAAAGTCCAATTAAATGATGTATTTTTTAAAAAAAGTAGAGGAAAAGAAAAGATAAATAGAAAAAAAAATAAATAAATAAATAAAAATAAAAGGTAGCCTACTGCCTGTTAGTCAAGACTCTAGCCAGTACTCACCTAGAAGTGGTGTTCCAGGCCTGGGGCCTTTCCAAAGCATCCTACTCTAGCCCTAGTGGCCCAACTTACTTCCTACAAGTTGGCATTGACACTCTGCCACTGACCTCAAGGTCGGATGCATGTTCAGCAAACACTACACCACTGAGTTTTATCCAAACCCTATTTTTACTTTACTTTACATAAATTCTTGCTAAGTTGCCCAGACTGGCCTTGAACTCACTTTGTAGTCCAGGCTGGCCTTGAACTTACAATCTTCCTGCCTTAGCTTCCAGAGTAGCTGGTATTACAGGCCTCCACTACCAAAACTGACTTGGGCATGAACAGGAGATGAAACAAACAGAGAATGAGTATGCAAAGCTAGACAGTCCCTAGAGCAGGTATTAATTATGTAGCCTACTTATATCAAGATTTTACTTCTTCTTTGATTTGACTACATTTTCTATAATAGATATATTGATAAAGCATAATTTTTCAAATTGTATCTGTGAATGATTAGATACTTTTAACAGAACTATCAGTGACAAAATGACATGGTTTATAAACTAATTTTATATATGACTTGCTTCAAAGAGTAATACATATAAAAACAATTTATATAAAGCAAACCTTGCATCCTCTAAATTTCCAAGTGAAACATGAACTTGGGGAAAATAATACAAGTTGAATCTAAAGATTTTTTTATTAAAAATAAAGGTAGTCAGTAAAATGCCACATCAAGTATTATAGTATTTGTAGTATTAAAGCAGACTGACCACTTTACTGTTTCTGGTAGCCCAGGACAGAGACTCCCTATTCCCACCAGCCTCCCAGCACTGGGTCACAATCCTGAGAGCTCCCAGAACTTACTCCCCTCCTTCCTTTCTCACAGGAGTATCCATGTATATTATATAACAGAGGCACATTCACTATTACACTTTCCCATTTAACCATAGTGTAAAAGGCATGCTTCTTTATGAAATAAAGGTTTCAAGTCATTTAAATATAGGTGAGGTTTTTTTGTAGTATTTTAATAACAAAGGCCTATATGAGTAGTTTCCTCTGTCCTTTAAAAGTTATTTCCGCCAGGAAA